>NC_133915.1:7432778-7796397 GCF_964199755.1 Larus michahellis
TTTTCTCCTCAGTTTCCCCCCTCTCTAAAGGACTGTTTAGCAGTGTGGGGGGAGGAGGGTGCCTGAAGGGCAGCAAACAGGGGGGCTCTGCCTTTTCCAGACCCTTAACCCCAAACTCTGGGCAGCCCCCAGAGCTTTAACATTAAATAAACTTTGCTCAGGCAGCGGTGAGCCCCCCGGGGCAGGAATTATTTCATTCTCCGAGCCCGTCCGAGTGTCTGGACGGACCCGCAGGGACCATCCCGCTTCCCGGGGGATGCTGCGGCGTGGGGGCAGGACCGGCACGCCAAGGGGGGCGGTGGGTGAGTGACCCCCTCCCAGCACCACCGCAAGGGGACATGGCGGGGGCTGCGGGTCAGGCTTCGCACGCCCATCGCGTTCCCTCCGCGTTCCCAGCAGAGTCCCCAGCCTCTTCCACACCAGGCCTTTCTTTTCCTCCCTCTTTTCCTTTTTTTTTTTTTTTCCTTTCCTCCGAGGGAGAATTGTCCAGAGAGTGATGGTTTTATTTTACATGAATCACTGATGATCTAACAAATTAATTACCTGCTCACTCCTTCCCTCCTGCGCGAGGTCAGGGAGGCTGGGGGGGGCAGCCCGCCGCCCCCTGCTCGGTGCCATCATAGCTCCTGCTTTAAAGACCAGAGACAAATGTCAAAATTGCCAGTTTAGGTTAAAATCAGATTTAAATGTCTCTTACTAAACACAGAGGCGCACAAACTCAATATGTCATCTTTAATGGTTCAGAACAAAGCCTAGAAAAATAGTGTCCCAGCACACGGGAATTTTATAACCTTTGATATATGGCTTTCATTATTAGCAATAATTTCTGTAACTGCATCCGGATTCGGAGGAGCACATATTGAATAATAATTCTGCTCTTTTTGATCTGCTCCCTGGTCCCCGCAGGTCCCTGTCCCTGCGCAGCCTCGGCCGGGCGGGATGGCCCCTCGCCCTCCTCTGCCGCCCTCAGGAAAACAGGCTTTTCTTGGCTTTTTCGTCCTTTTACTTTTCGGTGGTTTTTTGGCCAACACCCGCTTCTCCCTCCCCCGCTCTTTCGCCATGATATTAAAATCTAATTACCCAGACAACTCTCTTCACCTAAGTCATCAACAGGCCCAATTATTTCAGCAGCACGCGCAGCCCCCCGTGTGTGCGCACGCGAGCGCGCACCGAGAGCAGGGAACAATAAAAAGGCGTTCGCTAACCTCCGCCTTTTTTCACAGTCGGGCTTCAAGTTCACATGCGAATTTATGCCAGTTTTGACATTAGCAGGAAAAATTAACAGTTCTCACACACCAAAAAAAAAAAAAAAAAAAAAAAAAGTTGCACAAAAGAGGTTTTGTGTTTCAAGCAGAATAAATTATAGTGTGATGTTATTAAAACACTTAGTTGTTAAGTTGCCAAGAAAATCCAGTATATTCACACGGACTCGAGGACCTGTCTCCATGCAAAGTAATTAAATTAGATTTATGGGCTGCATTACATCAGTGTTTGATAGTTCATTTTTCCTTTCTTCATATTTTGTCCTGCTTTATTAGAGCATGTGACAGATGGTAAAAATAGTGTGAAGTTTCTTGGCCCTGTGCTAAATCCCCCTTCGGTAGTATATCTCTCTTCTGTCAGTTCTCCCCAGCGATGATAAATTAACCTCTCCTCTTCTATCCCAAGTGTGGCAGTAAAGCACTCTTTGACACAGCACTATCACTTTATCTTAATCTGTGCTGTTCTAGGGGCGGGGTGGGGAAGGAAGCGAAAGGGAGATGATGCAATCGCTACCACGAGTTTTAAAAAAAAAAAAAAAAAAAAAAGATTTATTGTGTCAAAAAAAAAAAAAAAAGGAGGGGGGGAAGGCAGGAATAGTGCTGATTTATGGAATCTGGCTCGGTGCGCGTATGTGTGTATGTACACACACGAGTGTGTCTGCCCGTTGGCAGCCCCCCCTCCTGCCGCGGGTTACCGGGACGAGGTTCTGTTTCGGTTTACTGACATCTGGCACCCGGGGTGCCCGGGCGCCCTCGCCCACCGCTGCCCCTCGCCCACCGCTGCCCCATCCTTCCTCCAGCCCATCCATGGCCAGAGGCTCTTCTCCTCCACCCGGCTGGAGCCATTTACCTCCTGGCCACCTGCCTGGTGCTTCTGCAGCGCGGCCATCAGCCCTGTCCTGCCCAGGCCCAGCAGGCTGTCCCTCCTCGTCCCTCCTCGTCCCTCCTGTGTCCTCTCCCAAGGCCTCAGGGCTCCCGACGGGAGCAGGCTCCTGCTCTCCAGGAGGGAGCTTTGCAGAGCGAACCCCATGGGGGTCCCATGGGGACAGTAATTAAGTAAAAGGAACTCACAGGTTTCCTTCTGGTGAGAAAGAGCAGGAGCCACGAGTATTTTCGGCCAATCTAGTGGCCAGAAGTTGGGGACCGAAGACAAGAACAGGCAACTGGAGGTGAAACAGGGAGAAAGCCCTTCCCTGGGTGGTAACGAGGGGTCGCATTAATCTTGCAGAGACGGCAATTCTTGATGTATGGAGACACAAAGGTAGTAATGTCCCTAAATTTAAAGCACTGAGGTGAATAGAACCAGCCCTCAGCTACCTCTCGGTCCCCCCCATCCAGCTCATGCCCAGCTCAGAAGACGCAGCCCGGGTCCTGCTGGCTATTTCGGGAGCCGGAGACCTCGGCTTTCTCCCAAACCTTGGATGTCCTAATACAGGAAAGATGGGGGGGACTGACCATGTGTGGGTAACTCCTTGCGTGCTGGGGATTCGGGCTGCCTCTCGGGGACACTTGGCACGTCGTGTGTGAACAGACACCTTTGCGATGCCCAATAATAGCACAGAAACCCAACCCGTGCATCCACCAGCTGGAGCTACAGCCTGCGCTTGGCCTGGGCCGTGTGGTCCCCGCTCCTGGATGGGATCCCCCGGTGGGACAATTCCATACCGGGTGGTTTGTTAAACACTTGCTGTGAGGCCAAAGCTGCCTGCTTTCCCCTCTGCTGCTGCATCCCTCGCGCCCTCCACTGAAAAGCCAATTCCTGCCTGTACGGGCACCACTCGCTGTGTGTCTTTATTTCCTCCTCAGCCAGATTTCCACTCGAAGGGATCGACTGAAGCGTTCAGTCACCTGGACGGTAACTAACAGCAGCAGCGCATCCTTCATGGGCGAGACTGTTGTGGCTCTGAGCGTCCTCCCGCCGGTGGGAGCGGTGGGTGGCAGAGTCTGCCCGTAGCTCGCCGTGTCTCAGCCCGGAGCAGAGCGGGAGCGATCCCGAGCTCCTGCTGGAGGCTCCCAGTGGTGGGAAGGAGTTGGGAGAGTGGAGCAGGGTCCGCGTGCGAATGGCTCCCAGGCACCTGAGGGGTGTTAATCTCCCAGGTCCCTCCTGCTGTCACCCCAGGCACCCCCATGAGTGTCAGTCCCGGGAGGGGGCTGCGGTCCAGGCTGCTGAGGGTCATTATGGTCAGTTACTGCAAGACCTTAAGGCCCAGCTATAGAATTTTTAATTCGTAGATCAATAATCGGATTATACTAATGATGGTGTCGATGTAAGTAAACCCCTTAAGGCGAAGTGCGGCGTGGTGGGCGCAGCGGCTGGCAGCTCGCAGAATGGCTGGGAAATGGGGATGGCACAGAACCAGGCTGAGCCTTCGGCCGAAGCGCATCCCAAACCCTCAGCCTCCTCCAGAGGTTGCCTTGAACACCCTCCATGGCCCGCCAGCATCCAGGGCTGTGTCGCCCACGCTGGAGCTCGGGGGCTGAGCTGGGGGCTTTTCCAGTTAAAAAAAAAAGAGAAAGGTTTAAAAGATGGCCATTTCACTTTTGTCATTAAAAGCTGAAGCCCCTGCGGCGCTTCCAGACCAGCCCCAAACCGGTTTGTGCTTAAAAGGAAGACACCGATCACTTTGTTGTTGTCATCAGCACAAATGTATTAAAATAGCAGCTGGCACCCACGTCTCGCGTCAGGCTCCGGACTAATAAGGAGCAGAGAGACTCTCCCAGGGAGTTTAGTGGGGGACAGACTGCGGGCGGCGATGACACTGGGATTAACCTTGTCCCCACCCGCCCAAATGCAGGCGGGTCGGCCCGACCTGCCCCCCGTGGCGCTGGCACCCAGCCCAGGGGTGTTCGGAACGAAAACAAAACCCCACTGAAACCAAACCCTCAGCTGCGCCTGCGGCTCTCCCGGGACAGGCTCGGTGACAGGGGGCAGCGACGGGTGGCATTGCACTGTGACACGGGGGTGTCACAGGGATGGGTGGCATTGCGCTGCGACACGGGGGGGTCACAGTGATGGGTGGCATTGCACTGTGACCCGGGGAGGTCACAGCAATGGGTGGTATTGCACTGCGACACGGGGGGTCACAGTGACGGATGGCATTGCAATGTGACATGGGGGGGTCACAGTGACGGGTGGCATTGCAGTGCGGCAGAAGGGGGGTCACTGTGATGGGTGGCATTGCAGTGCGGCACGGGGGGGTCACAGCGACGCGTGGCTTTGGCTGCAGCACGGGGACACTCGGGGTGCGACCTGCGACAAGAATAGCAGTTTGCACCCTGGCCATGGTGTCCATCAGACACCCTGCGTCGTGCTGTCTAAGACCTCGCCCTGGCAGGCAGAACCCGAGGCAGAAGCCACCCACACCTCGGGCAGGCGCCGAAGGGCGTTCTGGGGTGCGCTGCGTTCCCTGGGCACCGCCGAGCAGGGGGAGCCTCTGCCCCCGGCCCTGCGCCCCTCGGGTCGGCGGGTCTGAGCGCATTGAGTAGCCAATCATACTGCATTACGAGCCCAAGTAATGCTTATCATTAAACCTGTAATTTATTTCTTCTGTATTTCATAAAATGTGAAATATTACCACTCGTCGGGTGCCCAGAGAGAACGGGGATGCTCCATTAAGTTCGACACTGCTCCTCCATAAGATGCAGTAATTATATGCGGCTTTTTTTACTGCTAAGTTCCTACTTGCAGATGCTAACAAAAGAAATAAGCTTTTAATCCAAACATAATTAATATGAATTACCTCCACAGTACACCCTGGCTTTGCACCATTAAACTTAATTTTTGTTTTGCATGATAATTGTGTTATCATTACCATTTATAGGAGAACTCAGGGACCTTCACTTTGTTTTCAGCCAAGACCAAAGGCACTAGAAATGGCTATCGACGGTCTCCCTGCCGCAGAGGCCGGGGCAGTTCCTGCCTTGGCTGCCCTCGGCTTTCTCTTCGCCGCGGTCAGTCTCGGTGGGTGGGTTACACCATTCCCCCGCTGCCGTCCCCGCGGTGGGACCCACGCTGCAAACCACCCCCCGGGGACCGTGGCGGTCCCCCCAAACCCGTGGGGCCATCCTGAAGTCCCACTGCTAATTAACTGCCCGGCCCCGTGTGATGAGTTTGTGCACTCACGTTTCAGGAAGAAGGGAGATGAAATCAAGTCCCATAATTATTTATTGAAATTACAGTCCCTGTCGAGGAGGACTGAATTACTGCAGACTCCATTAGCTGGCTCGCTGTGTACGGGAGAGAGGGAATGAGAAAATGATGGATGAGAAAGACAGAGAGAATTTTTAAAAATAAAAGGGAAAGAAATGAGAGACAGAAGGGGCAAAGAGCGGGGGGAGGTGGGGAAGGGACCTTCCCCGACCTGTTTTCTCCCTGCCCGAGCGGCTCCCAAGCCGCAGTGCCCGGCGGGTGCCAGCGTTTCGGGCACAAATCACAAATCCTGCGGCGAGGTTAGCGCAGCACGCTGGGGCCGGTGTGCTGGCGGGGGCGAGATGAGCTTGGAGGGGAAAAACCAGTCACCTGCGGACCGGTCCCTTGCCAAGGGCAGGCGGAGGCTCCTCCAGGGGTGACCGAGTCTTGCCGGCGGTTCTGGAGTTGGGGCTCTCAGCATGTTAGCAGGAAAATGAGGAGTTACAGCTGTGGTGCGGGGCTTGGGCACTCGGGTGGGCAGGGACCCCCCCCCCAGGTCCTCTCCTCGCCCGTCTGACCCTGCTCAGCACCTTCCCTGCGGGCTCCGGCAGCTCTCTCAGCTTCGGGCAACGCTAAAAATGCCGGGGAGCACTGTGGTGGGGCTGGGAGGGAGCGGGACCGCGGCCACCGCTCTACTGCCCACAGCTGGGAGGGTGATGGAGGACGCAGCTGGTGTCATCCAAGGAGCCAGCCAAGAGCGGAGATGAACAAACGCAAAGGAATTGCACCGCTGGGCCCGAGGAAGAGGTGGCTGTCGCTGTTAAAAGTTTTCTCTGCAGTTGTCTGTAATCAGCGCTTTGAATGATTGCATAAATATATTAATTACACTAATTAATTTCCCCAGAAAAGAGGCTTCAGTAGCTGGAGACAGCAGGTATCTGAAGGAGAGTATGAACATCATTTTGCAGGCGGCGCGTTCTCAGCAAATTCCTTAATTAGGGCTGCTCTCTGGCACTGAGGTTTGGTCCGGGGATGAGCCTTTTAAAAAAGAAAATCTCGGTGCAGAACATTTTAGGAAGCAGGAAGAGATCTAATAGGAGTCTAATTAGTGGCCAGGCTGGCAACAGCCTCCCGCTGCCAGAGCCCACCCGGGACGGCGCTGGGACCCACACCGGGGCGCAGGGTGGGCACCGGGGCCCGCGCAGAGGGGGACAGGTCAGGGGGTGACGCACCAAATACCTGCTGGTCCCCAGAGCTCCCCGCGGGGGAGGCGTCGGGAGTGGACTGCACCGATCCCTGGGGACGGGTGGACAGATGGTCCGTCCCGGGGAGAGCCCGGTGAACGTCCCCTCGCGTCCGCGGTTCCCACCGTGCTGCAAAGTCACTGCCGTCCTGCAGAGAGACCCTGCCGAGTTCCCTGGCCCTGGCTAAGGGCAAACCGGGGCTCCCCTGCCCCCTCCCCTGCCCTCCGCTCCTCCTTGTTTGCTTTCCACTCCACGCCGCCTTTTCAAAGGCCATTTTTAGATGGAGCGAGTGATGCAGAAGCCTCTGTGCCCCTCATCCCCTTCCCAACCTGCCTCCTGATAATAATGAGCCCAGACACTTTTATTATCATTATTAATTAGCACTTTCAAGCAATGGAATTAAATCAATATGGTGGACTGAAACTAATTTTAACAAGCCATTGAGATCAATCATCAGGACTTTTATCTACATAAATGCCACTAAACTCAGCTCGTTAGTGTAACATTAGCTGGAAAAGGGAGGGGGGGGAGCGAAGGGAGACTGGCGGGGTTTTAATTAGGAAGACATAAACCATGCCACAATTTTTCTTCTTTGATTTGCTTTTAATCTCGTCCATGAGCTCTCCTGGTGCCCTGCCTGATTATCACTCTCTTCACCTCCTCTCAGGAAGCAAAGGCAGCAGGAAGGAGAATGGGGGGAGCGGGAGAGGGCAAACCCAAGGAGAGCAGCTCCGCCGCGGTGGCTCTGCTGAGCCGCTGAGGCAGGGTGCTGGGGGGTGCTGTGGGGCCCAGCTGTAGTGGGATACACAGTGCCATGGGCCAAGCTGTATCGGGATGCAGGGTGCTGCGGGATGGTGCGGGGCCGAGCTGTATCGGGATGCAGGGTGCTGCGGGATGCTGCGGGACTGAGCTGTATCGGGATGCAGGGTGCTGCGGGATGCTGCGGGGCCGAGCTGTATCGGGATGCAGGGTGCTGCGGGATGCTGCGGGGCCGAGCTGTATCGGGATGCAGGGTGCTGCGGGATGCTGCGGGACTGAGCTGTATCGGGATGCAGGGTGCTGCGGGATGCTGCGGGGCCGAGCTGTATCGGGATGCAGGGTGCTGCGGGATGCAGGGTGCTGTGGGATGCTGCAAGGCTGAGCTGTATCGGGATGCAGGGTGCTGCGGGCTGAGCTGTATCGGGATGCAGGGTGCTGCGGGTTGAGCTGTATTGGGATGCAGGGTGCTGCGGGATGCTGTGGGCTGAGCTGTATTGGGATGCAGGGTGCTGCAGGATGCTGCGGGGCCGAGCTGTATCGGGATGCAGGGTGCTGCGGGATGCAGGGTGCTGCGGGATGCTGCAAGGCTGAGCTGTATCGGGATGCAGGGTGCTGCGGGATGCTGCGGGGCCGAGCTGTATCGGGATGCACAGTGCTGTGGGCTGAGCTGTATCGGGATGCAGGGTGCTGCGGGATGCTGCAGGACTGAGCTGTGTCAGGATTCAGGACACTGTGGGGTGCTGCGGGGCACCTGCAGTATCCCCTGCACTGGGGAGCTTCCCATGGCATCTCACCAGCCAGTTCCTTCCCTGACCCACATCTCCCCCAGTGCCTCCGAAACGTGACTTTCGCCCTCGTGCTCTTCCCCGGACCCAAAGCAGACGCGGGTTTGCCACGCAGGGCTCCCGCCACAGCCCCAGCCGTTTGGGGACAGCCTGGAGGTCACTGGGGTCCCTTTGAAGCTGGGGGAGGCTGGCTTGCTGCTGCGAGGGCAGGAGGGGAATGGGAGGGTGGTGCCATCCATCACCAGAGCACCTTACTAATGGGCACCTCTGAGCCTTGCTGTGATCAAAGCAGCCCAAAATAAAGAGGAAAAGGGGAAGGTTCCTTGGAAAACTCCCTTCATAGCCCCTGGGCCCAAAGTCTTTCCTTTGAGGAGTAAGAGCTGATGGTGGGGTGAGGATCTGTGGAGCCTCTTTCAGGCTGGGCCATAATCTAGGGCTATAAAATTGTCAGGTGCTGGGATTAGTGGGCTGTAAATGGGGCTGGGGAGCGGATCTCAAAGCCCCTGTCAGAGCCGCGAGGGTGGGCAGGGAGGCAGGGCAGCGCTGCCCATTGCACCCCAGTCCTCCCCGGCCGGAGAGGTCCCTCTGGGAGCTGGGATCTGCTCTGCTGTGTCCTGCGGCGCTCAGAGCTCAGTGTTCGGCAGGAATTTTCAATTCCTTCGGTCCCAAACACACTCTGGGCTTGGACCAAGGGTAACATGAACCCTCCAGAACGGCAGGTTTGAATCAGATGTCATGTATTTCGGCTTCTTCTGCAAAACAGAGAGCTCAAATGTTTCCTTCTTTCTAGAAAGCCAGATTTCTCCGCCACAGACTGACTGTTGTTTTCCTCTTCCACTCGGCTGTAGGTAGGAAATAAATCCAGGGCCTCTGAGATGGCAAGTGGGTTTCTGGCTTTTTAAAGCCACTTTTTGTTCATCTTCTGTCTCCCTGGGGTGGCCCAGCCCTGCCAATCCCTGGTCTGAGGCGTTATGGGGACCTTTGGCTCCCCCAGCCCACCTCCGCCTCCCACCCCCTCTGGCGTTGCTGGAGCCTGGCCGCTCCTGGCAGGATCAAAGCCATCGCCACTCGGCGGCCCCTGCTGCGGACGTTTGCGTGTGTGTGGGCTGCGAATGCAGGCCAGGTTTAAAAACCTCTTAAACTTCTCATTAACAGGGCTCAAGCGAGCGGCCAGACTTCAGCGGGGCTGTGCTGGTTTACACCGGGCGAGGATTGGTCCCCCGGTGTCATCTTTCACGACGTATCTGCCAAACCTTCCCGTGAAATATGACAGACGCACTAGAAAATATTTCCTTTTTGTTTGCCGGATGGGTAATAACTTGCCTTAGAGACAGTCTTTATAGTCAGCGCAAAAGTAATTTACCTACATGCAGCGCAACCAGATTGCAATAAATCTGCCGCTCTCCAGCCCCGCTGGAGGCTGGGTCTGGCCGAGGACCGGCACCGAGGGTGCTGCGCCCCTCGCCCGTCCCCTCCCGCCACCGCCACCGCCCCGGCGCTGCCAGCCCCCGACCTGAGCTAGTGTTCGTGAGCACCAAAAAAATAAATAAATGGGATGGAGAGCACGGCGATGGCAGCGGGGCCCTAAATCACAAAGCCTTGCCTGTCAGCCAATTTCTCTGCAGAAAGCTCTTAGCAGTTAATTTCTGGCTAATTTATTATCCTTCGGCTTAGCCCTACAGCACCATTAGCAGTACACTGACACAACTGAGTGAAATATTGTCTAATTTATTATCTTATTACTCCTCTGGAACAGGATCAATTAATTACCCATTAAAGTATTTCAGTTGCAGAGATTTATTAGGGGACTCGGCGTTTTAACAGATGATTAGTTATATATGTTTGTTTGCCTGAGGAGCGCAGACTAGCAAATGACTGGAGGGGAAGGGGAAAGACACCGAGTCGGGAGGTAGCTAATGGATCTTTTCTTGACTCTCTGAAAATGGAGCAGTCAATGACAAGAATTATCGACTCATTCACTTGCGGTTTTGAGATAACCATATGTACCGGCAGAGAGAGAGGGGGCGAAGGGAAAGGGGAGAAAAAAAGCCTCACTCAACTGCTTTTTCCATTCAATAAATTTGCTTCAGAATATATTGGATTGGGGTTTGATGGCTATTTCGTGTTTTGCAGAGTGCTGACACTGGTATGATTCAGTAATTATTGTTTCTTTTAAGTTATTGCTGTAATTTTGCTTTCTAAGATCCCAATCAATTCCCGCCTCTCAAGGGCACGCTTGAAAAGCGATATTTGAAAACAGCCCTCTGATAGATTGTGCCGTTAGACAGTGGCTGAGACAAATAGCCTAATCTGGCACAAATTAGCTTGGCTTCCACAGATAGTTTTATACAGCAATGTAAATTATATTGTCAGGGCCAGTCACTTTCCTGCTTAGAGTGCAGCTAACAAGAAGCCATGGAGACATTACTGGTGCTGCCGCTGGCTCCCGGGGCTGCCGCGGAGCCGTTTGCGCGCGGGGCCGCGTGGTGCAGCGTCCCCCGGGGCCCCGCGGCGCTCGCCCGCCCTGTCCCCGCACGCGCCCGCACCGCCATAACCCCCCGTGGCACCTGGGGGGCTGCTGCCAGAAGGGAGGGGGGGGCGCGGGGGTCCTGGCGGTGGCTGTCGCCTTACGCAGCCCTATCGATACTCTCTTATTTGCCCTCCACAATTATTTGGGGCGGGTGGAGGCGCTTGTGAACCCCCAGGGGTAGCTGATGGGGGTGACAATGGAATGATGCCCAGCACCTCGGGTGTTCGTCAACGTGTTCCATGACAGGTAACTGCAGGATGCGATGCGGGGACAGGACCCCTCGGATGGCGGCGGACGAGGCTGGTTCTTGACTCACGTGCGAAACACAGCACCTTGCTTTCTCCTCCTGGCAGCATCCCTGGACCTCCACCTTGCTTTCTCCTCATGGCAGCATCCCTGGACCTTCACCTTGCTTTCTCCTCATGGCAGCATCCCTGGACCTTCACCTTGCTTTCTCCTCCTGGCAGCATCCCTGGACCTCCACCTTGCTTTCTCCTCCTGGCAGCATCCCTGGACCTTCACCTTGCTTTCTCCTCATGGCAGCATCCCTGGACCTTCACCTTGCTTTCTCCTCCTGGCAGCATCCCTGGACCTTCACCTTGCTTTCTCCTCCTGGCAGCATCCCTGGACCTTCACCTTGCTTTCTCCTCGCTCGAAGCAGCCCTGGAGCAGATCTCCTGGCCAGAGGGGTCAGATCCAGCCACCGGCACGTGGAGCGGAGAGCACAGCCCTGCCCGAGCTGCGGGCTCCGCAGCACCGTGGTGCTGGAAAGCCCTGTCAGATGTCTCCTCCCTGCAAACCCAGCACAATGCACCTCTCGTAGAACCTCCACACGTGAGCCTGTGGGCAGCCGCAGGAGCAGACAAAGCCATATTTGCCCCCTCTGGCAGCAGAAACTCATTTTAGATCCTACTGGTTCTCCAGCTTGAGACTGAATGAAATTAGGCTGGGCTTAAGCGAGAGGGGAAAGCCGGCTGAGCTAATCAAAATGGAGGGAGAAGGCGAATAATCTGGAACCGCTGTCACCGCACAAGAGCCATGTCAGGTGCAAACAGGCTGAAAAGCATCACAAAAAGATGTATTTTTATGCAACTGTTAGCTAACCCGTGGAATTCATCACTGCAAGATATCACAGACGACCTGAGCAGCATGAAAATGGGATGTTTAGACAACGAAGCGGGTACATAGCCATTTAATGAGACAGGTTCAATTTAAATCAAGTTATAAGGGATCCGAATCTTGTTTTAAGGCATAAGCAAACCGCAAGCTGGTGAAGACGGGAGGCTCTCCATGCTGCAACCAGGCGGGCCCCAGGATGTGCTCCCAGGGCTCCTCGCCTCTCGCCCCCCGGTTGGATCCTGGATTTTGAAATCCTTACTAGAGAAAAGCAGATGGAAACGCAGCCAGAAGGCAGCGAGCTCGTGGGCTGGTGAGATGAAGGGACTCAGACACCTTGGTCCTGCCTGAGGAGATCCTTGGTCTCAGATCACGCGTGCAGCAGCAGGTCCACAACGTGCCTACACTGAGCTAAAGCAGTTGTCTCATCCCACAATAGAGAGATAGCCGTGTCAGGAGGGAATTTGTGACTTTAGGGAAAGAAAAAAGCCAGGACCAGCTCCCGCCAGGCTCTGCGGGAGCAGATGGAGGATGCTCTTGGCCGCAGCGAGAGCCGCAGGCCCTTCTTAACCTTGCAAATGGCTTCTGTACCAGGAGGGACGGGTTAGATCCGGCTTGGAGGGCTCCGTCTCCTGAGGAAAAGCTTCTTAATTTTCACTTCACCCTCTTCAGACCAGCAGTTTAGCGCAGGCACTTGGAGGTGGAGCTAACGACGGCGGTGACAATGCTCAGGCAGAGCAGGGAAGCAGCCACCACGTCCATCCAGTCAGTGTTTATCCAATAGCACTGGAATGACACTTATTTGGAAATACAGCCCCAAGGGACGCAGAGGAATTCATTAAAAAGGAGGAACGGGGGGAGAGGGTGGCTTTGGAGACCTTTTAGCTCTGCTGAGCTGGTCTGAATGTCCTCCAAATTCACTTGAAACAAGCCATGGTCTCCTCAGTCACCTGCGAGACATGAGTTTGTGCATTCTCAGCCCACTTCCCACTGGGAGAGGAGCTTGCTGTGGGAGATACAGCAGTATATGTGATGGCATGTTCTGCTTGACGAGTTCGTAGGCTCCTTAAACCTCTTCCCGGAGTCTCCAGAAATGATCTCAGCCTAGCAGAGGAACGTCAAAAATGGCCTTAGTCCGGTGTCTCCGCAAAGCTCAAGGAACCAGTGGTTTAGGAGGACAAATTAGCCTCCATGGGAGGAGCAGGGGATGTAGGACAACCCCAACCCACATCACCCTGGAGTCCCCACTGACTGGAGCACCCCTGGGGAAAGCCATTTTCTATCCCATTTGCTGACTCTGTGTCTCAGCCCGCTCCCTCCGCTCAGATCTGCAGACAAAGCCAGAAATAAGCACGGTTTTAATCTAGCGCAGGGACTGGTTAGTCATAGGCCCTTGCTTTCAAGTGGTGCCAGCTTGGTGGTGTGATGGGTGAGCCCCAAGAGCAACCTGGCATTAACTCATGCCCCAAAGGGCGTTCCAGTGGTTTGGGTGCTGCATTCCTCCGGCTCTCAGGAAAACACCCGTGTTTTCGTGTCGGAGCCTGTCTCGTAGGCACTAATGAGCAGCACCCCCAGCCGGGAGCCGTGCTCCAAACTGCAGTTAGTTTTACAACATCAGTAGTAAACATCTCTGCAGGTGGGGTTCATCTTAGTGACTTCAGCCGTCAACAGGAGACATCTCCATCTGCAGTCGTCACCCCGGGCTCTGTTTAGATGGAGGAAAACAAGCATTTGTAGGGATTTGTCTGCCCCATTTCAGACACCTCGGATGGGGCTGGGCTGACGCAGAGCCCACACGTGTTGCTTTTCTCCGTGGGTTGCCCAGGGAGCCCTGAGCACCGAGGGTAGGTTGCCATTGTCGGTGACCGCCTTTGGTCAGCCTCACGTGCCACGCTCTCGCATCGCTGCAAGGGAGGGATGTGAAGCCAGCGGCAACAACCCCCATGCTTCCAGCTGGCGTGGCTGGTTCCCAGTTCCCAGGGCTTTTTGCTCTGGAAAGGGGCTGGGCAGGGGCAGAGCCACTGGCTGTCCCCATCCTGTTTGTCTCTGTGTGTCTCGGGGGGTCTCTGCAGGTCACCTTCTCATCTCCTCCTTGCGCTCAACAAAAATCAATGCCCTAATTTGCCAGAGCGCAACAAAACAACTGTGATGACTGGAACAGAAATAGGGTCATATTCCTAAAGGCTCTGTGCTAAAAATGGTGCCGGTTGCTGTAATGGAGCTTCCCTCTGGCAGGCCAGGATGCTCCTGCGGGATTTGAGGGACTCAGACACCTTGGTCCTGCCTGAGGAGATCCTTGGTCTCAGATCACGCGTGCAGCAGCAGGTCCACAACGTGCCTACGCTGAGCTAAAGCAGTTGTCTCATCCCATAATAGAGAGATAGCCGTGTCAGGAGGGAATCTGAGACTTTAGGGAAAGAAAAAAGCCAGGAAGAGCTGGGGCTGCGGGCTGATGCTCTGGACCCAGCTGGGGACCACCCCCCGTCCTGGGGGAAACCGCTGCCTGCTCAGGGCCATTCAGCCAGGCTGGAGGTCCCAAACCATCTCCTAATCTTCAGGCATGAGAAGTACCATGTCCCGTCCGTCCCCTCCCCAGCGCCTCCGCGCCTTTGCTCTGAGGTTCCTCCAGCAGAGCACAGAGGTTCCATCTGTCCTGCGGGGCAGAAAAGGAGCATCCCCAGCTGAGGAGCCGAGACACATCGTCACCGAGAGACTTGCCCAAGGTTGGCCAAGAAGAGCTGTGGCGGAGCCAGGAGCTGAGCCCAGACGCGTCCCAGCACCGCGCGCTGCCCTCGCTGCAAAGCCGTCCTGTCGTTTTGCTGGTGCAGTTCTCGTTCCTCCCCCGGCAGCTGAGTAATGGCTTCGGAAGGATGACACTGCGCTGATTTAGGGGCTTGACCTTGGGAACGCTCCTGCAGAAGCTGCCGTTCCCTGAGCACAGCTTCACTTTGCCTTTTATGAACGCTTTACAGGTTACACATATATTTGGGTATCTAGCAACCGGGCGGAAAAAGAAAATACGCATGCAAGAAAGAAAGAAGGGATGAAAAAAAAAACCAAACCCATCCCTTTTATATCTCCAGGCTGCCTTCAGCAACAGCATTCCTAAATAGGAGAGGTTAAATATATTGCTGCCATTACACTCTACAAGGAACACATTCCATAAAAACGAAGGTGCCGTAAATTATACAAATATGATGCTAACAAGCCAGGAAATGCACTGCTAATGAGGTCAGCTATAGAACTCCCGCAGTGCTGCAAATCATGTGCCAATCCGGCGCAGGAGGTACAGGAGCAGCCCTGGGTCAGCATTTTCTGAGCGCATTTGTAACCCGCTGTTCGGCGAATAGTTATACAGGTAGATAAAAATCCTCCTCCTCTCCTTGTTTATGTGTCAAATAACCAAGGCACCAGACAATCACGCGTTGCATTAATGTACCTTGCTATTATGCCTATTGTTCTGTGGCGCGGAGTGGAGAATTAGTCACTCCGATGTGCAAATATTGGTTACAGTTTGGAAGCGTGCATGCTTTTGTGTTCCTATCAGACTTGCTCCTAGAGGAATTATACATGCTGGCACGGGGTTTTTTTTTTCTTTCCTTGTACGTACTGTGTTTGCTAAAGCCCTTTAAAAAAAAAAAATCAAATAAACATGTTGGCGGCAGCTAAGTTATTAGCTCACTCAACCTCCCTCCCCTGTTAGGCAGCGGGACAATAAACACGTTGAAATGTGGCATTTAGGAACGAAGACAAGAAACCTGCCCAAAATCTGTGAGCTTGAAAAACAAGCTCAAACCCCCCTTTGGACTGTTTCACCCCAGAATTGGCGACGCAGCCCCCCGAGGGGCGAGGCTGGCAGCGCTGCCGCCTCGGCCGGGGGCAGGAGGGGGTCAGATGCTCGGATGCTCGCCTGCAGCCCCGACCTTCGGAGGGGAGCGATGCTCTCCATCGGAGCATCACGCACCCTTGAGATCATTTTGCCACTTCTGCAAAGCTCTGCTGCTGCTGTCAGCCAGGCAGAGAGCGTCGCCGCTGTGGGGGGGCCCAGGGCCAAGATTTTGACGGTGTCGTGGTTCAGGACGACTTCTCCCCTGCGTCAGAGCAAGCAGAAGCCCCCCAAAATAGCCCTCACCCACAGAGCAAGCCCGGGCTGGGCACACACAAGGCACTTCCAGGTTTCCTCAGGCATCAGCATTTTTCTACCCCAGCTTTGAGGCGCAGAGTGGGGGATTTTGACTGGGATTTTGCCCGGAAGCAGGGCAGACACCGAGGTGCTGCCTGGGGATGGGGGTCCCACCACGGTCACCCCCGGTTCTCCCGAGCAGTGCACTCACCGCAGCGAGCCCCGTGCGGGTGGGCTGGACACCAAAGACCCATGTCCCAAAAGAGCTGCCTTCGTGTTCACCTCCCCGGGCAGGAGAGGGGCTGGCGGGGAGATGGGATGCTCGGAGCAGATAAACGCTGCCCAGCCCCGAGCCATGGGCCCGGCTCAGGCAAAGTATGAAATATGCATTTCTGCCTTTCATTTCCATATGGTTTTTATGGGTCCTCCATGCAGAAACAAGAGCAAAAGCCTCATTCAGAAGCCTCCCAGCTTGGCAGATTTATTACCAAATTAAGGAAGGAGGAAGCACATCAGCTGTCTGGCCCAGGTAGAGGGGATTATCTCTGCTTGAGAGGAACCAGACAAAGCCATGGCTTGAGCTCGGAAAGGCTTCCCATCACGTCCAATAAAGACGGCGAACTTTGGAGTGCCTGAGATGAGCTCTGTGGCAAAAACGGCCTTTTTGTGCTGACAGTTGAAGCGGCTGCTCGGCCACCCGAGAGCCACCCGAGAGCCACCCGTGGGGAGGTCCTTGCCCAGGGCTCCCCCTTGGGCAGGGACGAGCCCGGAGCTCCACACTTGTTGTTTCTTCTCATGCAAATAACTGTTGCAAGCAGAGATGCATTTCTATATTTAATAAGCTGGATATTTACGTTAACTAAATAGCAGCTAATTATGAAAACATACTTAAGAGTCTGAGCAATTAAGCAATAATATATTGCATAGTTATCAAGCCTCCAATACACATGTCCTTAATAATCAAATTATTAATATGCAGCTACTCTTCTATTATACAGCAACTCTGCTATTATACAGAGAGTGTCCTATTACTGCCAAATTAAATGCATAGTTAGGCGAATTTAGGACACTTAATTTAATGCGTTCCCAAGAGTTCACTATGGCAGACTCTGCACGACAGGCCTCTATCTAGGTAGCACAGAATTCCTGGAATTGCTCTTTACTCCAAAGCCACATGGCTTCATTTGCTCACAGAGACGCAGTTAACCCATTCACGGCAGCAAATTGCAAGGGAAACAGCTAATTCTGGGCGCCGTGCTCTCAGCTACCAGTAAAAGCTACCGTCAAGAATGAAAGAATGTCATTCAATGCGCTTTTTAATGGTTTGCAGTGGAAATGAGGTATAGAGATACGGTAAAGCAGAGCAGGAGCTGAATGGGAAGAAAGCAAGTAGGGAAAATAGTGGGCAGATGAGTATTGTCCCAAACACAGTTTTCATTTATCCGGTTGCCAGCTGACAGCCCAGGGGTGGAACTGGTAGAGGTCTGTTGACTAAAGCTCTGTGTTTCCCCCCATATAAATACGGCCTGGTTGTATCTAGACGTTCGCTCAGGGCAGAGGGAGAGGGTGGTAAATGCACCTGTAGATCCCGACTGTATAAAACCTCGGGGAGCATTTCCCCTTGCGTGCTTTCCCGTTGCTGTTCGGGAGCTGCCGCATCCCTGTGCCAGAGGGAAGGTGCTGCTGGGGCAGCTCGGGGTGCGCAGAGCCCAGGGGTGCCTCGGCGCCCAGCTCCTGACCCTGGGCGTTGTGTTTTGTAGGACTTTTTAATTAAACCCCACAACAATAGGCCTCCTTCTTCGTGGCTTTACAGGTTTTCTCGAGTGCAAAGTGGGTGTGAAGTGTAAGCAGGCTGATTTGGTATCAATTTACACCTGGTGCTGCCTTGAAATAAATAAGGATGGGCAGGGCAGGGAGTGGGAAAACCTGGCTCTGGGGTGTGTGGAGCTTCCTGGGCTACTGCAGCAGTGGGGAGAGGACAGAAATGTGAGTTCCTCTGTTCTGAGGCTCTTTTAGTTTGGAAATCTCTAGCTTTAATGTGTGAGCTTACTCTGACAAAATAGAGCTCTTCAAAATGCCCGTAGTGGTCTGGGGAGCTGCTGCTGTTTACAGTGAAATCCCTCAAGAGCTGGGGTGTTCGTGGGGGTTGCTGAGTGAGCACTGGGGAGATGAACTGGGGTCTTCTCTGGTGCTGGGGTCTCTCCCTGCTCTCTGGTGGCAAACTGGTCCGTACTGGCCCCTTAGTGAGTAAAGCTGGTGCTTCTGAGCTGTGTCTGGGTCCCGGGTGACCTGTGTTACGCTGGCTTTGGCTTCCCCATCAATGTGGCTTTTTCTGCCAGAGCTCTGATGAAGGCGTGAGGCTCCGGGGCACACGCGGTCTGGGTTTTATTTCTTTGGGGGATGATTCCTGCTCCTGAGCTGCTGGTATGGATCTGGAAGATCATGAAATGCCCTTTTCTTCCTGCTTTTCAGCCGGCACAGAGCCCGTTGGAGGGGGAGCGGGTCTCACGGTGGAGCCGGCGCACGGTGGTGTGGGTCTGCCGGGCGCTGGGGAGGGGCAGCCAAAAGCAGCAGTGTCCCCGTGCCCCGCTCGGCAGAGGAGCTGCTGCCACCGCTGCTCGTGGTCCGATGTTTTTAAGGCCTTATCTGCCATATGGCTTCCAGTTGGGATGATTTATGGGGTGAGGAAAGCATACTGATAAATTTTACGGCTGGGCCCTGCGCAGACTTGGGGTATCAACAGCCCGATCCAGACAGCCCTAATGGAAACTGCCGGCACCGAAGAGCAAGGCGTTATTTATGACTGTCTGTAATGCCACTGTTGGAAATTTATCATCGCTTCTGCCGGGCAGGCTGGAGCTGCGGCGTGGAAGGGGAGAGGGCAGGATGGGCGCTTGCTGGGGGAAACCGGAGCAGAGGGACCGTGCGAGCGAACCCGGGGGCTCGGCAGCGCCCGGCTGAGCGTCATCTTGGGGGAGAAGGATGTGCAGCCGGGGCTCAGCTTCAGCCATATGCTCCAAAAGCTGGCACCGAGACCCCGAGTGTGGTGTAAGGGGACAGTTGTGAATGTCCCTTCCCAAGCTGGCGTCTCTCAGACAGAGCGATGCTGCCACGCAGGTGGAGGGAGCTATGGGGCCACTCGTGGTCCCCAGCCTGGCTGCCTGACCCCGATGCTGTGAGCAGCCAGCAGGACTGAGGGGACCCCGAGGCCCAAGGTGACCCGGGAAATCCATGGGGAAAAGCAGCCCCAAGAAGGGAGGCTGGAAAACCAAACCCCTCATGGCCGCTGCCGGGCTGGAAACGCAGGGGATAAATCAGGGAGGGGGTGTGGAGGGATGCGAGATGCTGGTCCCCCCTCTTCTCAGCCAATGCTACATTTGCTGGTGGAATGAAAAAAATAATAAATTTAAAAAAAAATTAAAAGGGAGCAGCTATAAAATCTAGATACTAATAAAATGTTCCAGGAAGATGAATTCTTCCGATATAATGGTGATCCCTGATACTGAAATGTTCCACAAATACATTTTCATAGCCCCACTCAGTATTATTTGTAGATCTTTTTGCAACCCTTGTCAACAAATTCCTGATAAAAAGGAGACACTTTGCTGTGTGCTAAAGCTATGAATTTAAGAAGTGTCAACTGGTCCTTATTTATGGCGCAATCTTTGGCTTTCTCATTTTACTGATGTGGTTTGGTGCAGACTTGCTTCTTCACTCACGCGCTCTCCCTCCTTGCTCCCCGGTTTGGGATATTAATACTGCAGCTGTCTCGGGGAGAGCGCTGACTTTCTCAAGGTGCAGAGAAGTTATGCTCTGCAGACAAATCTCTCCAAGTAGGAAAATCCATCAAGGGGAGGTGGAAAACACCGCCTTGGCAAACATCGGAATTCTGCGGGTGTTGTTAGGCGCTGCCCGTGTTTGCTCAAGCCTCCCCGTCTCCCTGGGCTGGGTGATTGCAGCTGCCGAGACCTGGGGACAATGGGTGAGGAAGCGGCTGGTTAAACAGAACCGTAATCCCTACGGAATGGGACGTAGGGAGCGGGAAGGGGAAAGTCAGGAGGGGGGATCTGCGGCCCTCCCTCCCTGCGCAAGCCAAGGGGCTGCACGCTCGTTGCCTCTGTGCGTGTGTCCCCCTTCCCCGCAGGGGCTAGAGAGGGGGGAAATGGCTCAAAACCCTGCCTGGAAATGTGGGTTTTACCCATGGGGGCCCTGGGGTACCTGGGGAAGGAAGGGACATCTTGGAGGACAGCAAAGCGCTACGTGAGCGAGACCTTAAGCCCCCAGAAGCGAGCAGGGTGAGAGGTGGTGGCCTTAAGGTGAGAAGGGCATCTCTGAGCACGTACAGCAGAAGATGAAATCATCAAACACACTTGTTTCTTCACAAAGTTTGGCCAGAAGTTTTGATTTTGAAGACGGCGTTCGGTGTCCAGCTGACCAATAACGGCTGGTTTGCCTTGGGAGAGCCGCCTTGCCCCGCTGTAACTCTCAGCCGGGCGCCTAACCTTCCCTTGGAAGTTCCAGCTGGGGGTTGATGTAGGTTCCTCTGGCGAGTCCGGGGTTGAGCAATGGTCCTGTGACTCACAGCTCGGCCCCAGGCTCACCCTCCCGCAAACGCTCCATCCAGCACTAATAAAGGAGGCTGTGTAAAGCCGAGGTCTTGGGAAACACTTTTCTGGTACAAATCCATGTACAAATCAACAACAAGTCATTCAGAATTTGTGCTTGGAGGGTTGGTGACAGTAGTTACTAAAATAACTGCTAATAGGAAGTTATACTCTGCGCATTTGCTCGCAGAAAGCTGTGGCACGGCGGAGAGGCTGCACGGAGCTGGGGGAAGGTCTGGAGTTCCATCTCAGTGCTGGAGACCCCCCCCGTGATCCCAGCTTTCTGCTGCTGCCCGGGGAGGGAGCTCCCTGTTGTCCCTGGCGGTCCCTGAAGGCTGCGTGGGCTGGGGTACAGCCCGGTGCTGGTGCTGTGCCAGCTGTGCCACAGCTCCTGCGCTCCCTGGCGCGACCGGGTACCGCAGCCTGGCGCGAGGGCTGGGGCTGGAGGAGGGATGCTGCCGCACGGAACAGCCTCCTCTGGACACTGCAAGGGAAACTGGGCTGTAACCGCCATGGGAGGCGCCCGATGAGCATCGGCGGGTGCAGTCCCCGGGGTGGGCCGTGCGTGGGGGGAGAGGCCGGGCTGTGGTGGTCACGAGCAAGGCAGGAGCCCCAGCCGCCTCCCGAGCTCTTCTCTGCGCCCTTCTCCGCTTGCCCGCGCTCTGCTTCCGCAGCCTCCTCCCAGCGCCAGACCCCAAAGGTAGAGTCAGGAGCCAGTCGCAGGGATCAGCTAAGGGCACGCGAGCAATGGACCTGGATCAGGGAGGAGTGACAACATGGAAACTTGAGACAAAAAGACCCTTTCTGGGCCATTGGGCCCTCTGGTCTCACAAACATCATCTGCTCTTTTGTGCACCTCTTGCTCTTTCCCAAAAGGAGACAGGGTTTTTCGCTGGTCTGGGATGGGGATCCCCGCTCACGCTCCCTGCAGAGCATGGTTGTGCCTGGCCAAGGGTGCTCCGAGCATCCCGGGCCACCGCTCTCCCCAGTTCCACTGCAGCCACCATCTTCCCACTCTTACAAGTGAACTGGGAGCACTGGGATTCCTGGGGACAAAGGACCAGTAAGCATGGCTCGATTTCACCCACGCTTGCAGAGCTGCTTGGGTGCCTCGGGGACAATTAGCTCCCAGTTTGCAGATCCTGTTTTAACTATGGCACATGTTCATAATTTAAGGCCTTTACAGCGGTGCTTGGTTAACACCGGAGCCTACTCCCTGCTGCCCATACCTTTTGTTTGGGTGATTTACTGTTCCTTTGTGCCCCTCTGCCCACTGAAATTCATAACAGCTTTCACACAGCAATAGAAAGCTCGTAATTACAGCTATGTCTGGTAGTGCCATTGGAGCTAAAGGGCCTGCTGGCACTTTCTTTTAACAGGAATCCAGCTCCCAGCTGGAATGAAACTTGCCCTGCTGACGGGGTCTTTTTATTAGTTTGTTTGAGCCCTTATTAAAAAAATACTCCAGTTTTTGGCAGCGAGGGTCCGGTGTGCTCCACCTTCGAGTCTCCTGCGCTCAGGCTCGGAGCTTTCAAAGGCGCCCCGGGGAGTTGGGTCCGGCAGCGCTCGGGCACCTCACCCCAGCCAGGGAGCGCTGCCCTGGGGCTGTCGCTGCCCGGGACAGGGATACCGTTTGTTTGGTTTTTATAAGAGAGGTTTATTTTTAATTATTCCAAGTCGCCCGGGCAAACGTGCAAGAAATCAGGTCTAACCCAATAAAAGCCGTCCTGTGTAGGTGCTTGGTGATCTACAGACCTCACCAGCCACTGCAGCTTTTTCTTTTTTTTTTTTTTACCTTTAACTCCATTTGTGTTTCCTAAAAGGGGGTGGTTTTACCTTTTTGCAGTGAAATGTCACGTTGGAGTGGCAGAGGTGGGGCACCAGCGTCCCCCCAGTGCTGCTGCCTGCAGCAGGGATGGGGTCCCAAGGACACTTGCTGAGGGGAAGGGATTGTCCTTTCCCACAGGGATGCCTTAAACCAGAGCGGAGAGATGGAAAAGCAGAGAAGAAGGTGTCCACAGGGCGGATGAGAGAGGTAATGCTTGGGGAAACACTCCAGTTTTGCTTTCAGTCTCCCGTGGTTTTGTCTGGGGACCTCAGTCGGTATTTGAGCAGCTCTTGGAAGCCACCAGAGGTGACATGTCCCACCCAGCCTACCAACAGCCGGGGGATGAGCAGGGGGCTGGTGGGCAGTGAGCCACCACACGGCCCCGGAGGAGCTCAGACACCTTGGTCTTGGGGGTTTATTCCCCACTTGCCTCTCGGAGTGGGAGGGATGTTGTGGAAGGGCCATGTGTGGGGTAGAGGTGTCTCCAGAGGCGCCCACCCCGCTTTGGGAAGCAGCAGGGATATCCGTGGGGTATGGAACTGGGAGCTGCTGCGGGTGCCCAGGTGCTCCCCTCTCCTTCCAGACCCACACGTCATGGCTCAGGCACTCACCAAAGAGTCCCCCCACCTTATTTTCAGCCCCTCTGTTGTTGCTGCCAGCCATTCCTCGCAGGGTCCTTGGCCCGGGCAGCCCTCCTGTGGGGTTAACCGTGAGCGCCAAGCCATCAAGCCAGGGGACGTGGAGAATCCAGTTACAGGGAAGGACAGGGAACCATGAGACGACTTCCAAAAATAGAGAGAAAGACCAAAATAGTGGGTCATGAATCTCAAAGGCAGTAAAGCGGGCCCAGCATCGCAGCAGGGGGACGCTGATGTGCCAGCCGTGCCGCAGCCGAGCCGGGCGGCTCCAAAAACAGCCCGCAGACGGACCTCAGCCCTGCTCATGTTCCGTGTCGGGTTTCAAGGTGTAAATTCCCATCAAGAAAGTGGCTGAAAGGAGAAGCACGTCATCGGAGCTCTGCACAAGGAATTTACAAGAAGGGATCACCTGGGCACGGTGGGATCACCGTAACTAAGTCCAGAGAATATTCCCAGTAGCCGGCGACAAGAGAGAGCACTGCTCTTCACCGCACGCGTGTGCTGCGAAATCCTAGAGGGATTTTAACAGCATGAGACACGTTTCGTGAAAGTTTCAGTGGCAAAAGGGTAAGGGGGAAGATCTCAAGAATTTCTTAGTGCAGTTTGGCGTTTGTGGGTAAAACTGAGCGACCAGAGCGGGTCCAGGCTGGCTGCAGGGAGGTGGCCGGGGTCACTCCTTCCCTGCTCTCGTGCCTCCGGGTGCCGTTGGCAGAGTAGGGCTCCTTGGGCAGACACGCTTTTCTTGCACAGCTTCCTCATCAGCCCAATTTGTGGGAACTTTAGTCCTAAATTATGCTCCAGGATGCTACAGCTACATCAATTCCAAAAGCTGAGACAAGACCTTTTATTCATGTTACCAGAGGGTTTCTTGAGCCAAAATGCTTTGAATTTAAGAACTTGATCCTCTGAAATGGTATTGTTGTCTCAGCGTTGTCTGTGTGTGATGAGGAGAAGCAGAAACTAATAGTTCTGTGAATTCCTCTGTTGATTGGAAATGCTGGGCCTTTTTGTTAGGACTTGTAGTTGAAGGCAATTGCTATGTGTTAAAGAGGGACTACAACATGTATTTATTTACCTCTAAAGGGTTTTATTACTTCCACACACACATTCTTTGCTGATTTGAACATCCTGAAAGCGAAGCTATGCCTGTGCCCATGCTCTGCAAACTAAAGGGCCGGTTCTTGCAAGGTTTTCCTGCTCCAGCGATGGCTCCGGGGTCAGCTCACAAAAAGCAGGTCATTCCAAAGCCAAGTGATGTTTAGAAACTGATAACCACCAGGTTCTGCTGAAAGGGATTTGATTTCCCCATCTAAAAGGAGATCTTTGATTAGTGACTGATGGGGCAACTTCAAAAGCTCACGGGGCCTGGCCGAGATAAGCATTCAAACCTGGGATGCTCCTTCCCAAAGCCTCTTTGATCTGGAATTAAAGCTAGAAATCTTGCAGGCTTTATTGTGCGATTTCCAGTGTTTTTAATGACGCACCAGGCACAATAGGATCCACCTGGCTTTTCCTGGCCAGCCAGCAGTAAACTGGTGGGATACGGATTTAGCTGGGGCTTTCTGGGGGTGAGGGGAGCTCCGGCTCCCTGCGGCAGAGCGCAGCCCCGAAGCCCCTTTTTTTGAGATTGAGGGGGAAGAAAATCAGCCGAACCCGCTGGTTCAGGGTGCCCGGCACCCAGCGGGGGCAGGACCCTCGCCACGGCGCCTGGTTCCCCTCCGAGGTTGGCTCTCACTCGCACCGGGGACTTTGTTGGGGTCAGTCTGGACCGCAGCCTTTGCTGCTGCTGGTCGAAGGCACCGGGTGTTACTGGGAGCTCACCAGTTTGCACCAGTCAGCTCGCTGCAGATTTCGGAAGGGACCCCGTCTCCTCGGCCGGGTCCGTTCGCGCTCACTCCGCAGTTCTGGTTTCCGAAAGCGCCGTGGCGAGGCGGGCGTGGGGCTGAGCGCCGAGGCCGTTCCCAGCCCCTGCGCCAGCGAGCGCTGCCAGGGTGCTGCTCGTCCCGTCCTCGGGTTCAGGCACGGAACGTGTCACACCTGGAAGTAATTAGAATGAATTTTTACTAATTCATAGCTAATTGCACAATTACTCTTCTCTGAAAGATTCGACTCTCGAAAGACGCTTCAACACATGAAATAAGTTTCTCCTAATCTGGTTTGGGGGAAAAAAAAAATAAAATAAAAGCATGAAGACATTAGGCTGGATCCAAAACATGCTTTTCTTTTCAAATTAAGTAATTCTTTCCCAATATATTTCAAAATGCTCAGAGCTGACAGGGGCGGTTTCCCTGGTGGTTTCCGAAGGGGAGAGCCCCTGTGAGCCGTGTCCCGGGATGCACGAGCCCGGGAGCCGCGTTCCCTGTCGTGTGGCATCCCTGGCCGGGCAGCGGTGGCTCGGCTTGGGGCCGGCCGTGCTCTCTGCTCCATGGGGAGCCAAAGCCGAGCTCCTGGGACCTGCGCTTGTCCCTCCGCTTTCGGTGGTGTCACGGCGGAGCGGTCCCTGGCAGGGGTGCGGGACCCCCGGACGGGGAGTGGGGAGCGGTGCCGGGGAGCAAACCCCGCCGACCCGCTTTGACGAGTCGCTTGACGCGGTGTCTATATCTCCTGCGCGCTTGCAAATGATGTTTACTATTTAATAAGATGTGATGAGACTGTTCTGATACTTCAAAGGCAGCTGACAGTTTTGTTAGAGATAATCAAGGAACTTTTGGACAATTACGGTGAAGGCTTTGACAGCAAGAAAACGCACAAACCTTGTAACTGTAACTAGCACCAAAGTCAAAGATTCTTCCCTGGAAACAACTTGAATATTCATTTTATCCATTAAGCGTCACTTTTTTATTTATTTATTTTTATTCCGTGCTTTTTTATGTCACTTTGCTTCCTTCAAGCCCGGGAGAGCGCTTTTCTTGTTACAAGACGTGAGTCTTCCCACCTTCTTGAACTTGCTCCGCTCCAAACAGGCTCTGGGTGCTGCACTGTCTCCCCGTCCGTCCGTCTGCGCCGGCACATCCCTGTGGGAATGGGGGGGGACGACACGGTGCGGTCCCCACTCTGCAGATTTCTTACGAGACCCAGAAGCTGAGAGACCCCCACGATCCCTCCCGGAGCCACGGCTCCAGGGTGAGGGGCTGGATCTGGTCAGCAGCAAAAATCCCCAGTGACTCGCTAGGGCTGGGGTCGGACCTGGGACACGAAAAACACCAGTGATTCAGCCAGGATGGGCAAACCTTAAATATCCCGTGAAAGCATCTGGCAAAGCAGGTGAATCAGAATGAAAACCAGCGGAGCTCTTTCTCCAGGTCACCTGATATACTGATTTCCCCTAATGTTGATTGATGTTTTGCTTATAGACGTATTGTCAAGCAGACACGCGGGGCTGTTTTCCAGTTGACGTTCGGGGAGAGCGTTTCATTTAATCACAAACCTTCTATCGCTCAGGCCGGCGAGAAGGAAATTTGATAACAGGGACGTAAAACTAAAGGCGCTGATCTAATAAGACTTTTGCGTGGTATTCGCGGGAGCAGGCAGTGACAGATCACCGGGGTGAGAATTACCCGTTACACGACGGGACCTCAGCAGCGGCGCCAGCACCCCCCGCCCCCCCCCCCCGCCGTGAGCTCTGTGGGGAGACGAAACTGCCGATAGGGGACGGCTTTTGGGGTGTGTTGGATCAGCCCAGCGCCATGACGCTGCGGAGGGACGGGGCAATGGCTGTCACAAGGCAGCGATGCCCTGGCATGTGGCTGCCTCTTGTTGGGGGGGGCAAGCCCCATCTCTGGGTGCCCCCCAGGGGATGCTGGGGTGCTCCGTGCTTCTCGTGCCCATGGTTTCACCAGCATACGGGGCGGGGGGGGGTGTCCCCTTTTCTGTTTCCATCCCCATCGAGCTGGCCCCCCCCGGACCCCCCAGCACTCGGGGACCGGCCGTGCGTGACACCCCCCCCCTTTCTCCCGGCTGCTTCAGCGCTGTGCATCGCATCCTCCGGTAGTCACTCAGCAAAGTAATTGGCCAAAGATTATTCTGTATAATTGAATGGCAGGGGCTTTGTATACCAAACAGGGACTTGTCTTTGTCAAAAAGTCTTTACAAAGTATCCAGCTCCGGGTGTCAGGGAGGACAAGTTTTTTAATCATGTTAAAATGATTTATTTAAACGTCAAGCCATGTCACCTCACTTCCTTTCATTTTTCAAACTGTTTGTGTTTTTTCTGGATGATAAATTTATCTTCAGACAGCCTCAATATGACTAATTAACTTTGAAATATAAGAACCAGATGTGTGAGCTGGAGAGCTTTCTGAACTCATGCCAGACATTTTTTTTATTTTTTTTTTTTTCTTTCCCTCTTCTCTTTCCCTTTCCCCGCTGCCTGCGCCCGAATCGCTTTGCAGACACCCACAGCACATGGGAAAAAAAAAAACAAAACCAACAGTTGAGAGATGGACCGGCCCCTCTCCCCCCCTGCCCGCTCTGCCCCAGCCCAGCTGATATTTTACCGCCTGAGGTGGCCCCAGCTCCGACGGGGCGAGCGCCGAGGGCCCCGCGTACCTGCCGTGAGGGTATTTAACGCGGAAAGCAAGCTGCCACCATCCGTTTGCCACATGAAAGGAAATCAAGGCTGGATGTGACATGAAGTGATTTCTTTTAAAGAAGATCCTCCCGTGTGAAGCGGGTTTTCCCCTTCTCCTCGTTTCACGAGACGATCGCTGCGAGCTGCTGGAAGAAGGGAAACATTTATGTACCCACTAATTAAGCAAAGCCTCTCAGCTTAATTTTTCTCGCTGTGACGGCAGGCACGGGGCAAGGACGGGAGTGGGTGGGCAAGGGCTGGGTCCTGGCTCTGGGGTCCCCTCCTCTTCCCCCGGCGCTGGGGGAAGGACGGTGCCCACCACCCCCAAAACCCCCCCCAAACCCACAGCTGGGGCAGCACGGTGCCCACCACTCCCCCGAAGCCACCCGAAACCCACAGCTGGGGGCAGACCAGGGCCCACCACCCCCACCCCCCCACCCCAAAACCTCCCTAAACTCACAGCTGGGGCAGCACGGTGCCTGCCACCCCCTTGAAACCCCCCCAGACCCACAGCTGGGGCAGCACGGTGCCCACCTCCCTCCCGAACCACCCCCCCCCCCAAACCCACAGCCAGGGGCAGCATGGTGCCCACCACCCCCATGAAAACACCCCAAACCCACAGCTGGGGGCAGCACAGTGCCCACCACCCCCCCAAAACCCCCCCAGACCCACAACCAGGGCAGCACAGTGCCCATCACCCTCCCCAAACCACCCTGAACCCACAGATGGGGCAGCACGGTGCCCACCACCCCCCGCAAAACCCCGCCAAACTCGCAGCCGGAGGGTGCGGGGGGACCACTGCAGCACCCGAGCCCCCCCCGGGAGAGGACGGAATGAGGGGAACAAGCACTCGATGGCAACGCGGTGCTGCCCGCGGAGGCGGCGGAGAGCGAGGACAGCAAATAACCGTCTTCCCCCTTTGCTTGACAAAACGCTCATTAATCACAAAATGTGCTGAAACCGATCGCAGCGAGGGCTGGCGTGGCTTCGCTTGCTGTTCTGCAGAGCTGTCCCATCTCGAAACCCGTGGACAAATACCAGTTTTAGATGATTTTTGCTGTCACAGCTGGATGGGGCGCGTGGAATAAGCAGGCGTAACGGCTGGAATTGAAGCGAAGCGCTGGGACCAGCCCTGGCCTAGGGAGGGCTTCCGAGGTGATGGTGCTGCATGAGCTCAGGGAGGGAAAATGGAGTTTTCTTGGATCCTGGTGATGAGAAAACCCTTCTCTCTGCGGTGCTAACGAGCCCTTCGACTAACGGGGCTGGTGTGAGACCAACACATGATGGAGAGATGCGGGAAAGCCCTGGGATGCACGGGTACCGCAGTCCTGCGGGAAAGGCTGTCCCTGCCGGGAGCTTCCCGGGTGGAGAGATCAACCCCAGCACCTCCGGAGGAGCCAGGGTGACAGGACAGGGCTTTTTTCTGCCCCTTTTTGGGGCTCTGGTGTCCTCGGACAGGCACGTGGAGAAACGGCAGCGGGGAATTGCCCGGCTCCGCTCCCGTCGTCCTGCCGGGGCTGGCAGCGACGTGCCCCACGCCGGGTCCCCACGTCACCGGGGGAGCGACATCACCCGTCAAGCAAACTTCAACAAGTGTCTTTTCAGCCAAAACAGATTTTTCAAACAAAGTGTAAATATTCATGTAAAAATGTTGATTTCGGTGGAGATTTTCCTGATCTTCTTGGAACTGGTAATCAAAATAATGTTTTTTAAATTGCTGTTTTTAAAGACTTTTTTTTTTTTTTTTTAAGTTTTCATTTCAACAACCCTAAATTTATTCTATGGAAAAACTTCAGTCAAAATTATCGGGTCGGTGTGTTAAAGGGAGGTGGCTGCCGTTTTTTAACCGCTTCCAGCGCGCGGCCTTTTGCGAGTGCGCTTCACGTTGCTCCTGCCTCCGTCGCTGAGGGCACAGATGGCTGGCGAGGGCAATTTTTTTTTTTAATTACAGCTTCCCAGGGCTGATTAAGCAATGCGTATCTGCGCACGCACACGCACACGTGTGGTTCCTGCGACGTCTCTCGGAGCGCAGCGGGCAGGAGGGGGATTGTGCCACCCTGTCCCTGGCGCCCCGATGCCGTAAGGACAAATAAGCGGATAAATGGCATTTCCCGGCGCGAGGCAACGCGGGGACCCTTCTGCTGGGCTTCTCTTGCCTCCGGCAGATCAAACGCTCCGTCCGGAGGCTGCGGCGAGGGGAGGGATGCGGGTCGGGGATGGAGCCGGGAGGGACCAGGCATCGCCCTCCGCGCGGCTCGGCGGCACCGCACGCGGCTTGTTAGGGCGATAATGGAACATTTCAAACACAAGAGCGTTAAAAACCGAGCTGAACTCTCCCCTCCCCGTGGCTCAGCCGTGCCCTAAATATACATAACAAGCTGCGAAAGCCGGCCGGGTGCGAGCGAGGAGCCATCGGCGGATGTTGACAGCCTTGATGTCTTGGCGGGCAGGATCCAACAGCATCTCCCACTGTATGGCGCTAGATATTTAATAAAGTAAAACCCCCAGGATCAGGAAGGCTGCAATCCCTCCCAGCTCCTTTCTTCTGCTTTGCTCCAGCTCTTTCAAGCCTGCCTCCCGTCTCTCTCCAGAAAATCCTTTCATGCCTCCCTCACCAGACTGACATTTTGACAAGTTGCCACGAGTGACATCTGATTTGTACAAATTTCAAGACTAATAAATCTACCTGTCAAAGCGGAAACTTTAAAAGGAGCTAAGCCCAGCGGGTATAGTTTAACAGAACTCAAGTTGATGAAACTGTAGGATGGAGAAATTATATCTGTCACAATCCACCCACATTAGTTCTGTAGAGATGTTGGCAACTGAAACAAACGTCTTTCACAGCCTGGAAAAAAAAAAAAAAAGGAAAAAAAAATAAAAGGAGACTGTTAATACTGTGAGTAACAAGTAACAGTTCTATTTGTAAACTAGCAAATTTATTTATTTAATTTTTAATTTGCTTGTAGACACACGAGGGAGGGAGCGACCCTCCCTGCTCCCGCACGCCGTCGGGAGCCCCGGCACAAGATCCCGGCGCCTTCGGCCCCCCGCGCTCGCCGGCACCTCGCTGTGGTTACGACAACATGGGGACGATGCTCCTGCCAGGCTGCGGCGCCCGCCGAGGCCACGTCCCCTGCGAGGCCGCGGGACTTGGTGCCATCCCGACGGATCCGGCCACCAAACCCGCCGTGTTTCTCCTCCTGCGCGGGCTGAACCCCACGCGACGCCCCAGCCCCAGCCCTCCTTTCTGTGCTGGTGTTTCCCTCTGTTCTCTCCGGGGCTGGTGACCCGCCGTGGGGAGAGCCGGGGACACCGGAGGGACGCGCTGCCCCCACCAGCCTCATCTCCCGTCTGCAAACCCGAAACTTTGGAAGGGCTCCGCTCAACTTTCTCCCCGGTTTGTGGCTCTTTTCCCTGGGGGGGTGCGAACACCCGCAGCCGAGGGAGCAGGTTTGGGAGCCGGGCACGGGCTTCCCGGGGGGGGCTCCATCCCTGCAGGGTCGGTGTGGAGGCGGCAGCCGGGCTGCAGGGAAGGAGACCCCAAACTCTTTCCCATTCCCCCACCTCGGATCCAGGGACTCAAACCCCCTGGTTGAAACGTTTTGCTGGTGCAGAGTTACGGGGGGGCTGGGGGTCTGAAGAGGTTGGAAAAGCATCCAGGCGCGCCAAGGGAAGGAGATGCGGTCTCGTACCCAGCTGAATTTCCTTTTTTATTGCGTCTTCTGTTTGAGACACACAGACGTGAGCAGCCAGTTCATTCTGCCTGGTGGAAAGAGATGGATTTGAAAGTCGCACGTTGCATGAAACTCCTGTAGCCACGTCTGCAGCGCTGAGAGCGTCTTCAGGTGTATCTAATGACTGAGTGAAACCTCTGAGCTGATGATTTATGACAGCTGGTTTGGTTATAACTTGCCCATCTCCTTTCATTACAAAGGAGACGGGAGTGTTAGCTCTTTCCGCTCGAATCCCATCTGCCGAGAGACTCCCTGCTTTCTCCCCAGCCTGCTGTATCGCCGCCTCACCCAGCGAGGCTGCGCGGGCTCTGCGCGGAGAGGAGGGATGAGCCGCCAGCAGCCTCCCGTGCCCGCTGCGGGCTCCCACCTCGCTCCTGCCGCCCCGGCCTCTGCACGGGAGACACACAAAAGCCCCGCTGCCCTTCGGCACGACGCAGCGCCGGGTGGACCCGTCTGCAGGTCCGTAACAGGCTGAAGCGTGTTTAAATCCCGCTTCGAGCCATGCCCAGGCTTCGTGTGGGTCCTCTGCTCCTTGTGAGTACGCCATGACTTGTAAGCTTTATTCCCAGCCGGCGTTCCTGAGCCCTGGAAAGGCGACCATCCCGAAGGCCAGCCAGCCCCGGGGTCCGTCCACGGGGTCTGCGCGGGGACAGGGTGTTCGCGGACCCCCAGTTTCTGGCCATCCATCACGCGCGGATGGCTATGAAGTCAAAGCGTTGCAAACGTCATTTTGCAGACTGGCTTTTCCAGGGGATGAAGCAATTCCCACGCAGCTCGTTAATCCCAGTCCTCATCTCCCTGACCACCAGAGCATCTCGCAGCGCGTGGAATCTCTGGAAGGTTTCTGAAAGCTCAGCTCTGCACGAGCCTTCTCCAGCACAGCAGCAGCCGCGTTGGGATCGTCCTGGGCCATTCCTCACTTCCAACAAGTCTTACTTAGTCTTCCATGTTATTTAGTGCTTCCATGGAGAACCAGTCAATAGATTTGTTTTCCTCTAGATGCACAGCTGCAGAAGCAAGCCATGCAGGAAGTTTATTAAGCTTGGTTAATTTTCTAATAGCCGCAGCAATGATGGATGTAAGCCACGCTGTCTTCCAGCTCAACTTAAAAGTCAAATAAAAATAATCACGCTGATGGGAAAACATAATTCTTGTAGCTAAGGCAGATAATATATGAGATGTTAGTACCTGCCAGGCGTCTCGTCTCCGGTAACATTCCCGCGTACTTCAGCAGGGTCAGAGCTTGGCTCGTGCTCTGTGCGCGCCCAGACACCCTGTCCTGGGAGCTCTAGTGTAAACAGGCACCGAGCTGGGGGTTTTTTCAACATCTGTATTATTTCCAATGGAATTCCTACGCGGAGGGCTCTGTTGCAATGAAGACCGAATAGAGAGGCTCTGCCCCTGCGCACCCTGGGGTGGGCACCTGCGGGCGGGCGCTCGCTGCCGTGGCCGATGCCCTTTGGAGCCGGATCTCACTTGCGGCTCTTTCACCCGGCATCGGAGGCCCTGGGGCCAAGGGCTTGGTTTTGGCCAGCGTGGGGAATTGCTTTCCAGACGTTTCTTGCCACGGACCCAAGCCCTTGCTGGCGTTTCTCCCAGCCGTGCTGGCCAGCCCTCGGCCACCTCTCGCTGGGGCTCAGCAGCCCCCGGAGTCGGGGGGGTCCCGCACCCCTCGGGTCCGATCCAGCCTTCATCGCCCTCCAGCCCGGAGCTGCCCATTCATATCCAACGGCATCTGAAAATCTCTCGCTCGGGAAAACCACAACAGGCGGGATTATCCAAGAGGAATTTAACTCACTTCTCTGTGATAAACTCTGGTTAGGGAGATTATGAATATTTACCCAAGAAGTAAATATTGCTCAGCGCTAAACTGCCGCCAGATCCGAGGGAAAGGGCTTGTGGCTGCAGGCGATCCCGGCCCCTCTGCTCCGCGGGCAAGCCGTGAGCCCCCCGTTTTTCGGGCGACCCCGTTTTTCTGCCCAGCGGGGAGGTTTATGGAGTTTGGCAAAGCAAAGCAGAGACGCCCGTCGCCTGCACCCGCGTAAAGCGTTTCTGCGCTGGCTCTCGCTGATGTGATTTGCTGAGCTCAGCTAACTCCATCGGCTGGAGGAGGGACGGCAGCCGAGCCTGGCAGGTTATTTCTACTGTGCTTCTTCCATTGCTCTACACCCCGTCCGCAGCATACGACACCTATATGTCCTGACGGTGAAATTAAGCATGGTAAGGACAAGTTTTCCTCTTTCCCACTAACGCCTTGCGGCTGACACTGGTTTTGATGTCTGGCTGGGCGTTTTACTCTAACATGCCTACGGTTTAACGGAGATTGCAGCACCGGCGCTGCCACCGGGCATGTCCCTCCCCGCTGCCTGTCCCCAGCCCCGCGTCTTGGCCTGGCTGCTGCGTCTCTCTCCGCGGGACGCAGCCCGGCACGTTGATGCCATATCCCACATCTGTTTAGGGGGAAAATGCTTTGCACTTGCACACTCGGAGGTTTCTTAGCGAAGCGTGCCATGCTGGCTGCGCCGCCCCGCCGCGCTGCCGGGTCCATATGAGGTCGGCAGCAGCTGCCCCCGGCTCCCAGGGGGTTTGCCCCGCTCCGAGCGTTCCAGCCCGTGCGTTACAGGGGCTTTGCGGGCTCTCGGGGGCTGTGGTTGCACATCTGACCGTCAGTACAAAGCCGCTGCGTGTCCGTGACCGTCGGCACGTGAGTTCGCACCCGCTCGCAGAGCGCCCACGTCACCACTCGCTGCTGGCGCGCTAAAAAGCAAGGCGGGGGCTTGAAAATGAGGTGGGATTACCACATCCAGCACTACTCCTGCGTAACGCCAGCCTGCCCCTGGTACTCCCCGGAGCACGCCAGGCCTCCTCAGCTGCGATAGCGGAGGGCACGCCGAGGCAGACCTTTTGTGAGGAGCAACTGCAGCCTCCCATGTACGAATACTTCCAACGAAATGGATGTTGGGCTTTATCTTCGCGGGGAGCGGAGGCGGGTGCGGGACGCTGCCCTGCTAACGTGCGATCTCGGCAGAGGCCGGCCGGGGAGGCGAGCGGGTTTTTGCAGGCAGCAGCTCCGCACATCTGCGTGGATGGCAGAAGAAGACGGATAGACCCTGTTGTCTTTCTAATTCCTGTTCCCTTTGTGACGGGGGCGGGGGGGGGGGCTCCCCTCCTCGCCTGGTGTGCTTATCTCCCCTCCAGGTTTCAAAGCCAGGCTAATCATATCCATCACACGACTCGCATTAGCAAGGCAAGCTCCAGGCTGTCACCGCACCTCATGCGCAGGCATATGTTCCAGCGAAGGGCCGGGTGATTTAGAGGGGACCATTCACATTCACAGTCATCGCTTCAAATAAACAGGCTGAGAGTTTAATGATTTCAAGGTAAAGCTCTTTTATTAAGACAACACAGGGAACTTTTTTCAACCACAGCTGACATCACTATAATAAATCACCATCATGTCTTGTGGGATTGAAAAAGCCAAAATACTGTCAGAACTGATTTTTCTGGCTACTCATGCCTCCAGAACAAACCATGTGTTTTTAATCAACAAATCTTTGTTTTGCATTTCTAAGACCCTAGCACTCTTTAAATAGTTAGCATTTACCAGAGGGATATTTTAAATTCAACACACTGCTTCCTTACTGAAGAGATTAGGAAACAGGACACCACATTACAGACTTACCGGGCTTGTCCGGGGCTTTTGGAAATTTGTTTTTTGTTATATTCCTGCAGTACAGAGAAGGGCTTTCCCATGCTTGTCTCTAGCTTCGTTCGACCTTTTCTCTCCCCAAAATCGGGACATTTACTGCTTGTGGGAGTCAAACCATCTACCAAGACATCAAAAAAACCCTCCCTGTCCAAAGCCAGGAGGAAAAGCAATGGAAAAAGGAGGAAAAGCTCCTCTAGCGGTGGGGTGTCCGTGCCCAGGGCAGGGGGGTGGAACTAGATGATCTTTAAGGTCCCTTCTAACCTGAACCATTCGATGATTCTGTGAAATAACGCTGCATCCAGGGAGGTTCCCGAAGCCCCCGGACACGCGTCAGCAATAAATACCCCTTTGCCCACCATCGGGCACCCTGCGCCCGGCACAGCCCCGGTGGAGCAGGCTGACGGGGGACAGTCCACGCATCCCCCCGGCCGTCCCCGCTCTCGCCCGCCTGCCCACGCCGGCTCTGTTCGCTCACCCGCGGGATGTGCCAGGCTTTTCCGCTGCGTTTCCCCCCACACCGCCCCTGTGATCCCGGGGCGGGGGGGAAACTCACCTCCCCGCTCCGGTTTCAAGGTCAGGCTGAAAGCGGAGACGTCGGGATCCTCTTTCACACCACGCAGGGACCCCTCCCGCTCCAGCAGCGTGCTCTGCCTGCTTGGCACAAATGTCAGGGCTGAGAATAAACCCGGGACGGGGCCCAGGCACAAAGATGCCCACGCCAATCAACCTGCCGCCAGCGGGCAGCGCCGGCGCCGGGGAGCTGCTGGAGCCCATGGGGAGCGAGCGGGCAGCGCCGGGGCGGGCGAGGGGTCCTGGGGGTGCTGCGAGAGAGTCCCTGCAGGACAGGACCCGCAGGGGTAAAGCTGGACCCAGTTCCCTCCACACTGCATGGCAGCTTTGGTTTGGAATCCCTGCTGGGAAAGGGCTGGGTGACCCGGAACGTTGTCCCCATGGAGGATGCCTTGGGAGGCCGCTACACCCTGGGTGGCTGCCTGCTCTCCCCCCGGCCCCCCTGGTTGTACCGGGCTGGTGGCACACAGTCACAGGGCCACTGGTGCAGGCTGTCAGCGGGACGGTGAGAGCAGGGGAAGGTGGGGACACCACCCAGGGCACCCCCTTGTCCGCCCCAACCTCAGCCCCCACCGTCCCATGGCGCCAGCAGCCCATTGGGCTGGGCTGGAGCGGGTCCGGAGGGACGAGGTGACCTTCTCCGGAGCCAGCTCTGGGCTGAGCATCCCCACCGCCCTCTTGGATGCTTGTCCCCGGGGTGACGGCGAGCCCCCAGAGCCCCCACAGTTTCCCTGGATCAGGGATGAACTTTCCCCTTCAGACGAACTCCCGTCAGCCCCGGCACCTCCTGGGCTGACCCCGGGGCCGGCGGCCGAGCCCCCCCCTCCATGCGTGACCCCCTCCCCGCCTCACAGCCCCCCTGCGGGCGGCATAAAAGCGACCTGGGCACATACATTGCTCCAACACCCTCCCACGCAGCCAGGCGAGATCAAAGCCTGCGCCGGGAATCAAAGCATGTGACAGGCAGGTGTCCGTCCCCCTCGACAGGGCCGCGATTAATCACAGGGTCTATCCCACAAGGAGATCAAACCGGGCCTCCTGCCGGCTGTTGGTTAAAGCCTGCCTTCAAGTTACCCTAATTAAAGTTTTCTCCTCGCCTCCCCCGTGTTCTCCCAGCTGACCGCTGTCCCATGACCGCCCCTTTCACTCCTTAAAACAAAGGCTGCTGTCAGGAGCTGGGGGCAGCCGGAGCTGCCGGCCCCGGCCATGCTTGGCCGTCCCTTTCTTCCCCTTTCTTCCCAAGCTGCTGCAAACCCGCAGCCTGGCGGGGGGCTTTCCCGCGGGCAGGGCTCTGCCAAGCTGCCCCCGCCAAGCCCCGCGCCCGCCCGGCAACCCGGGCACCCCTTCTCCCTCCTTTCCTCCCCCTGGAATTCTGAGCGTGTTCATCCCAGTTCTGGAACTCCCCATTTTTCCTCCTCCTAAAGCATGAGAACGGGCTGAAAAGCATTGGTTTGAGTATTTGCGGAAGGGCTGGACTCGCGGGGCAGCGGCCGGACCCGGAGGAAGCCCCTCGTGCTTCTCCATCCTCCCCATCCCCCTGCCCGAGGTTCTCCTCTTGCCGTGACATCAACAGCGGCATTTTGATGAGAAGGCGAAGGAAACGCTTCTCTGCAGCAAGGCTTTGCTTTGATGTGTTTGGGGGTTGCATAAAAGCCGTCCAGGGGAGAAACAAACTGTTTCTGTATCCAAAAACTGGGAGGGGGGGGGAGGGTTGAATGCATGTTTTAGACATGTCGCATAATGAAGAAGTTTTAAGGTTTTCTTTCCCCCTCCAATGTAATTTCACTCACATGGGGGGGGGAAAAAATCACGGGAAGCGTCTTGCAGTTGGGAAATCAATCATTTCAATGGCAAAAACGCTCAAAACTGCCCACGGCCAGGGCTCGTGTGCCCAGGGGCTTGTCCCCGCGGGGGGACCCTTGTGACGCCTCTCGTGCCGGGGTGCAGAGGGACGCGTCTCCCTTCGCCCAAGCATCCCGGGGTGCTTGCCGGTGGGTCGCTGCCCCCCGCCCCGGGAAGCTGCCCCTCAATTTTGAACTTGGTTTTCCTCCCCGGGAGGAGCGGGGCCGGGTGGCAAAGGGCCGGGCTGTGGGTGCCGGCCGTGATTGATGGCGGTGATGGCGGGAAGGACGCGGGCTTCAATCGCCGGCGCAGGTTGACTCTGGCACCGGGACAAACCGCCTTTCACAGCCTCCCTGCGCCCTCTCTCCCTCTCCCCGCCATCGCTCAAACGCCTGCCCCAAACCTGACCTTTTCTTCTTTTAGCTGTGCTAAAAGCAGCGTTTCTCCCCCAAACCCCCAGAGGAATTCCGCTGGCCCTGGTGGGGACGCGGCGCCGAGCGAGGGCGCAGGTCCGTGTCGGACCCGCGCGGCTCCTCGCACCTATTTGTCAATTTGCACAGCTGCTTCCAATCCCCGCTTTGAAGTGCCCCCCCCTCTGTTTTTCTAGCTGACGGCCTCGGCGCGGGGTTCCTGGGGTCAGGGCGGGCGGCCAAAGGGTTTCGCCGTCGGGTTCGGAGGAGCATCCACAAGTTCAGGCTCTTCCCAGTGCCCATCACGAGCATCCTCCCCGTCCTGCCTGGCTGGGGCTCCCCCCCCGGAGCCCCCGGCAAAGCCGCTCGGGAATTTGGGCACTTGGGGCTCCTCTCCTCCAAAAAGCCGGGAACACCAAGCCAGCGCGATGGTGCAGGTTCGTCTGGTCTCTCACACACAGCCTAATGCAATGTTGTTCCGGTCTTGGCCTTACATTATTAATAATAATAACTGTAAAATTTTGTTACCCGCAACACGCAGATTGGAGGAGTCAGATAAAGGTCTGTGAGCTACGCAACCTGCTGCTGGGGAGAGAGGGTTATCTAAATAAGATTTTTTTTTTGGAACCCAAGATAATAATGATAATGCTCATAATAATAATAGTAATAATACCTCTTTTTAGCCTGCTTCAAGATCCAGATCTTATCCTAAACAAGAAAATAATTCTAAGCCCCGGAGAATGCATTGAAAATTAATATTGATTATTAGGAATAATAGTCCTAGGAATGGCATCGCAGTGTCTAGGGAAAGGATTCCTCCGGGGCTGGGTAATAATCACAATCATATTTAGTATCTGCACTGCACTTTCTATCCTCAAAGCAGATTAACCTCTTCTGTACTAGCTTAATTACCCGCCATCGGGCTCACGTGGTAGGAGGCGAAGCAGCTGCGCCGCTGAACTGGAAAACTTGCCTGGAAAACTGTTAACGTGGAAACCCCTCTGAGCCCACCACGCACGGCGTCCGAGCGCGGCAGCGGTCCCTGGGGCCGGCAGCACCGCGTCACGTCCCTGGCCACCCCCGGGAGCCCGACCCCCTCCCCGGCTCTGGCCCCCGCCGCCGCTCCGGCCGCTCCAGGTTCTCCCGGGGACCACACAATGTGCCTGACATGCCATTTAGTACAACACAATGAAATATTGAAAAGGCTTTCAAAACTCAACGTGTTGAGGCAGAAATCTATGGAAGATGTTTAATACTAATTCTATTAGGCATCTGAGTTAATGAATCACAAGTGTAAGAAATCATGATAATCCAGAAGGCATTAGTGACAGATTAGCTTCAAAGCTACCATAAAAGTGCCACAATGCTTACCTAGCGGCATGATTAATGCCAGCAATACATAATGGCATTATGAAGGATGGAGCTGCGCGGCGGCGGCCTGACAGCCCCTTTGCTCTGGCCATGGCCCCGGAGCGCCGCGCTCGCCCGGCTCTGCCACGGGGCAGCAAACGCCCCCGGTCCCACCACCACCCCTCCTCTCCGGGCACCTCACAGCCCCAGGCGTTGCTCGTCCGAAGGTGTTATTTCCCCCAGGTGTTGCCCATGAGCCTTCCTGCTCTCCTCCGTCCCAGCAGTGGTCCCGGGCGTTGGGGGGAGCCGCAGGTGTCTGTGCTCGGGGGTGATGGGGAGACGGAAGCCATAGATGGGGCTTGGCAGCTCCTGCTGCTCTGGGGCAGGGCTGGAGGGGACACCGAGGGGTAGGGTTGCACCCACAAAATCCAGTGATGTGGGGTGTCTACAGATGGCAAACAAAGGGCCTGTGCTGTAGGTGTTTGAGGTGTTTCTTCCTCTTTGCTGAGTCTTCAGCAAACCCTCCTGCTGTCTCCTCTGCCAGCTGACCCAGACCCAAGGCTTGGCACACCAAACCCAGCATTGCTCTCTGCTGAGGACCATGTCAGGAGAGCACGGACCACGGGCTCGGTGTCGCTCGCAAGTGCCCAGGGGATGGAGGTCCAGCCGAGCGTGCCCTCCGGGGTGCTGGCAGGCACCGCAGTCCCCAGCGTCAGCAGAAACGTAAGTGGAACAAGTTGCTATTGAATGAAACTAGACGTCTCATTATGGCTTTTCAGGATTGTTTTCCTACATCTTTATTGCTCAGGTTTGCTTAATTCTAGAGTGGATGCCTGCCAAATTGTCTATCAAATTACCTACTGGCAAGTAAACCAAGATTAGTTCACTTGAGTGCGGCCCTCTTATATTTGACTTATAGCCAAGCAAAATATGGGTTTAATCAAGGGAGAAATTGGACATGATGTTTCAATGAAAGATAGCAGGGTACTATCTGTTCAGCGGAAACAGGGGAAGACGCGACCCGGAGGCAGGGAGCAGAGGAGGGTTGGCCAACGCAGCTGAGGACGGTTACTCCGAGGCTGAGCAAGCGGCTTGAGGATGGGCAGAAACTCGGTCCTTGCCCAGCAGATGGTTTGCTGTGTCCTCTGTCTTCCCTGGGGGAGCCGAGATCACCCGGTGGCCCCGGTTGGGCTCCCCAAGCCATGCTGTCTGCTGTCGTCTGCCCTTCAAGAGTCCCATGGCGTTGTGTTGGCTCCAGCTGTTTCAGTTGTGTCCCGCACGGATCTGTCCCAGCAAAACCCTCTTGCCCCAGGAGATGGATCCAAGAGATGGGTCGGGGGGGTGAAGGCTGTCGCTTGTGTGGTGCTTATTAATGCCGGCCTGCGAGGAGGGGCTCCCCGGGGTCCCGGCAGACAGCAGTTGGTGAACTCGCACCGCCTCTGTCTCAGCTCTTGTGACTTCTGGTGTCTGAGGATGCGCGGGAAACTGTTTCATCCACCACCTGTAGTCCTGGAGCCCCTGGCAGCTGGCAGGGTGGGAATAACTTGGGGTGGGAAGGGAGGAGGGAGATGGAGCGGGAGAGGTCCGTGAGGAGTGAGCACAGGCGGGTGCTCGGTGCTTGCCCAGGAGGGAGGGCTGGCGCAGCTGCGGGTCTCGGGCAAAACCTCCTTCCAGTGTCTTGTGCTTCGGTTTGTGCCTTCTGACAGGCTCCCAGGAAAACGAAGCGTCTCTGTAGATGGGCTGGCTGGGCCGCTGCGGGACACGGGGATGCTCCTGCACCCCAAAAGGTGCGAGTTTTTCTGCTCTGTTGCATCTGGCTGGTTCCCCAGTTGCAAACTGGCGCAGGTGGCTGCGGGCAGGTCTCTGCCGAGCCCAGTGGGACCCACCACTCCTGCCCAGGACCCCTCTCCTCTCCCTGCCCCTCTCGGGGTGCACAGGGCAGGGTGTGCTCCGGGGAGGATGGATGTATCTCCCCCCAGGGCTCCGGGGCAGGCGGTACCTGCCATTGCTGGCAGCCCCTGGCTCTGGGACGGTTCTCGCAATCCCTGCAATATGTGGTGTCACTTCAAATCCCCAGCTCCCGGCATTGCGGGAATGTGGGCGCATTCCTCTGCTTCGCCTTTTTTTCTTTTTTTCTTACCCCTTTTCTTTAATTTTAAGCTGTTTCCAACCCTCGGTGAGGCAGGCTCAAAAATTTGACTCCTGAAGGCTAAAAACTGGAAGGTAAATAAAAATAACCCCAAAGTTAATTATATACTTAACAAGTCATGATTTTTTTAAGCCCGTCTCATTCCTTGTGGGGGTCTGACTCATGATTCTGAGCACTTGCAGTTGGCAATAATATCTTGCTGTAATGTGAATTAAACCACTTGTAGCAGTGCTCTGTTCTCTAATTTCATTTAGGCCCAGTGGGTGTCCTGTCTTCCTGGAATTCGTTGGCTATCTAATGAGAAGCAGCCCGGCAAACCCCGTTAATGAATAAAGTCAGGCGTCTTGCGGGGGGTGAGACAGGGATGGGTGGGTAAAAGGGGACCGTGGGGACAGGGAGGGGTTTGTGGGGCCACTGACGTGGGCTCCTCGAGCATCAGGTGCCCTGTCCCTGCGGCCACCCTGTGTCCCCTCCGGTCCCTCCAGCAGCCTCTTGACCCAGCGCTGAACTGGGGCTCCAGAGGTGCATCTGATTCTCGCCATCTGTCCGGGTTTTCCCCATGGAGGGGGGATGCCTGCGCTCTCGGGCCGCCATCCCGGGGAGAGCTGGGCAGGTCGTGATGCTGGAGCAGAGAGGGAGCTGTGCCCGTGATCGTCACCGGACCCGGGTGGGCGGGAGGGTGCCTGGTCCCCGCTGCCACCCACCCGTGACATGCTGGCGGGGCGTCCCTCTGCACCCTCCGCTTCTTGCTCGCAGGTTCTGAGCGTGCAGCCTCCGCTCGAGGCCGGGCACGCAGCCTAGCAGTGAAATGGTTCCTTTTCTGCCAAAATAAAAAGGCGGGGATGTTTTCAATGGCCTCCTCTGTCCTGCAGGGACGTGCGGTTTCCCGCGGTGCTCTCCAGGAGAGCCGTTTCCACCAAACCTTTGCCAACGGTTCCCGCTGTGCCCGGGGTCCCGGGCTGCCCGTCGCACGCTCCTCTGTGTCCTGCCTTGCTTTTACCAGCCATCCATCCCATTTTGGACCTGGGGCAGAAGAATCAGCCCCAAACCAGCCCGGCGCGGAGCCAGCTGTGCTGCTCCCCGTTACCTCGGGAGCAAGAAAAGGGAGGTAATAATGATAGAAGCAGACGATGCTATCCCTTTGGGGAGAAAAAAAATAAAAAGAAAAAAGAGGAAGAGGGCTTTGGGCTTTTATATATTAAAAAGAGCAGGGAGGGGAGAGGAAAAAAAAAAAAAAAGAAAAAGAAAGCCAAAGTCATGCGAGTTGCTGAGTTGAATTACGGGGGCTGGGGTCGAATGATTAACAACCCTCCCGCATTTCTGCATCGCAGTCATTACTCACTCCAAACCTGAGGCTTCTCAGTTACATACCCCGGCACAGGCCGACCATTTTTTCCATTGACTGAAAACACATTCTGACTGAAAACAAACTTTCGATCCCCAAGGCTTGGCACGCCTCGGGTCCTTCACCATATTTAATCAACGGGAAGCTAAACACTTTCAATCTGTGATGGCTCATTTGGAGAGGGAGCTTTGGGCCCTCGGTAGGTGCCAGATATAATAACTCTCCCCTTTTCTTTTCTGAGGCCTACTTTTATAATTTTGCTATTTTTCAATGTCAGACCCATCTTTTGAAGAAATTTTATTGGATTTCCTGCTAGACTTCAGCGAGGATTTTTCTTTCTTTGGCAGAAATATCAAGCAGAACAGGGGGAAAAACTCAATCATAATCTTGGAACGAGGATTATTATTAGTTAGGATTTCTTTGTCTGTTTGCACAAACACGTTATTTAAGAGCCCCGCGGGTCAGCGGGCCCCTGGCTCTCACGAACTGGCCCCCGGTGCTGGTCCTTGCCGTCCGTCTGTCCATCTATCACGCTGCTCCTGCCGGGGTGGGGGGGGGACAGGCAGTGCCGGGCATCACCGGTGTGTGCAGGGCATGGCGAGGGTAGGCTGGGGGGGGTTCTTCTCCCCTTCCCTGGGCTATGTCTAAAATCTTGCCAAGGCTTCTTAAATCTTTGCAAAACCCATGCAGAACCGTGGCTCTGAGCCTGGGCGAAGCGCATGGACTGGGGGCTGGCGCCAGCGTCTCCCTGCCCGCACCCAGAGGGGCTGCAGGGTCACCTGGGGGACTTCTCTCTGCCCCCCAAGCCCCTGGGGGGTGCAGGCACAGCTGGGGGTGTCCGGGAGCAGGAGGTCCGTGCTGGCTTTCCCGGGGGTGGCATCAGCGCCGGGCATCCGTGGGGCAGGCTCACTCCTTCCCCCATCTCTCTGGTTTTCCAAATACTCCCAGCTCTTCCCAGCCGAGCCCAAAGAAAGCAAGCCGCCGCTGGAGCAGAGCTCCTGCCCTCTTACCGGAGCAGCTTTTGCTGTCTCAAGGCTTTCCTCCTCCTTCTTTTTTTTTTTTTTTTTTTCTTTCCGTGTTTGAGGTTAAGAAGTATGCTACAGTATTCAATAAATCGCTTGGCATGGCATACGACAAAACAAGAAAATGTAATTCAGATTAAAGTCACCCTCTGGCTAAAATGATAGTTTATTAAATAAACTGCAGCGCTGCCAATCAACTCTGCTGGCAAGCAATCCTTTGACATTAATCTTTTTTGATGTGATTTAGGGTACACCTGGGCCTTTGTAGAGTATCTCCCATAATTTCTTTCCCATCTCTCTGGATCAAGCTGCTGTGCTTGGCTCCGTTGACAAATTCCCCAAGTAATCCCTCAAAAGATTGGAGAAATGCTCCAAACGCTCCATTAAATTTATTTTCCGTGCTTTAAGAGCCCCAAAACTATGTCCAATAAATAAGTGTTCACTGTGATTTATTGAAATGCTGCTCTGATTTAGAGTTATAGGCGGGGGAAATATGTCACCCCTGGGAACTGGAAGACCGGCCTTGCAAGCGAGACCAGATGTGCCGGTGTGGGGGGAGCGCGGCCGGGCCGGGGGGGGGAGCTCCGCAGCCCAGGGCCCGAACCCCGCTCCAAACCCCGCCACGAAAGGTCTTCGGCCGAGTTTTCTTGCCCGAAAAATTTATTGTGGTTGTAGTTATTGGGGGAACCGTCAAAAGAGTAATTCTGGCCCTTGTTTTTTGCACAGCCCTTTTGATAAATACGATACTTAGAAATATGCCTCCCACAAGACAGGAAAGCCATAGAGTTAAAATGAAGTAATCTGTCAGTAAACTTGCTGGAATGGAGGCCAAAATGAAACCTGTGAAAGCGAGATGGGGAGAAAGGGAGCCTGCGCTCGACGGCGCGTCGGCCTGACCGGGGGGCCGGCAGATGAGGGGCTGGCCTTCCTCCGGCTGTTTTTTATCGTTGTGCTTAAAAGCGAGGAGTTATTTTCGAAGGGGCTCCGTTCGCGGGCGCTGGGTGGCTCCGGTGGCTGCAAGGAGCACCGTGCCCCCGGTGCCCCGTCCTCCCCCATGCCGCTGCTCTGGGGCACCTCGTCCCCCCTCTCCTTGGGTCCCCCCCCTGCCTCTGCCCACCCGAGGTGGTTTCATTCAGAGCAGCTAAAGAAAGGCAAAAACGACAGCAAAAACCAAACTCAGATACTCAGCTCCCCTCGCTCCTGCTGGCCTGGACGCATTTAAAAGCGAGGTGTGTTGCACCACCTGTGTTTACACTGCACGATCTGCAGTTTACCGTAATAAAACCATTTAATACAGTCATAATTTTCTTGGCAAGGGGAGCGACGGGGAGCGGAGCCGGCTGACAGCAGCCCGATGGACCCGATAACTCCCGAGCAGGAGGCAACACGAAAACCCAGCGTTGCGGCACGGCCGCGCTCGCCGGGGAGGCAGGCGGCACCTCTGATCCGCGGCCAAGCTCCCAGGGCAGGAGGGTGCAGGGAAGTGGGGTTCCTCCTGCGGCTCCGGATCCCACCAGGAGAGCCTGCGGCATCCCCGGGATCAGGGAAGTGGGAGCCAGCATTCCGGGATTTGATCCTGGAGCGGGGTGAGGTCTGTGGCCGCCCGCAGGCTCGGCAGCGCGCTGGGGTACCCCTGCCCCAAAATCGGCGTCGTGCTCGGCACAAGGGATGCAGCTCCTGGGAAAACCCTGCTGTCAGCCCCCACTTCCATTAGCCAAACCAAAGCTGGTATCCAGGACGGATGAGGCTGTAGATGTGGAGGGCGACCTGACCCCAGCCCGGCACCTGAAACACCTCTCCTGCACCCCCCGATTAGCGCCCTCTGATAACGCAGAGGACGGGCGGGTGCCCTCGGGCAGCCCGACCCCAGGGCAAAAGGGGTTTTGCACAAGTGTGTGGGATTGCTGCTGCGGCACAGCTCCCGGGATGCTGCGGAGCGGGGCCGCCGGAGAGGGATGGAGGGTTTTGGGGGGACGGGGGCACCCTTTCCGGGGTCTGGGTCAGGCCCTGGGGTGGGGACAGGGGAAGGCGAACAGAGGGGGGGAGCAGGGAGAAGGGGGAGGGAAGGAAAAGAGCGAGGAGGCGTGTGTGTGTGACTGTTAAGAGAAACAGGATTCATGGTAATTTCCTGCCAGATGCCTGAGCTCCTCCAGCACGCAGACGTTTCACATGCGAAATATCAAAGCGTTCCCAGTAACAAATGTACTTCCTGCAGCTCCTCAGATCTGCCTCCGTGCCAGCCCGGGAGCACGGGGACGCCGGCGAGAGCCACGCTCCCCCCTCTGCGCAGTGGTCCGGGGGGACACAGGCATCGCCCCGCTCCCCTGCCGTGCCGCGGGGGGCTCCCCGATGCGCCGCGCAACCCCAACCGCGGATTTTGGGAAGCGCTTCCCGCGCCTCCCCGGGCGCTCGTACATGTATTGGTCCTGACAGCTCGAATTAATACGTCAGGGTGTGTGATCGGCGCTGGCGACGGGCCTTTGACCCTCTCAGCACAGTGCTTCCCCGGCTGAGCGTCTCCCGGCCTCAAATTGATTCGGAGTTTTATAAACATCCTGACGTCGGGGCTGGGAAGGGAGAAAGGCAGGGGGGAAAAAAACCCTTGCCACCAAGAAGCGGCTGGACTGTACGCTGTGCGGCCATGGGACAGCGATGGGATGGAGACAGGCTCCATCCCACCATCGCAAAGGCTCCCCCAGTCCCTCTGCGTCCCAGCAAAGCCACCCTTGGAGCCGCGGATGCTGCTCACCCGTCACCAGCAGCCCGGCCTCAAAACATCCTCTCTGTTCCTGCTCTCTGGGTTTATTCTTCTTCAAAAAAGGCAATGCCTCTCACCCGGTTTCACAATTTTTTTTTGCCGTTCTTTTTAATGTCTTACAAAGTTGTTTCAAAATCCCAGTGTTTATAAAATCCTCCCCCCCACCTGCGAACTTGATTTGAGGCTGTTTTTCAAGCTCTTTCTAGAAGCTGTGCTCGTGGGGAAGCGATGAAGTTCATTTATTTAACATTTTTAGCGTGTTTTGGGAGCTACGAGTTGATCCCTGCGCTCTCCGCTCTCTCCTCGCACCATTTCCAAGGCATTTCCACCCTTGCAGCAAATCTCTCTCACGCCCGTTGGCGTCTCCCGGTGCTAACGAAGGCGTGAGCCGCGGGCGCAGAGCTGCTTTACGTGAGAAACTCATGCCAAAGACCCAAATAATCATAAATCAATAGTCACCGTGCATTGCTTATTATTTTCTATATATTGTCTATCGGCCTGAGAAGTTAATATTGACTCAGTCGGCACAAAATGTCAATAACCGCAGACCTTGAAGGTCGGGGAAGATTGATACCGGTTAAAACCCCCGGCTGGGGCAGAGCCGGTGCCGCGGAGGATGGCGGCAGCTCTCCCATGGCAGAGGGTGCCAGCGGGAGGTGATGGTTGGGGCCTTGGCTGTGGGAAAATGCTGCTTTTGACCTTTTTTGCCTGTTTTGGGGGAAGCAGAAGACCTTCCGCAGGTGACGCAGCAGCACGAGCTGTTCTGCCCCTCTTCTCCCCCGGAGCCATACGGGACAAGGACGTCACCCGTCACCCCCCACCCTGGGAGGGTGTCCCCAGGCTTGCAGCCGTCCCATGGAGACCTTGGCGTGCAACGGGCCATCACATTTGTGGAATTAAGGGTGAAAACTTGACTTCTTCCCTCCGGCACATCGGTCTGCTCCTTCCCCGCCGTCTCCCCGTCGTCGCCCTGTGTTCAGTGCCTGCGCGCCCGCGCCGCCCCGCCACTGATCATCCCCCTGCCAGGTTTCTCGCGGTGATGGGATCACAACAAAGCGACGCGACTTCAAACGCGTCCCAGCCTGTTTCCCATTCAGCCCATCAAGTACAACTCGCTGCGGGGGCTGGCAGGGGAGGCATCGCCGCGCTCGCTGTCGCACCCCGCACGCCGCGATGGTTGGGGGGCAAAGCAACCCAGGGAGGAGCAAACCCCCCCGGGGTCTTACAGACCGCAGGGAAGGGATTTGAGCCGAATTTGGCTGCTTGGTGCTGTCCCCCCTCCTTTACTTTAGTGCTCTGGGCCCAGCCTTTCAGAGGGCTCTGCGGTACCGGTGGGGCAGAGGGTATTGGGGAGGGACGCTTGGCAATCCGCACCCATTTTGTGCCCTTTTGATGTTTCTCCAGCGGTTTTCCCCTAGCCGTTTGCCCCGATGGGGAGCCTTGGCTCAGCCACAGGCAGATTTCCTGGTTTCTGCCCCATTTTGAAGCTCTGATGAGAAAAGTAGGCGCCTCCCCATGGGCTCGGGTCCTCCGTCACCAGCCATGGCTGCGGACCCCCTGTCCCTGGGCCGGTCCCAGCACAGAGCAGTGGCCCCGGCAAAGCCTCGGCCAGCCGGAGGACTGAGCTAGTGCCGAGCCGCCCTGGGAAGGGGGACCTGTCCTTGGGGACTGCGGTGTCACTCCCAGAACCTGCCTGCTCCCCGTCACGTCTGTCACTTCTCATTAGCGCCCGTCAGCCGGGTAACGCGACTTGACTGATGTAATCGGGGCTGACACGCCGGGGGAAGGGATTTCCAGAAACTTTACACCGTGCGGTTTCCCAGCTCCATCTCTTTCCTGGAAGCGCGTTCGGAGGCGATGCTCTGCCCGGCACACAGGAAAACGGGGGGTCAAGGCCCCACGATGCTGCACGATGCTCAGCGACCCCGGGCTCCCCCCTGCAAAAATGGTGGTCTGGGGCCAACCGTGAGCCTCCTCAGTGGGTCCAGGCTGGGCTGGGCTGGGCTCGGCCGAATCTGCTGACTCAGGGGGAAATAAAGGTGCAGAGCCCCGGGGATGCTCGCCTGGCAATGCCGACCCCGCTGCCAGGGCGTGGGTGCTGCCAGGTGCCCGCCGACTGTAGCTCACACCGCGCTCGCGCCGGCGGCCGTTTGGCCCCGGCAGCGCCTGACGCACTGTCTGCACCGCGGCGGGCGTGCGGGGCTGCCAGCATGGTGCGGGCGGCGGCAGAGCCGGATTCGGGAGGAGATTTGGGGCGTTTCCAGCTGCGAGCCTGCCTGGCGAAGGAGGGGCGGCAAGGCGGGGAGCGCGCCCATCCTCGCACCCCTTGGGCAGCCCCGTGCTGTGCCGCGGCGCCCGGTCGGCCCATGGGCGGCTCCGAAACGGACTCAGCGGGAGTTTGCTGGAATGAGGAATAAAGGCGCTGGGGTCTGGGCTGGGTCTCACGCGTGCAGCAAAGGGAGGTGGGGGAAAACCTCCTCCAGCCGTGCCGGGCACCGCAGCCGGGGCCTTCCCACCACCCTTGGGGACATCCCGGCTGGCAAACACATGGATGCAGAGAGATGGGCTGGGGGCTGGCATGGGCTGTTGGAACGGACCTGGCGGGCAGGAGGAGGGGAAAAAAAAGGGGTTTTGAGTCACCTGAGAGTTTCTGCGGCGTGGGGAACGGCAGCGCTGAGGTCTCACCGCTCCCCTCCTCCCCGCCGTCGGGTCTGGCAACCGCGCTCACCTCCAGCCGCAACAAACCCCCGGCGCATTCAGTCCCACAGGAAACAACATCATCACAGCTCTCCCAAGGAAATTCCCCCCTGGGTGGGGAATCACGCGTTAAGGTCTCCTTCCCCATCCCCAGCCCAGCAGCGGGAGGGGGACGGTGCTGGGGGGAGGCACAGGCAGGCGGTGGCACCCACCGGCCCCCCATCACTCGCCACAGCAGGCAAACGGGAGCGAAGGGCCAAAAGCCCCGACAGCAGCGAGGGTGGGGTGGCAGGGACAGCGCTGCCGCTGACCCCCCGCCTTCCCGGATCGATTTATATGGCAGGTTTTGGTGGTTTATTTGCCGAAAATACTTTCTCCCTGCAAGTGTCATACATAACGAGCAGCACATCCGGCACTTCGGGGAGATCAATATCTCTGCAGTTGTAAATATCCCAGGGAATCGATGGGGGATGTGAAATGTATTTCGTCCATTTTCACTTTTAACATCTCTTTGTAATAAAAATGCTATTTTAATAGATGAAAATGGGGAAGTTCACTGCTGGGCGACGGGAGGCTTCTGCGGCGCTGGATTTTTGTCGTTCCCCGAGCTCTGCGAGCGCCAACCGCCCCGACGAGCCTCGACGGCTTCACGTCACCCTCCGTCCCTCTGGCAGGAGCCGAAGGGATGCCGTCGCCCCGTCCCCGCCGCGGCCGGCGCCCGCAGCCCCCGCAGGGAGCGTCGTCTCCCGCCGCTGCTCCGGGGCAGCTCCCGCTGCCAACCGGTGGGTGCAATTCCCCCCGCGCAAAGCCTCCGCGTTGCCAAACTGCCTCCTAATCCCTTGAAACAGGTATTTAGTGCCGTGCACAGACGTGTAGGTGTCGGGCCCGTGGCCCAGGGTGGGGTTTATTCTCTCTGCGTCCCACCGGCTTTTCCCGTCCTTGCCATGCGGGTCCTGACCCCGCGGACAAGGTGCACCAAAGGGGGATGGCCCTAAACAAAACGCGTGCCTCCGAAAAAAGCCCCTCGCTGTGCCTTGGGCAGCTCTGGAGGTGGAATCTTACCCTGTTTGTAATTACCGTGCAATAGCCACGTGTTAATTACAACATAAAACCTCTCACCCTGTGAGAGACGGATTTATGGATAAAATTCCCCGATCAACATTCAGGGCAGCGCCAGGAAGAAATGTGTGGGGTAGCAGGGAATACGTTTTAATTTGCAATTTAGTTTTTTGTAATTATTTCTCTCTGTTTTAATATTGGCTGACCTTGGAGAACGTAAAAGGGAAACAGGAGGACTTCGCGCTTGCTTTCGGAGACTCTCTCCCGCCGGGCGCTGGCTGTGGGGACCAGCCGATTGAGACACCGGTTGCCTGCGCAGGAGCGAGCCACCGAAACTCCCCTGCAGCACCCTAAAATCTTCTCTTTTTCCCCAGGAAGATGAGGCTGTGGGAGAGCAGCCGGCGCGGGCAGCTTGGGGCGCTGGCGGCAGATCGTGGAATGGTTCTTGTTGGAAGGGGCCTTAAAGACCATCCAGTTCCACCCCCCTAATGCCCCGTTCCCTCTGGACCGCAGGGGCTCTGCCGCAGAAGGGAGGATTCAGGAGAAGAGGTGGGGAAGAAATAATCCCTGCGGAGCAGCCAGCCCGCTGGCATTTCCCGCGATGGATTTGGCATCTTTCCTTGAGGACCGGCTGGCATTTCGCTGCAGGGCTGAGGGGCAGGTGCCGCCTGGTCTGAGCCGCCGTGGCAGTTTCTGCGGTCCGGCTCCTGTTTGCCCGGATAATAGTTGGTTATTGGGCGGTTTGAAATGTTTAACCTCTTATAAAATGTTTGTTCACCGGATTTATCCGGGCGGCTCGGTGTTAGCAGAGCACCGGCAAAGCGCCGGTTTGGATGGGAGGAGAGGGGGGAGCGAGGCCGGAGCTTCCCCCCTTTGCCCGGGAAAACGGTGCTGCCATCCCATCCCCAGGAAAAGGCACGGACGTGTCCGGGCAGGGTCCCAGACATTCCTGGGAGACGTGCACCTGAGTTCTGGGAGTTCCCAAGGCAATTAGCATCTCTGCGCTAGCAGTGGTTTTCTCCTCTGTCTAGGCAACTCCTTCATCAAGGTGTGGAGCTGCTTTTGTCTGGGCGCTAGCAGCGCATCTCGGGGAGTTTAATTAGAAGCTTGGCATGGCGTGTGCAGTTACAACGAAATGCTTTGTGCGGGCAATCACCACCAGCGAGGTCAGTAACCCCGTGCCGCTCCGGGCGCTTCCTCCCCTGGGATAAAGATCCTGCTCTCGGGATACCTTCAGCCCGTGCATTTTTCCCCGCTCTGGCTGTTATCGCGGCCAGGTTTTGTTGGCGTTACGGATGCATTCGGAGCGGTCAGTGCCAGGACCGGGTCGGATGCAGCCCCAGGGCACGACGCCTCCCTGAGCGTCACCCCAGCCCCTCTCCCGGCGCCCCGAGGGTCCCCATCGCCGGGGAGCCAGCGGCATCTGGCAGAGACACCTTTCATGTCTCTGGGAGCAGAGTGGAAGTCAGCACACAGCTAATTACAAGGCAGCGCATCTCTGCGCCCTGTGACTAAGGCAGTATGTAGAGCAAAGGTAGGAACAAGCCACCAGAAGAGCAAATAAATAAAGAAGGCAGCTTTAATAATGGGGTAATTACCTAGCTTAAGTACACAATCATCTAGCATTTTGCTAAACTTTATGACACATGATGACAAGTTAATAAATGAGATGTCTTACCAGCAGTAAAACAGCTGTTACCAGCCACCTTGTGTGTCTGGGTAGCCCAGAGCAAAAAAACCCACCAAGCCAAATGAAAAGAAACTGGTTATTTCTGTTTGTCGAAATAGCCCAGGTAATAAATCACCATTAATGATGCTGTCATTTATCAAAGGGAAAGCTCTTGTTGCAAAAACCTTTGAAGTCATGGCACCTATAATTTCCTACCTATAAAAAGGTACCTTTGTGTATGTGTCATACCTGGAGCCGGCGGCAGCCAGGAGGTACCGGGAGTTCATCGCCGCCCCACACCCCGTCTCACCAGCGCGGCGCTAACGAAGGGGACCGGCCCCGGGGCTGCCGGTGGGGCTGGACACCCCATGCCTGAGCCCCAGATCCAGCAGGGATCGATTTGTGATGGTTTAAAGGTGGTTTTCCTCTCCTCCCTCTGCCTAATAGCTTGTTTACCCAGGAATATTTAGGTGGTTAATTCATGTTAATTAACAGGGATCTAATGTGGTTAAAATAATCAGCTTGGCGTTTGCCAGCCAGCAGCAGGACTCGGGATTACAGGCGCAGCGAAGCCCCTCTCCATGGCTGAGCGGGCAGAGTTCGGCCCCGCCGGAGGAGCCCGGCTCTCCCTGGGCACGCAGACGCGTTGGCAATGCCCAAGCAAACACGCGTTGGCAATGCCCAAGCAAACACGCCTTGGCAATGCCCACGCAATTATCACATCGTCGCCAGGATCTTCATCTACCATCGTGTCCTGGAGAAACTGCCGGGCTGCGGCACCGCTCTCCTGCCTGCCCCGGTCCCTGGCTGCGCAACCGCCGCGCGAGAGGAACACGTTGGCGACGGTTACAAACGCGGGCCCTGCAGACGAGCAGCCTGGCTGTCATCGGAGATTAAGTCCTCTGTCACCAGAGAGCAGGAGGCACCAGGCACTCGGGCTAAAGGAACATCTCCCTTCAGACGCGGGAAAGCAGCCGGCTTGCGGAGCCGCTGGGGAAAGGGGGAAGAGGAGACGCGACCGTGTGCATTAAACGCACGCACGTGCTCGGGAGCGCTGCGGGACAGCGGGGACGCGATGGGAAGATGCCCCTGCCCGCACTGGTGCCCCTCGCAGGAGGAGACCTTCACGGGGACGTCTCCCCCCACCTCGAAGCAGCCTGAGCTCGCCCCGGCTGCCGCAGGGATGCGTCGTGTGCGAAAGCCTCCAGCCGAGACCTGGCTCGCCTGCAACCATCACCCACGGGAGGACGAGATGCTTGTGGGTTTTTGGGTGCTCCGGTGTTTTCCGGCGTTGCCAAGGCCAGCCGAGCGGAGCAGTGCCAGCCCCCAGGGGGGGTGGCTCCGGCTCTGCCCTGGCCATAACACCCACCCCGCGTCCCCTGAGCGAAGGCCTCCGCACGCAAAGGGGAGGCATCTGCTCCCCACGGCATCCGTGTGTTTAGGAGGAATGTGTTTCTTTTCTGGAGACCTAAGGAGGTGGTTTTTTTTCCTTCTCCTTGACTATTAAATGAGGCAGCTCCTGTGTAGCTTTGTCATTTTTCCCCCGCTGAAGACGCTTTTTCTTTTCTTCTCATCTGAGCGGCAGGCACCTCGCCCGCCTCATAAGCATCTGCTACAAGAAGTCTTCACCTGTCACCTCTTCCCAACTGACTTGAGAAAACAGGATAGGAAAGCTATAAATAATTAAGACCCATCCAACACAGGTGCAGTGACTAAATATCAAACCCGCCTGAGCATCACCAACGCTCCCTTGATAGCCAAGGGGAAGCTAACCTAGTTTGGAAGGAGGATGAGAAGGGAGACGGGAACCGTGTGCTGAAATTGTGGCCAAACTGGTTTCAGCTCCTGTCGAAGGCTCCTGACCAGGGAATAACCCAGTCCATATCGGTGCAGCGTGCCGCACCTGGATGAAGGTTTGTGGCATCCCAAAAGACCTGGACGGGGCATCCCAGGAGTAAGAGCGCGGCTCTGGCAGCCGGGGCAGGCAGCCTGCCCTTACCCCCTTGTATTTCTGGGGAGAGAGGAACCTCTTGCTTCTCCCTATTAACATGCATGATTTACTGATCAAATCCTACAGCCGTCTCGCAGCTTGTAAGAAGTTAACATCAAAGCCGTGGAAGGGAGGGAATGGCAAGTGCTGGAGAGAGATGTCACATTAGTGTCTGGCTCTCTGAGAGCTGCTGCATTTTAAACCTTGTTCGTCAAGACTTCAGCTTCATTGCCCCGCTTCGCGGGGAGGGAGAAGATGCCACATACAAAGAACTTGCCTCCCAGGTGGGAGAGGCTCCGGTGGCCGGGATGGTCCTGCCTGGAGAGGGCCGCGGCTGCGGGCAGCACGGCTCCAGCCAGGGCCCCTGGCCACCTCCGAGGGTGTAAATCCTGCTGTCGTCAGGGCATAACGAAGCTGACGAGGGTGAGATAGAAACTTCCCCTTTGGGCACTTCTGTAATTGTTCGTAAGGGCGTCAGTTCAGCAGAGCGTGATTAAATTCCCAAGTGAGCAACCAGGGAGATAATTAACTTTTGGAACAACTTACCTGGGAGACGGAGTATCCATCACTCAAGGTCTTTACGGAGCAAGCGATACCCTGCTGAAAGCTCCTGGAGGTGACCCTGCAGCCCAACTGGTGGGAAATATCCTCCTGGGACTGGAAAACGCTGATTTACCTGAATCTAAATGATCTGCAGGAATACTCCTGGCTCTGACTTGCAACAAAAGATAGGCAAGCTGCATAATGTGCTGTCAGCCTGCCCAGGCCTGGGGACGACAGGGTCACCCCGAGCCGCAGGGCCGGGCACACTCCGGCTCCCAGCTCGCCTTCCCGGGGATGCCGGACGCCGCTCCAGCTCCTGGGAAGTGGCATTTTGGCTCTCCCACCGCTCAGACTTTCTGCGGTACTTCCTCCACCCAAGCATGTGCGCACCCTGGTTTTAAGGGTTTTTTTTAAAGTTTGATTTTGCCCCACTTAGGGATGAAATGATGACCATTTTTGCGAGCCCTCCTGGGCAGGGAGCTCCGGGAAGAGCAGGGATGTCTCCTGCCATCTCTGAATGCCGGGAGCCTGGGGACAGCCTTGGTGGGGGGGGGGTTGGAGGGGGGGTGTCTCCCTGTATGTGCCAAGCAAAGAAGTGTTAAAGTTTTGTCCCGGGATGAGCTGCCTGTGTTCGTGTCTTGGCGTGAGCGGGGTGGCAGGGGGATGCAGGGCGCTGGCAGGGGGGCAGGGGGATGCCCCGAGCGTTTCCCAGGTTTGCTGCAGACCCTGTGCCCAGGACCGAGCTCGGGGCTGTCCCCACATGGAGCAGAGCCAAAGCCTTGGCCGTCTGCCCCGCGCTGGTCTCTGCTGGGGGGTCTGGCTCCAGCCGAACCCTCCTGCCCTCCCACGGGGGGGCCGGGGCAGGACCCTCTCTGGACACCCATTAGCTCAGGGAGCTGCTTTTATTTGGGCTCCGTGGCACAGTCCCCAGGAGATTTATGGCCCAGGCGCCTTTGATGTGGGCCCCTGATAAGCATCAGGAATATTTTCGTTTCATGACAATGTCAGGCAGTGCCTCCGACTGAAGGGGGTTTATGGGCAGCGATGTTTCCTGCAGCTATTGAGCCGGCTGCCGCATTCCTAGGGAAGGCCAGCCATTAAAAGAAAATCATAAAACCCCCTCTGGAAGGCTTTATAAACAGAGGGAAGCTTCTCCTTTAAGGGAGAGGATCGGGGAGTATTTCCATTTCAATCAGGGGCATCTCTGGAACAAGACCACAGCCAGAATTTGTCAGGGGATTAGCTCAGGAAAAGAGCGAGCGCAGGATTTTTCCCCTTCGCACTCACTCGGCTGTTATTCCAAATTAGGCTGTTCGTGTTGGGCTCGGAGGAGGGTAATGAAAACCAGAAGGGAGCGCGGCGAGAGCCTGGCTGGGGGCAGGGGACGGGGACGGGGCGCTGGAGGAGCCCGTGCAAGAAACACACGGCATTGCGTGGCACTGCCCCTCTCCTCCCCTCGATATCCCACCGGGAGCAAACCCGACGGCAGGAAAAAACTCCACCTCGGGGGTAGGCAGCACCCCACACATCACGATGGGCAGGGGGGGTCCCACGTCGTCCCTGCCGATGGGGGTCCCGGCTGTTGAAAGCCACCGTGGCCTGGCTCTCCCCCCGCGGCAGCCTCTGCTCACTGTCAACTGCTTCCCGCCTGATTTATTTGAGGTTTACGCTCCAATCTGTAACGCAAAACCGCCGAGCGCATTTCTTCCTCCTCGTAATTAAAGCCCCCACCGCTGAAGTGCACACCTGGTATAAACAACCATAAAAAAATATACATGTGCAGCGCCAGCGCTGTTTTTAGGCGCCGGGAACGCGGCCCGGCAGCGGGTGCCCGTCCAAGGGGTGGGAGAAGGCGGCCGCCCCGGCATGACGGGGGGGGACGTGGCTGGGTCAGTCCTCCAAAGCCGAGTTACAATTTTCCCAGGGTTTTTTGGGGTGCATTTTGGGGTCCCTTCCTCACCCATCCTTCGTGGACATCCCGGGAAGCTCTTCTCCTCTAAGGGTGTAATTCCAGGGCTGAGCTCTGGGCTTTAAAGGCAAATGATTTAACACCCGCTAGGTGTGAACTGCCCAGTGGTTGGGAGTTTTATATAGCGATGGTTTTCCTGAACTTTACTGAAATACCGTGGGCTGAAGCCAGCGTGAATACTAAAGCACACCCTCCTTTGGAGGCGGCGAGAGCCTCGGTGGGGACGGAGGGGAAAGTGCCGGGGCTGGCGAGAGCCCTTCGGTCGGGGAGTCAGAGAGGAGGAGGGCAGCAGCTCCGGGGATGGACGGAGGTCATCCTCATTGCAGGTCCCAACTCTTCCCTGTGCCAGGACAAAGGAAGGGGTTTCCATGGATTGATTAAACAGCACTTATTGCTGCCAGTGGGAAGGGAGACCCAAAGGCTGCTTCTGGCTTTGAGCACTGTGCCCGCCTGAAAAATTAAGAGTGTCTAATGAAGGCTAAACGCTGCTGGGGGAGCTGTGCCACTTTTCCTTATGGGAGATGTCTCGGAGATGTCTCTGAGAGCCCTGGGCACGGGGCTCCCCGCTACGGGAGCAGCACCACCCCATCCCATCCAGAAAGGGACCGGGCTCCGTCCTGGAAGCGCTGGTGGCTCCGTCCCTGTCCCCCTGCTCAGGAGGCTCTTCCAGAACCTCCCACCCCTCATGATTTTAAGCTTTATTTGCATTTCCAGCCTAAATCTTTTTCATGGCTAGTTTACCCCCTTTGTCCTTGTTGCCAACATTGTCCTTTAAATTAAACAGCTCCCCCCCCGCCCCCGGCCTGGTGTTTACCCGCCGTGTGTTTATAAAGAGCAATCGTTTCCCTGCTCAGCCCCCTCGCTGGCGGATAAACAAGCTGAACTCGGCTGGTTTTTAGTTGCTCTTTCCCCGGCGCTGGCTGCCGTTGTCCTGTCCTGGTGCAGGGTGAGACCCTCGTCCCCGCGGATGCAAGATGGAGATGGGACACACGGCGCTCGGAGCATGGGGAGTTTCTCGCCTCCCTGGCAGGCGGCACGGCAGGACAGACAGGTTTGGTCGGTGGCGTGGAAAAGAAAAAGGGAAGGGAAGGTCGGTCCCAGCATCCCATGCCGGCAAAGTCCCGACCCGTCGCTGCTCCTCCTGCGGGCGCTGGGGCCATTGCCAGCCATCCCTTCGCTGTGTCCCCAGGGGAGGTGTCCCCACCGACCTCGCTCTCTCCTGGGAGGTTTTGCAGGGCTTCCCGTGACCCCCCTGTTCCCCTGGAGGAGGACGATGGGGAGCAGAGCTCCCGGCCCAGGCTCCCTCTGCCTGGGTCCATATTTCACAGGAGAGCAGATACCCATCGGCCGTGTCGCGGCGGAAAACCAAGAACTCAAAGCAATTTTAAATGAACTTTCAAAATGATGAACAAAGAGCCCTTGTCCGTGTTATACAGCAAATAAATCACACCAAAATGATAGTTGTAATTCCCAAAAGTACACAGAGAATTGATTTTCCGATGACATTTATCATGATAAACCGGTGCAGCAGCATACAGGCACATCTTAAGTTGCAGCTGGTTGACTCCCTCCCATTTATCTCCCGTCCCATCTTCTCCGGCCACATTTGCACAGTTGCACAAGAGATTATTGCTGCTAAGGACAACAGTCCCGGGGCCGGTTTCAGCTCAGCCTGTGCCGAGGCTCGGGCTGGGTTTGCCCCTTGCCCCACGCTGACTCCAGCCGCGGGCACAGGGCGAAGAGGCGTTTGAATGGCTCGCCAGGCACGACGCCCGCGCAGGCCGGCTCCCGAGCCCTGGAGACTAGTTCTGGGTGGACATGAAGCGCCTCTGAATTGCAGATCAAAAAACAGGTCGAGTCTGGGTTGGTTTAATCCGTGCTCCAGCCTCGGGCTCTGGAGAAACTTCCCTGCATGAAGCACCTGGAGCAGCTGAGCTGGGCATGGGACGAGGCACTGGGAGGGTCCCGCTCTGCCGGGGGGATGGAGCAGGGATGCGCCAGGTCCTGTGCCGGGGGGATGGAGCAGGGATGTGCCAGGTCCGTACCTAGCAGAGCCCAGTGAGTGTGGGCACCGGGCTGCTCATGTTGCAGCGGGCAACCAGGGCTCTGCCCTCCAGAAATCCCCCAGCCCACAGTGGCGGGGCCAATACCGCCATGAAACAGCCTTGGTTTGGCTTTGGCTCTCGCCCAGGAAAGCCCCCTGATTCCTGCGCTGCTGGGGCAGGAGGGACGGGGAGCATCCCGGGCCGTGCCAGGCCCCAGGCATCCCAAAAAAGAGCTGGAGACGCAGCTGGGCTTCTTAGCGAAAACCAAAACCCTTCCCAAAAACTGAGGACATTCTCCCAGAGAGCAAAGCCGGCTCCATTAGGATAATGTTGCCTTCAATCCCCAATCAGATTTTTAAATTGTCTGTGGCTGTGCCGGTGTATATATCTCCCTTTGTCAGAGCATCGCCAGCCTCTCCCGCTCGCCTTTATTTGTCTTGCTGCTGTTGCAGCGAAAATGTATTGGCTTTGCAGTTAGTGATTACACGTCATCACATACCCAATTTATAACACCATACCCCAAAGAACAGATGTAATAAAGCCAGGCCAGGAAACAGCAATGTTATAAAACAGAGCAGTCAACTCAGAGGTCCTCGCATGTGTGCAGGAAAGAAAATATTATAGAGGCTGGTTGTGGGGGAGGGGTACGGGGAGGAAGGGGACTCGTGTGCCGGGGACGTGGGCGGCGTGTCTGCGTCTCGCAGGGATGTGGACGGGGGGATCGGGGGCGTTCAGTCCCAAAGCTGCTGCCTGGGGGTGGGGGGGGTGGGCAGGAGGGTTGTGGGGGGAGGTTGTGGGGGCTGCAGCACCCGGGTCTGGCTGGGGCGGCTGCTTCTGGCCGGGCAGGGGGGGGACAACACGGCTTTGCCTCCAGCCACACGGGTTTCTCCCAGCGCCAGGCGCAGAGTCAGGGTTTCTTCGCTCTCAGCCCCGCGCCGAGCCTGCAGCCCCCTTCTCTCCGAGGGCAGGAAAGGCGAGGGGGGCTCTTATCTCCAAAAACTTTGCTTCCCCCCTCCCCGCCCTCCCACGAAGCCCCCTAAGCCCCAAGCTATCGTGCCAGGAGACGCTCTCTGAGGTTTACCCGAAGCAACGGTTTATCTTCTATTATTCCTGGGCCGGGGAGACGGGAGCTGTGGCGGCGGGACGGGCTAATCGCGATGGAGGCAGCCCCGGCCCGATAGCGGCGCAGCGGCGAGGGGCTGATAAACCGGCAGCGGCAGGAGCGGGTCTCCGGCGGCCGTGCTCCCGCTCCGCCAGCAGCAGCGGAGATCCCAGCGCCTCATTATCGGCAAGTTTTTGTTTAATAACCCAGGGTAATAAAATGCACCTCTGGAGGGCTTTGCCCAGATAAAGGAATGTAAATTGGTGATAAAGAGTTTTGAATTTAGCTCCCACAAAGAACGTGTTGAAGCTCATTGTTCCCCGCGCCTCCGCCGGTGACCTTGGCCGTGTCCGCGCCGCTGGGGCCGGTGCCACTCCTGCACCCTGGGGATGGCTGGGAACGGCTTCCCAGTGGGAAAGACCCTGGGATTTTCTGGGGAACTGGGGGGTCCCAAGGAGCCGGGGTGATCCACGCGTTGGCGGTGGCAGCAGGACCACGTGCGGGCATCACCCAGGGCAATGCGATTTTCCAGCAACAGCGGGGCCAGAGCTTGGGGAAAGGGCTGGGGGAAAGCCCAAAAACTGGGTGCACCCCAGTCCCTGAGGTGCTGGAGCTCTGCCTCCGCCAGGGACCAAAGTGCAAAGCCCAGCAGCTCCCTGCAGGCGGCTCTTGGGGAAAAATGGAGAAAGGAGTGAACAACAACAACAAGTCTGGTCCTAGATTGTATATGTAGTTTAGAAACCGATGTTATGCGAATTCATTAGCTTCAAAAGCTAATCACTTTGAAAGGTCAAAACTCACATTCATAGTCGGACTAAACAAAAAGCTAATTAGAGGCCTTTTGTGTGCCTAAATGAGGCCAGAGAATTCCCCCTGCTCCCGGGGGTGAGCGATGCTCAGGAGGGCTCTTGGCAGGATTATTTCTTCCGCGAGGTATTTACTAGTAAAACCCTCTTGCCGAATGAATGGAAATAATGATACAGAAATGGCACCAGACCCAGAGCTGTGTATTAGTGTAACATTAAACTGCCATTACGGCCCAAAGCATAAATTCGAGAGAGGCCAGAGCCAGAGCATGATGCTCTGAGCCAGCCCGCTCCCGGGATGCAGCCGGGACGATGCTCCTGCCACGTCATAGAGTCATGGAACGGTCTGGGTTGGAAGAGACCTTAAAGATCATCTAGTTCTGACCCCCCTGCCCTGGGCAGGGACACCTCCCACCAGCCCAGGTTGCTCCAAGCCCCGGCCAACCTGGCCTTGAACCCCTCCAGGGATGGGGCAGCCACAGCTTCTCTGGGCAACCTGGGCCAGGGGCTCACCCCCCTCACAGCAAACAATTCCTTCCCCAGATCTCATCTCAATCTCCCCTCTGTCAGTGTAAAACCCTTCCTCCTCATCCCATGGCTCCCCTCCCTGCTCCAGAGTCCCTCCCCAGCTTTCCTGGAGCCCCTTTAGGGACTGGAAGGGGCTCCAAGGTCTCCCCGGAGCCTTCTCTTCTCCAGGCTGAACCCCCCCAGCTCTCTCAGCCTGTCCCCACAGCAGAGGGGCTCCAGCCCTCCCAGCATCTCCGGGGCCTCCTCCGTCCCCACTCCAACAGCTCCGTGTCCTTCCTGCACTGAGGACTCCAGAGCTGGATGCAGCTCACGCTGCATGGACGCCCGTGCTGGGGAAGGAGGGTGCTCTGTGTGCTCGCAGGCCATGCCCAGGACCCTGCGTCCCCTCCCCGGAACCCGCGGCTGAGGGTCAGTGCTGCTCTGCGAGCGGGGGCCGGCGGCCACCTCAGCTCCCCCACGGGTGCCCGGTGCGGCCTCGGCCCCGGCACTTCCCCCACGGGACCCCCGTCCCTCGGCCCGTCCCTTCCCCGGGAGCAGCCCCCGCGCTCACCCCGCGCTGTCAGCGGCACCGTCGCTCCAGCTGGTCCCGGGCGCTGGGTTCCCGTTGCCAAGATATGGATTTGGTTTTAATAACAGTTAGTGCAAACATTGTAAATTTACTGCTGCTAGAGAGAGTTTTTGAAAACGTCCAACTCTGGCTATAATTTTTCAATCGCACCAGCTGTTTGTGCTCTGCTCGTACCTGACATGCTGCTTTGAAATAGCAATCACTGTATTTATAAGAAGGGAAGGACTCATAAATATGTCAGGAGTGGAATATACAACGCCATATTTCACCATTTTCTATTTTAAAATTGTGAGTTATGGCTACAGAAATGTGGTCCCATTAAAGGTGATATGATGTATTTTGTGTCTTGTTCAGGAGCCCATCCATCATTGAGACAATAAAGAAAACCGCACTTACTTTTTTTCCCTGTCGTCTGTAATTTATGATGCCCAAAAAGCTGTAACCTTTTGGCAGGCTTTGCAGAAACTGCTGCACTGTTAGCAACTAAATAACCTTTTATAAGGTTTTAAATGTGTTGCTACAGTCTCAATGCACTTGCTGTATCGATCCAGAAGATCCTGCAAAAAAAGGGGAAAGGAACATGATCTATAACGGGATCGATAACAGTATATAGATTGTTGAAAGATGCTTCTAATGATTTTTGCCAGCCGTCATCTTTCAATGTGCTGCTCCCCATCTTTTAGGCTTCAGTCTCTGCTCCAATTAATTAACCTTGCTCAGCCTGCTGGCGCTGCCGGCTGCGGACGGGGAGCACCGCCGCGGGTTTGGAGCCCGCGGGTTAATGGCGAAGGGTGGCAGGACCAGAACGGCGGCGGACGGGGGGACCCTGGCAGGGAGCAGCACCCCAAAACCTCCTGCCGAGCCCCCCCCAGCCCGGCTCCTGCTTTAGGGAACGATATTTATTATTTTTTTTCCCATGGCAAGGCACTGGTCCTTCGGCTGCAGGACGGGGCATCCTCCTTTGGGGGTCAGGACTGATGAAATGCACCCAAAACCTGGCACCCGGGGGCACCCGATGCTCCGGCTGGTGGGTGCCACGGGTCCACGCCGCGGGATTTCATCGTTCACCCTGGGTTTTAAAAACGCTGAGTGGAAAGCAATTACAAGGCCGAAGTCTCCGTGTTCGCAGGGCTATTTCATCCCAAATAAAAGAGAAGGAGCCGGAGCGGCGAGGTGCGTGGCTGGGCATTGGCAGCCCCGCTTCCCCCCCCCCCCGCCTGGCTCCCTCGCTCTGTCATTTATGTTTTCCCCCCAAAGCAGCCACCAAATCATTATTAACGTTATAAATAAAATGAGAGGGCAAGTTATTAAATGTAAAATATGCGGAGTCCTCCTCGAACTCACTGCGTAGTTCATAAATATGATGGCTTAATTTCATCTGTAATCCAAACGGCTGATGAAGCATTACACAGCTCTCTGTTAATTGAAGTTGTTAACAAAGCTGAAGAGAGAGATTATTATGTATAGACTTTTATCCTTCAGGGGTATCATCATAACAGATCATAAATGGAAATGAATTCATCGCTCCCACACGCCATCGCGGGATCCCTGCGCGCGGTTTGACGCCAGGCGGGTGGCCGGCGCAGCCACGGGGTCGGGATACGGGATGGATCCCCCCCGTGCGGGTCCCCTGCCCCCCTCCCAGCCCCGAGCCCCCCACCCCGGCCAGCCCGCTCCCCACCACACCTTCGGGATGAGCTTCCCGGAGTCCGGCTATTGGTTTGCGAAGCCCCTCGGAAGCCTTTAGCTGTGATGCGGGATCATTGCCATCATCTGGGGCAGGCGATGTATCAGGGAAGATGGAAAATCCATTCCCTCGGCTGATATATCCCGGCCGAAGCGCCCACGGGCGGGAGGATGCTCCCAGTTCAGGCCAGAGAATTTACTGCGGGGCAGGAGGCGAGTTTCCGTGCGGGCACCGGGGGCTCCATAGATTTGTCGGCTCCACAGACAAAGGGCCGTGACCCCCTCCGACTGTCTCGTGTTTCCAGCACGTTGCTTAAAGCAATAACTGTTCGGCTTCTAAGAGGCGATGGGTTGTGGTGGCCGCCTGGTGATAGGAGTTGTATGGGAGGAGAACCCCCCTTCCCACGGCTTTCCGTGGTCGTTCCTTACACCCTGGCCCCGCTGACCCCCCGGAGATGCCCGTGCCCACCCCGGCCCCACGGCTTCACCCTCCCCACGAGACCAGCCCGGCCGAGCTCCCCATCCCGCCTTTCTGGGCTGTGCCGCTTCCAGGTGGAGTTATGAAAACACACAATGCCGTTTCCTTCTCCTGGATCCCACCAGCTTTTTCCATCCAGCACATTATCCAGGAAATTCTCGTCTATACCTTTGAGGAGTTACGGCGATTATCTGGAACGCGTTACTTGCACACAGCAAATGCAAATTAATGTAGTCTTCACATTTCGCCGTGGCAATAAAGGGGAATGTTGACATCAGCCTGAAAGTAGAATTAACTTTTGCATTATGTGGTGTGAGAGCGAGGTGTTGAAACCCGTGTCCGAGACTTTCCAAGTTACAGTAAAGAACTGTTCTGGCAGGGCTGCAAAAACACGGCAGCCTTTCCAAAAGGCAGAGGTAAACTGAGTGCTCGCTCTGTTCCAGCCTGGATTATTGCTTCTGCCGGGATTTCAAAACCCTGCCATTTTGTCTCGTTACCTCTAATGTGCTCCTTGCTTTATTGCAAGCTCATCTCCTTAAGAAGGGAGAGTTACGGCGCTGTCAGGCTCTGCTACTCTCCGATAAAGAGCCCGCTGCCTTCCCAGCAGCGCCGGCCTCCCCTGCCCGCCATAATCCCTGCTTTCATCGCAGCCCCGGGAACCCTTGGAACCGGAGCAGAGGATCGCTGGCGGGACCCATCCTGCCCGGGCCCTGCCGGCTCCTTCGCAGCCATAACTCCGGCAGCTCGGTGTTAACACCTTGTTCGCGGCGGCGCGGCCGTTACCGGAGCCCCTTAAATCACGCGCCCAGGCTGGATAGGAAGGGACAAGGCTAAGGGCTGTATCGATCCCTTCTAACGGCATCTCCGCGCTCCCGAATCCCCCAGCCAGCACAAAACCCGGCGTGGAGCATCTGCCGCCACCCCGGCGAGGGCGTCCCCAGGCCTTCGTGTCCCCCATCCCGCTCGGGGGGGTCAGTCCCACCACGGATCCTGGCGTGGACGGGATGGGGAGCCCGGGCACGGCCGTTGGGTGATTTCCTTCTAAAAGTGGGTGCGAGGGGCAGCGGGCGGGCGGAGGGCAGGGGGGGCTGGGGGTTGTCGTAGGTGGGAGCAGGGGCTGCCGGCAGCAGCACAGAGCGAGTGCGAGACCCATGTGAGGTCAAGTGGGCTTCTCTCGCCTGGCGTTTATACCCCTGGGAGACCTGAGCAGAAGGGTAAATTAGTCTGCGGGATCTCAATTAACCCCTTGTCTGCCTCCGGTCTCGGTACCGACGAGGCGGGGGCTGTTGGCTCAGCACATCCCATCCCAGGCTGGGATCACCTGCTCCGTCCCGCACCGTCCTGCCCCATCCCGGTGGTGGACGGTCTGACAGGTCCATTGCGTGCATCTGCTCCACCGTCTTTGAAGCAACGCTGCCTTGGCGGCAAGGCCTGGTTTTATCTTAAAATCGTAGGATCATAGAATAGTTTGGGTTGAAGGGACCATTAAAGGCCACGCAGTCCAACCGCCTGCCCTGGGCAGGGACATCTCCAACTAGACCGGGTTGCTCAGAGCCCCGTCCAGCCTGGCCTGGGATGCCTCCAGGGATCTCCCACCACTCTGGGCAACCTGGGCCAGCGTCTCACCACGTTCATCGTAAAAAATTTCTTCCTTATATCTAGTTTAAATCTCCCCTCTTTCAGTTTAAAGCCATTACTCCTTGTCCTATGGTTACAGGTCGTGCTGAAAAGTTTGTCCCCAACAAATCCCCGTGCTCAGCAGCAGCCATTGCAGGCAGGGCTTTGCTCCGGTGGCCGCGACGGGGAGCGGGACGGGTTTGGAAGAGGATCCCTGCGGGTGCCTGGGCGCGCGGGGCCAGCTGCTCCTGCAGGCTCAGCTTGGAAACCGCTTTCTTAATAAAGAAGGAGTTTAGTTTTGTAGCTGCGAAGGGTGGCCATGAAGGGTGGCCATAACAGGTGGCCGAAGCGGCTCAGGGGACCGCCGGGGCTGGGGGTTTGCAGGCTGCAGGCAGCCAGAGCATCCCACCACCTCGGCCTGGGATGGGGGGAGATGTGGGGGCGGCTCTGGCTGCCCTGTGGGGGTGGTGGCAGCCCTTCGGGGGGGCAGCACCCCCCTGCCTGGCCGGGCAGGCAGCACTCCAGGACAATTCGGGCTGAGCGGGCTGTAAGCGAGGAAGAAGGGAAAATAAATGATGCCAGCAGCAAGTGAAGGAAGTGTAGGAGCATTATGTAAAATATTAAATTTAATGCTATTCCATTTTCCATCTCAGTTATTAAATTAACTGAGAACTATGCTTGCACTTAAAAGATTCCTGTCATATTTTATGCACACGATGATCTCAGAGCAATTCGTGTTAGAAATATGTCATGTTAAATTACAGATACCAATAAACCTTACTTAAACTCGGCATTGATCACGCGTGGGAGATAAACTCCGCAGGGCCAGATCCTCTGGTCGCGCACCCCCGGCCCTTCAAACCGCACAAAAAGCGCCCGGCGGGGAGCAGCGGGTGATGGCAGGGGTCTCCTTCCCCCGCTCCCCACCAGCACCAGCGTCTCCCACCGCGGGGCCGGCGGGGATGCAGCCCCAGCGGTGCTTACCCAGCGGGGCGAGCGGGTGTCGCTTGACGGGCGTGGGAGAGGCGAGGGCGCCAGGTGACGGCTATCCGCGGGGAGGTGACACACCGCTTATTGGCAAAAGATTTGGTGTCGCCGTGTCAAGCATGGCACGGCGAGAGTCTGTCTCCTATTTGGTGTCACCTCTGCTTGCGCCGGCCCCGTCTTCCCAGCTCCCCCCGTCCCGCTGTGGGTCGGTGCCGTGGGGCGATGGACGCCGCACGTTCTCCCTGCACTGTGCTGGGCCACGTCAAACCTGCTCCTCCTCCTCCCGAATGTGCTAAGTTTAGGATCGCCGAGGTGGCACCCTCACACAGGACACACCGATGGTGGGGCTGCAGCAACCCCCAGGAGCTGGGGGCAGCCAGTGCCCCCTCACCCCTGCTGCAAATGGGGAAACTGAGGCAGGGAGGGCAGCCCATGGGATGCTGCCCCGGTGGCACCCCATGTGTCAGGGCAATGCTGCCCGCCGAGGGGTGCCCCCCAAAGCCCAGCCCATGGCTGCGGGGTGAGCAGCTGCCCAAGAGCTAGTGGGAAAGCAGCAGCAGCGGGCAGGACCGCAGCCCAGTGCGTGGCCGGCCACGCTCGCCATGGGGCTCCCGGAGCCCTCGGAGCCGGCGTCCGTCCTCGGCACAGGCAGGGCAGCCCCGGCTGACAGCTCCACGCCGTCAGAGCGAGCCAAAGCTGCATTACGAGGCGCCAGGCTCCGCGGGAGAGGGAAAATGCTAATAATAGGCCTGGGCAGAAAAGGGGAGGAAGATTCCTCTCGGCCCAGCGTCCTGCTGCCGGCTGCAGGGTGCGACCCCTCGTCACCAGCCGCCCCGGGGATGCTCTCCCGGTCCAGGACCCCGAGCAGACCCCCCCCACCTTTGCCTCCGTCGGGGCAAAGCCAGGACGTGGGGACCGCAGAGCCCTCGTCAGGACACGGGGACACAGAGCCGCTTCCCAGAACGCGACCTGCAGCCTCCCCGGGGCTCACCCCGCTCCCTGCCCTCGCCCTCATGTGATCCAAAATTCGTCTTTTCCTTTATTAAAACAGCCCCTGCCTCCGTGCGCAGGAGTCACACGCTCGGGCTGCCCCGAGGCGGCTCCTGCCGCAGCACAGAGGCTTTTCAAGAAAGTTTGGCTTCTGCCTTCCCTTGAATGGAGCGGCTTGTTCTCGGGAGCCGGCGGCCACCTCCCGCCCGCTGCCGGGCTCCAGCACCCTCCCCCCTGCAGCCCAGCCGCTGGCCATGAAGTCCCCATTGCTCCCCACTTGCCTTCACCTTGAGTGACCTGTTGGGAAAACCCCCGTGTCCCTGGGGACCGCTGCTGCTAATCCCGACCCAAAGAGCGCCCAAAAGCTCAACCCACGGGCTCCTTTCGCCCAGAGGCTCCCCAGGGTCAATCCCTGCCGATGGTGACAGGCTTAAATGCGACCGCTAAGGACACCACGGCCATCCACCCTCAATGTGGGCCGTGGTGTGACCGTCCCCATCCACGACAACTTGTCCGAGCCACCAAGAGCCATCCTTGGAGCTGCTCCCATCTCCTTGGGCAGCCGGATGGGCGCTGGCAATAGCGGTGCGGCGCCGAGCGCCCACAAGCCGGGTGCCGAGCATCCCCGCTGCCAACACGAACGGGCACTTGCCACATGCCACCACCAAACCGCCCATCTTGGTGGCCATCACCCTGTAAAGCCGAGCTCCGGTGGGGACCCCCGGGCACCCCGTGTCTGACGGGGCCACGGGTGCCCCCCGCCGCAGCCGCCGGGGAGTAATTGGGTGCAGCAGCAAATGCTGCAGGGGCTGCTTTAATCCTGCTCCAGGTGGCTGCAATCCAGTGCAGGATTTACAGTGCCCTGACCCTGAGCTGTCAAGAAGGAACAGCCAGATTAATGGGGTGGGCGGGTTCCTGCAATAATCGTTTGTTTGATGTGACAAGCCTGATAGGCGTTGATTTACTTACAGACTGATAGGCTTTTAATTGAGCACCTCCGTCCCAGTCACATCAAAGGCAGAGGTTGACAAGGGGCCCCTTTTACCAAAAGCTCCCAGTGACTGACAGATCCTGGATGCTAATTCTCCTGGGGAGGGGGTTCCCTCTTTTTCTCTTCTTGTTTTTTCCTTTTTTTTTTTTTCTTTCTTTTTTTTTTTTTTTTTTTCCCTCGGGATCGGCCAGGCCGGGCGCAGAGAAAGCCCCCGTTCTTGCAGGAGGGGGTGCCTCTCCGTGCCCTCCCCATCACACTTACCCAGAGCCCTCCGGCAAAGCCAACCCCCCCCCTGCACAACCCAGCCAGGCTTTTGTGTGCCTCTGCCAGGCGTTCTGGGGTCCCCTGCCTGTCCTCGCTGCCAGGTGGCCATTGGCCGCCATGCCCAGGATGCTGCGGGAGGAGTGCACCCACTCCCCCATGGCAGCGTCCCCGGCACTGTCCCCATCGTGGAGATGGTCCCTGGGGATGCCCTTTCTCCACGGTGCATCCCCCCCCGCTGGTTCTCTGTCCCCAAAATTCAGGTCCTGGGGCTCTGGGGTTGCTCTGGCTCATTCACCCCCCAAAGACGAGGAGGGATGTTGCCCTCCGGATTGCCGCAGGCGCCTTGCCGGCACGGTGCCCCGCTCCGTGCCAGCGCAGACAGGGCTGGGGGTCAGGGTGCACCCGTGGGCGCCAGCGTCGCACCTTACACCCGTCCCCAGAGCCAGCGGGGTGGCCCAGAGCCCTCGCCCCATGGCAGCACGCTTCGGACGGGACCACGGCGGCATGGACAAGAGACTCCCAGGACGGTCCCGGTGGTGAGTGAGTGTCTACCGGCACTTCTGGCCCACTCCGGCCGCGGCACTGGGTCACCAAACCCACCTCTGGGTCCAGCTGGGCCAGATGATGGACAAAAGATGGTTTAAATGGGCTGGAAAGCGTAAGGCAGAGCCAACCCAGGCTGGTTTAGCAGCGATTCTGTGTGTCTCGGGGCGGTGGACCCGCCTCACCCGGCAGCTCTCCCTGCAGGGACTCACTCACCCACCGGGAAAGAGAATTTTGTGAATTAGCTGCGGATGGGCAAAAATAAGCCACCGCGAGGCGAGTCCCTGGGCACACCCGTGTCATCGTGCACGCAGAGCACGCGTGCCCCCATCGGCCCACCAAACGGGCCTGGAAAAGCAACCAAAAAACCACCCCGAGTGGCTCAGATGTTTTGTGAAAGACTTACGGGAGATTATACCCTTAATGGGAAATTTAAGGAAGCGGGTATAAATCACGGCTCTTTTCTCTAACCTGTGGTGTAGCGTTCGCCTGAGCCTTTGGGCCGGATTAGCTCCGTATATTTATGTTTTAAAGTCTGATGTGTTTTTCAATAACTAAATATAAATTATTTTTACTGTATCAATGATTAAATATTTTTCTTTGAGATCATAGAGTCCCAAAAAATAAATGTTTCTGAAAAGGCATTCAAAAAATTTAAAAGAAGGAAAAAAATCCCTCTGAGAACCCCTTTTGTCATTTGCAACCAATAAAAATGCCTATTGTTATGAAGGGCTCATAAATAATCTGATTTTGGCATGCTTTCATACCATACAGAAAATGAATAAATTAAACTTGATTTACAGCCTTTTTCATTTTTATTAGAGCCGCTCCAAACATTTTATGTAACGTACGTGCCAGATGAGCTACACCAAATGGTTTGAGGCTCTGGTCCTGGTATTATAGAAATTAAGTTGTTTTAATTTGCATAGTTTAATTAACTAATACTGGCAAAGAGAAAAAGAAAAACAGAGGTAAAAGTGATTTTTTTTTTCTTTTTTGTGGGTGTCTGAGGACTAAATGAACCCCCCGAGACACATCCCCCGAAAAAAAAGTGCTTGAGCTGGTGCCAGCCGTGGGAAACATCCGCATCCTCACAGCGCTTTTGGGGGGGTCGGTGCCACAGGCAGTTCCTGGCCACCCCAGAGCCCCTTCCCACCGCTCCCATGGCGACGAGGGACATCGGGGGTCACTGTCACCCACCCATTTCACAGATGGGGAAACTGAGGCACATAACGCTCCCTACAGCTCTCTGCAGCGCTGTGATGTTAAATAAGAATGGCTTATTGGGGAAAAACACCCCAAACTGTCCCTACGAACAGCCCAGGTTGTAAAGACCATCGCTCTGCCCGCACCGGCAGAAAATTTAGAGAGAAACAGGCAAAAAAAAAAAAGAAAAAAAAAAAAAAGAAAAAAAAGCCTTAAGTAAAGGCGCATTGACCCGATGTCAGCCGGTTTTGATCCGCTGCCCGGCCCTGCGAGGAGAGCGGAGCTTCGCTCCCCTCCGAAGCCCTTTGATACGTGGGGGATGTTCTCCTCCCCCTCCTGCAATTTATCCCCGAGAATTTCACACCAGGAAACAGCTTCATTACATCAACAACAGGAAGACCCCACTGATTTGTCACACGGAAAAACAGCTGTTAGTCACACATCAAGGGAATAGGGGAGGGGGAAAACAAAAAAAAAAAAAAACAACAAAAAACTCACCTTTTTTTTTTTTTTTTTTTTTTTTTTCTTTAATGTTCACGCCATTCTTTAATGTTGATCGCTCTGCAGAGGAAAGCGAGCTACCCGGCTGTTCAATAAGTAACCATCACCCAGTGAGCATCGGTTAATATCTAAGTGTCTTCCTGCTTTCCCTGCTACATGATTGCTTTGGAAAGAAAGATTAATTCCAACTTTAAAAAAGAAAACACTATTTTTATCATTGCCAGAAGTCTATATGGGTTTAAAAAAGAAAAAGCACTTGCTTGTCGTTTTACATCTTGCGATTTTGTCAGTTGTTTTAAAACATGTCTCCTGTAATAAATAAGATCATTTTTATGCACTTGTTCCGCAGCTACAAGCGAGGAGGCCGGAGCCGCGGCGCTGGGGAGAGGTGGGATGGACGGGAGCGGGGCAGGGGAAACGCTGGCTCCGAGGGGCCGCGGCTGCCGCTGCCTCCTTAACGGGGTGCCCGAGAGAGGACGATTTCCCTGCAAACCAGCAGCACCCAGCGAGCGCCGAGGCGCAAACACACGCTCGGCTGTTAAGCAGCATCTCGGATGCCCAACCCGCGGCCACGGCCCGAGCCGCCCCCCGAGTCCCCCTCAACGGCTCCTGGGCTGGGACATCGGTGGCCCTGCAAACGTCCCCTCGCTGCGCTCCCCGCGTCCCGGGCAGCCCCGATTTTGCCAGACAAAGAGCATTTTCCCTTAAATCCCAGTTTCCCTTAAACCGCATCCAGCAATGAAGCTGGGAAGGCGTTTATGAAGAGTACGGCGCGGGGAGAGGCGCGGGGAGAGTTACAGTGATTCCGATTCATGTCTTAGCTCATCCCGCCACAATTCTGCGTGCAGGCTGCAGGGCTCGGACCCCTCTCCCCCTTCTCCATCGCTCCCTGCCCGCTCCGCGCCCGGGCTCCGCTGGCACTCGGGGTGCCCGCAGCCGCCCTCTGTCCGTGCCACCGTGCGGAGAACACGCCACCGAGAGCGAGCGACCTCCCGCACGTCAGCAGTGCAAGAACACGCTGCAAAACCAGAGAGGATGGTTTTTTGCTAAAGGGCAGAGCAAAAATAGAGAATAAAAGCGCGGAGGGCTCCACGTGCTCCCCACAGGTACCTTCCCGCACTGCTGCTGGCTGCCGACGCAGGCAGGTAGAGGAATACGCTTGATTCCCTGGGAAAAGCACTTTCTTTTGATGCAGTGTAATATTTATGTACTTCATGGCGTGGTTTGTATAACAACCGCCTCAGAAAGCAATTTCCTAGAAGTCAGGGCTGCTGTCGATCCATCAGGAGGGGCCGGCGTCCCACCCGGGCAGGGCTGGGACCCGGGGGGGGTTTCCAGCAGTCCCTGCACATCACGCATTTCCTACTTGGCTTTTTTCTCACTCTTTAAAAAAAAAATACCTGGTGGATCCTGTGTGCCTTCCTCTGGAAAGCACCTTCTGCACCAGGAGGCCGGGAAGGGGCGAAGGGCACCCCGGGGTGTGTGTCACCCCAAAGCCCTGCCCGGAGTCGTCCCAAGCTGCTGAGGGATCTCAAAGAAAAAACACGATTCCCTCTGCCGCGCGGCTGCAGCAGCGTCCCAGTCCATCGGCGCCGGCAGGGCTCTGCGCCGGGGATACGTCCTTGGGAAAATAAAACCTGGGTAACAGCAGCCCAGGTGGGGCGAGCCCTGATTAGGGAGCAGAAACATCGTTAGTCATTTCTGAAAGCGCTCATGGCGGCTTTTTGTCTTCTTTGGCTTTACTTTTATTCAAAATATTTTGCTTTTCACTCCGTGCCTGTGCTATATTTATTTGGCAAGTGGTCCCGCGTGCTTTATTTGCATGCCCTCGGTGGCGGGCCGTCTCCAAGCGCGGGGCGACTTGTCGCGGAGCAGAACTGAACTGGACACAGGGCAGTTGAGTTTTCTCTCCCCCTGGTCGCTGTGCCCCGGAAGGAAAACAGGACCCACGCGGAGTGTGGGGGGAGGACTTTAAGCAGAGGCGGTCAGGGCACCGACACTGAGCAGGAGTCATCGTCACCCATGATGACCCTTCGATGAGGTTTTAATCCAGCGGACACAAGCTGAATCCAGGATCGTTCTCCGCTGCGCCAGCACCGGAGCAGGATCAGGGCTTGGGAAGGACCCCAGATTTCGGGGGAGCGACAAACACAGTCCTGGAGGCATCGCCGCTTCGTGCCCTCCCTCCGCTTCGGCATCCGCCGCCGCTCTTACGCGCTTGTCCCACCTTATTTTATGTTATTTTGTTAAGGCCGTGTTGTTGTTGGCGTCCAACTCCAGCGACTTTGAGGAAAGATTTTTTTCTATTTCCTCCTTACTTGAATGGCTCCTTTGAAAGGCAGCGCCTCTCCGCTTCCAGCCCCGCTGCCCGGATTGAATCAATCTTGCGGTCAGCTTCAGGAGGGGGGAGAAAAAAAAAAAAAAAAAAAAAAAAAACAAAGAGAAAAGGGCTCACAAAGAAGGAAAACAGAGAGGTCCGGCCATCGGTGTGATGGATAGCAGTTGGAGAAGTGGGACGCGGTGTTGGGCTGCACCGGGGCGATGCCAGGCAAACCCAGCAAAGCCTTTTTTTCCCCAGAACCTGGAGCAGAGGGGCTTGGTGAGGGGGGGCCGTATGAACTTCATAACAGCGACATCCAGCATCGGTCAGGAGTTAGCATGATTAATTAGAGGTGCCTGTCCCTCTCCTCTCTCCCTCGCTGGGAAGGCGGGAGGGACTGAGCACCCACGGGGGTGGCTGGAGCGGGCACCCAGCCCCCAGAAAGCTGGGTCCTCCCCACCAGCCCCGGCTCCCTGCAGGCGATGGCCGAGCAACCTGCTGCTGGCAAAGGATGGTTCAGGAAGGAAAACAGGAAAATGTCAAACGTCCAGAGTCACAAACCTGCCGGTGGCACACCGGGACAGTGTCACCGCGCTCCCAATGGGACATTTGTTCCAGGTAAGCCTTGATTTTAGCAGCGCAGCGATGACACCCCCCCCCCCAGCGCACTACGCACTCATCCCTTCGCTTTTCGGTCCCCGAGGCGGCAGGCGGGCGCAGCGGGTGCGTCGCAGGGGGACCATCCGTCCAGCTCCTCACCTTCCTTTCCCAGAGACACCACCACACCGCTCTTCTCCAGGCCAAGGCTCCTCAGCGCCCGCCCCAGCCCGGCCCCTGTGGCCCCACATCCCCCCCTCTCTGCACATCTCTCCCCGAGCCCCCGTTCTCCCACCAGCTCCCAGTCGAAGCCCCGGGGAGCCAGCGGAGCAGCTCCCCCAGCCCCCCAGGACCCCGCAGCCACCTGGGCCTTGCTCCAGGTGGGATGTGACGAGGTGAAGCTCCCGGATTTATCCGTGTGCCTCCGCTCCTCGTGGAAAGATCTCAGCGGGAGGGTGGTTTTCAGCCCCCGCGACTGTGGGGCCCCAGGGGTTTGTGAATGTAATTCAAAGACGCCTGGAAAAGGTAACTAGAAATAGGAAGTTAATTGTCGGGAACCTTAATTAGTTATACAGCGGTCTGCAGTGTCACTGGCAAATTTTTAAGACTCTGCAAACTAAAGTAAGTAGAAAACCCCTGAAAGAAAGGAGTATTGTAGGTACGGAGGGGAACTGGGGGACCCGGGTTGAGATCTGCCCCCTTCGCTGCGCTGCCCGTGCCCTGGAGACCTCCCCGATGGCTCCGTCTCTGCTCCTGGTGGGAAACGGTCAGGGACTGGTCACTGCCCCGAGGACAGAAGCTGCTGCGACACCAACCGCTGCTGCTCTCCCAGTGACGTAAGTGCTGGGGACTGCGATACATGCAAAATTAAAAAGTCTGTAGGCAACCTGCGTGGGCCCTTCAGGTTGGGGTGACACTGCTGTCCCACCAGCAACCCCAGTGCCGTCCCAGTTTGCCCGTGGGGCCAGCAGAGACACCCAGCTGCCTCTGCAGGGACGCGGGGGGCTCGCTCTGCCCCACACAGGTGTGCACCCCCCGGCAGGGTGCTGCAGCCCCCCTCGGGTGGCACTGGGGATGGGGCGGGGGGCAGGGACGCTGGGGGCAGGGGCCAGGCTGGGCGGGGGGCACCGGGCGCAAGTTTGGGTGCAGAAGCCACTGCAGAAGGGTGCTGAGCCGTGCCGTGCAGGGCTGTGCCAGGCTGATCTTATCTCAGCCACGCCATGCCAGCAGTGCCATGCCACGGTGTGCCAGCTGAGCCGTGCCGTGCTATGATAAGCCATGCCGGGCGTGCCGTGCCAGCTGAGCCATGCTGGGCCATTCTAAGCTGTGCCAGCAGTGCAGTGCCAGCCGAGCTGTGCCGTGCCATGACGAGGTGTGCTAGCAGCACCGTGCCATGCCATGCCAGCTGAGGTATGCCATGCCATTCCATGCCAGCTGAGCTGTGCCGTGCCATGCCAAGCAGCACCAGCCGTGCCATGCCATCCAAGCTGTGTCATGTCATGCTCTGCCAGCTGAGCCATGCCATGCTGTGCCAGTCATGCCATGCCATGCCTGCCGACCCGTGCCATGCCAGGCTGTGCCATGCCATCCGAGCCATGCCATGCCAGCTGAACTGTGTCATGCCATAATATGCTGTGCCATGCCAGCCATGCCATGCCAGCTGTGCCGTGTTATGCCATGCCATGCCAACTGAGCTGTGCCATGCCATGCCATGCCAACTGAGCTGTGCCATGCCATGCTATGCCATGCCATGCCAGCTGAGCTATGCCATGCTATGCTGTGCCATGTCAGGCCAGCCATGATATGCCATGCCATGCCATCCAAGCCATGCGTGCCAGCTGAGCTGTGTCATCCCATGCTATGCTGCGCCATGCCAGCCATGCCATGCCAGCTGTGCTGTGCTGTGCCGTCCCATGCCACCCGAGCCATGCCATGCCAACTGAGCTGTGCCGTGCCATGCCAGCCATGCCAGCTGAGCTGTGCCATGCCATGCCATGCCAAGCTGTGCCATGCCAACCATGCCACGCCAGCTGTGCTGTGCCATGCTGTGCCATCTGAGCCATGCCATGCCAGCTGAGTTGTGACATGTCATGCTATGACATGCCATGCCTCCCGAGCCATGCCATGCCAAGCCGTGCCATGCCAGATGAGCCGTGCCATGCCAAGCCGTGCCATGCCAGCCGAGCCGTGCTCTGCCACCCGGGCCGTGCCGCTCCGTGCCGTGGGCGGCTCTCCCCCACGCGGCGGCGGCGCGGGGCGGCGGCGGCGGCTCGCCCCCCCCACCGGCGGCTCTCCCCGCCCCGGGGGCCCGGCCGGGCGCGGATTGGTGCGCGGCGCCGGCCCCCTCGGAGCGCGGCCGCCATCGGGGCTATTTGACGTGTCGGTGGGGCCGGGGAAGGGTTTCGTCTCGCCGGGGCCGCCGCCGCCGCCGCTCCGCCGCCCGCCCGGCCCGGCCCGGCCCGGCCCCGCGGAGCCCGGCGCCCCCCCCTCCCCCCCCCCCCCTTTCCCCTTCCCCCCCCTCCCCGCCCCAAATGAGCGGAGCCCCCGGCGGGCCCCGGCCGAGGACCCCGCCGAGCCGCGGAGCCGCGGGCGCCCCGTCGCCCCGGCCGCCCCCCGCCGACCCGCTGCGCCAGGCCAGCCGGCTGCCCATCCGCGTCCTGAAGATGCTCAGCGCCCACGGCGGCCACCTCCTGCACCCCGAGTACCTCCAGCCGCTCTCCTCCACGCCCGTCAGCCCCATCGAGGTCAGTGCCCGCCCGCTCCGGGGTCCCCCCTGCCCGGCTCCTCCCGGCCGGGCTCATCCCGGTCCGGCGCTCCCGGCTCCTCCCGGCCGGGCTCTTCCCTGCCCGGGGCTGCCGGCTCCCCCCGAGCCGCTCCTTCCCTGGCTCCCCCCGAGCCGCTCCTTCCCTGGCTCCCCCCGAGCCGCTCCTTCCCTCCCTCCCCCGCTGCAGCCCGGTTCCCCCCACCCCACCCCGCTCCTTCTCCCCGGCCGGGAGGTCCTTCTCCGCGGCATCCCCCCGCACCCCGCCCCGACCCCCCCCCATTCCCTGGCTCGGCGCCGAGCCCGTCCCCGCTGGACCCGGGATTTTGGGGGTGGGATGGGGTAAAGGCGCGGGGGGGGGAGGCCGGGCCGGGGGCGCCGTCGGGGTCCCCCCTTGACCGGCTCCGCTCCGCCCGCAGCTGGACGCCAAGAAGAGCCCGCTGGCGCTGCTGGCCCAGACCTGCTCGCAGATCGGCAAGCCCGACCCGCCGCCCTCCTCCAAGCTGAACGCCGTGGCCTCCGCCGGGCTGCCCGCCGCCGAGAAGGAGCCCGCCGCCCGCCCTGCAGCCCTGAAGCCCCCGGGCAGCGGGGACGCGCCGCCCGAGGACAAGTCCAGCTTCAAACCCTACTCGAAGGGCAGCGGGGAGCCGCGCAAGGAGGGCGGCGCGGACAAGGCCGGCTTTCGGGTGCCCAGCGCCGCTTGCCCGCCGTTCCCCCCGCACGCCGCCGCCTCGCCCGGTGGCTCCCGTGGCGCCTCGCCCCAGCACGCCGACCCCAAGGGTGTCGAGGAGAAGAAGGAGCCCGAAGCGGGCAAACCCAGCCCCGAGGGGACGGGTGGGGGGCTGGGGCGTGGGGCGGCGGAGCCTGGAGCGCACGGTGAGCCCCCCTCGGGGCGCAAGTCGGAGCCCCCCGCCCTGCCGCCCGCCGGCCATGTGGCCCCTGTCTCGCCCTACAAGCCGGGCCACTCCGTCTTCCCCCTGCCGCCCTCCAGCATCGGCTACCACGGCTCCATCGTCGGCGCCTACGCCGGCTACCCCTCCCAGTTCGTGCCCGGGCTGGACCCCACCAAGCCGGGCCTGGTGGGCAGCCAGCTGCCAGGGGCACTGGGGCTGCCGGGCAAGCCACCCAGCTCCAGCCCGCTCACCGGGGCCTCGCCGCCCTCCTTCATGCAGGGATTATGCCGGGACCCGTATTGCCTGAGCTACCACAGCGCCTCGCACCTGGGCTCCAGCAACTGCTCCAGCTGCGTGCACGACCCCGGCAGCCTGAAGAGCGGATACCCCTTGGTGTACCCCACGCACCCCCTGCACTCGGTGCACACCACGCTCTCCTCCAGCGGCACCCCCAGCCTGCCCGGCCACCCCCTCTACACCTACGGCTTCATGCTGCAGAACGACCCCCTGCCCCACATATGCAACTGGGTGTCTGCCAGCGGACCCTGCGACAAGAGGTTTGCCACCTCGGAGGAGCTGCTCACCCACCTACGGACCCACACGGCCTTGCCGGGGGCGGAAAAACTCTTGGCGGGTTACCCTACCTCCGGGCTGGGCTCCGCAGCCTCCTGCCACCTCCACCTCCCGCCCGCCGCCCCCGGGAGCCCCAACACGTTACCGGCCTCCCTCTCCTTGAGGAGCCCACACACTTTGGGACTAAACAGGTACCACCCCTACGGCAAGAGCCATTTGCCCACGGCCGGCGCCCTGCCCGTGCCCTCCTTGCCGGCTGCCGGACCTTACTACTCTCCGTACGCGCTCTACGGCCAAAGACTAACTTCAGCTTCTGCACTGGGATATCAGTAACTACCGCAGCCCCTTCCCCTGCTCCAGCCTCCTCCTCGCCCCGGCCCCCCGCTCCCCCCTTGGACTGTGTATTTATTTACTGTATGTTAGCTTAAAGCTGGGAATATAAGTGCATTAATACACCAATGAATCAATGGTATGCAAAAAGTCTGTGTCCAAAAAAAAAAAAAAAAAAAGGAGAAAAAAAAAAAGGAAAAAAAATTCTTTACTTTGCAGGTGTGGGGCTTTTATTTTTCCCTTCTGTTTCTTTTGAATTTTTTTTTTTCCTCCCCCTTCTTGATTTCCCCCCTGAGAAATTCTTGCATGACTCCTGACACACAAGGAAAAAAAAAAAAAAAGGCATTTTCCTCCTCCCCCCTCCGTGTTTATCATTCTGGGATTCTGTTCCTCTTCATTTGTAAAGTTAACAGATGTAATTTTTTTAAAAAATTTTTTTCTTTTTTCTTTTTTTTTTAAACTTTTTTTTTTTTTTGCGATGTGTTTGGGGCCGGGGGCGGCTGCGGCGGATGGATGGGCGAAGGCCTGGCCGTGCATGACCCCCGTCCCACGCCGCGGCTCGTCCCCCGTGACTGCCGCTCCCCACCCGCGGCCAAGCCCCGCCGTGGGACGCAGGACCGTGGGGGTGTGTGTGTGTCCCCGGGGGGGGGGACCGAAGAGCGGCGGCTCCAGCGGGCAGGACCGGAGCAGCGGGAGGGCGGCGAGTGTGGCGGGTGGATGAGCTCCGGCTTGGTAAGTCTTATTTTGTTAATAAATGACTCTTGGTTATATTCACCCTGTGGTGTCTTCTCTTGTCCCCGGGGCCGGGAGCTCCATGTTGGGGCTGGCGGGGGCTCCATGCCTGTGCTGGGGGGGGACCGTGTTGGGGCTGGCGGGGGCTCCGTGATGGGGCCAGGAGCTCCGTGCCGGTGTTGGGGGGCTCTGTGTTGGTGGTGGGAGCTCCGTGCCAGGGCAGGGGGGCTCCATTTTGGGGCCAGGGGACTCCGTGCTGGGGCTGGGGGCTCCGTGTCGGTGGTGGGGAGCTCCGTACTGGTTTTTGGGGCTCCGTGTCCGGGCCAGGAGCTCTGTGCCTGTGCTGGGGGGCTCTGTGCCGGGGCTCAGGCCTCTGTGCTGGTGTTGGGGGGGCTCTGTGCCAGTGGTGGGAGCTCCGTGTTGGGGCCAGGAGCTCCGTGTCTGTGCTGGGGGGCTCCGTACCAGTTCTCGGGGCTCCGTATCGGGGCCAGGAGCTCCGTGCCAGTGCTGGGGGGCTCCGTGTTGGTGTTGGGGGGGCTCTGTACTGATGCCCAGGGCTCTGTGTGGGGGCCGGGAGCTCCGTGCCGGGGCTGGGGGCTCGGTGTCGGTGTTGGGGGACTTCTGTGTCGGTGGGGGGGGGGGGGCTCCGTGTCGGGGCCGGGAGCTCCGTGCCGGTGTTGGGGGGCTCCGTGCCGGGGCCGCGGGCTCCCAGCACCATCTAGCGGCGGCGGCGGCGGAGGTCGGTCCCGGTCCCCCGCGGGACCCGGTGGCGGCTCTCCCGCATCCCCGGGCATCGCTGCCCGCCCCGGGCCGGCTGGCGGCTGCGGGGGGAAACCGGGCGGGGGGGGGGGGGGGGGATCGGAGAAAAAGAGGCGTGCGGGGCCGCCTCGGTTCCTTCTCCCCGGCGTGTGCGTTTCCCCGGAGCAAGGCGCGGGGGTTGCCGTGCGTGGCGGCGGAGGGAAGGTTCGAGAAGGCGTTGGAGCTGAAATCGATGCGAAGAGCCCCGGTTCCACGCACACACACACACACCCCCCCCCGCCCCGAGAGGCTGCGGGGCGCGGATGGCAATCCCTCTCGGAGCTGCAGCCGCCGCAGGAATTGAGTTTTAGGGACGGAATTGCAATTTAACGGGGGTCCCAGACCCGCTCCCGCGTAGGGGGTGTGTGGGCAGCCGGGAGCTGGCGCGGAGTCCCGTCCCCCCCCCCGCTTCCCATTTAATCTTAGTGCTGTCTGTGCGAGGAGGGCGCGGGGGGGGGGTGATAAATGGCTCTGAACTGGGGCTCGCTCCCATCCCTCCTGGCAGGGATGGCCGGCTGCCATCCTCTGCCGCGCACCCACCCTGCCCGGGGTGCTGGGGGGGCCCTGCTGCTGCCCCTCGGCCCACCCCATGCCCCAGGGAAGGGGCTGTTATTCCCGCAGCCCCCCAACCTTCACAGCGGGACCCCCGGCCGTGCCCCCGCTCCCCCTTGAAATCCCACGTGCTCCTACTGCCCCACATCACTTCTTCCCCCCGCACCCCGCTGTTGAGTGCTTTACTCCTGTTGCATTTTGGGTGAGTCATGCAATTAATCCCAGTTAATTGCCTTCTCTGTGTTGCCTTATGCCCTGTGTTTAAATTCCTTTGTGTCCTTTGAGCTGAAAAATAATGCGTTTAGAACAGGGACTTGCGTTGCCAATGGGATTTTTATGTTTCTGCCCGTTCCCGCGAGCGTGGCCGTGGGCGTGCGGCCGGCGGGGAGGGCCCTGGCGGGGGGCTCTTGCTGGGAACGGGAGATGCTGGGGGCCAGTCTCCCCTCGGCCGGCCGAGGGGTGGGCAGCACCGTCCCCGAGCTCCCCAAGGCTGCGGGGAGGCAGGTTTTGCGGGTCCGTGGCTACCCCTTGCTCTGCTGGTGGCTCGTGTCCGGCTCTGCCCGTGGTGGCCTCGCTCCTTCGGGGTGGGATGTTTGCGGGATGAGGGCCTGGGATGTGCAGGAGCGGGTTCGGAGCAGAGGGGCTTTGCTGTGGCTCTTGGCTCTGCCCGGTGGCCAGCGGCAGGACAGGGCTGCCAGGCCCAGGGGTCTCCCGTCCCCGTGTCCCAGCCGGGTGCTGCTGAACCCTCTGGCTCTGGGCGTTGCAGCCGATGTTCCCCGTGGAGCTGGGTGCCGTGGTGGGCAGAGCACTGGTGGGGCAGCCCCTGTGCTGCGTCCCCTCCGCTGCGGAACTACCCCCTGGCATTTGAAGGCATTCCGGGAATTCTGAGCATCGCTGCTCCCTGGATGTGGTCCCCGCTCCCGCCGGTGATGCTGCTCGGTGTTGGCCTTGCTCGGGCGTCACCGGTCTTCGGTGTAAATCACGGCTCCTCAGCTGCAGCTCCGAAGCGCTGCTGAGCCTGTCGCAGGTCCCTGCGATGGCATTTTGTTCCCCTGTGCTTTTCCCCGGCCGTAGCCAGGCGTCTCCGCTGCCAGCGCTGCCGCAGAGCCTGGTGCCGCGGGGCGAGAGGGCGATGCTGTGACACCCGCGGATGCGCATGAGGCACGCTAGCCCCGCGCAGCCCACGCTGGCTCTCGGGGCTGCTGTCGGGCAAGTAGTTGCCGTGGACCGGCACAGCCCAGCGTCCTGCGGAGCCTGGGATCTCCTGGAGTGGGGCACGCTGCCGGGTGCACCCTCCCCTGGCGGCGAGGGTCCGGCTCCCCTCTCCCCCCAAAACCCCTCCTCGCACCGGGACGCTCCCAGCTCCCAAAGCGAGCCCGTGCGTGCCTTCCCCACCGACGGTGGGAGCTGGATGCTGCTCGGATGCATCCTGCTGCACAGAACCTTCCCTGAGGAATATTTTTTTCCCCTCCCTAAAGACTGCAGCAGCGGGGCCAGGCTGTGTAAACACTGCAAAGTATCATCTGATAGCAGTCGACACTCGGGGGCTTTATCTGCTGGGGAATGATTGTGTTGCCAATATATTAAATAACTCCCTATCTAATGTATGCCCAGGTTACTGCAGAATTCATTTTATAATAAGAGCGCTGGGATGCACTTTATTAATCATTCTGTCTAACAACCTGCACTCCACAGTTTCGGTTTGATTTGATTCAATCCTGTCTTTCTGCAAAATATATGGCTGAGTGGGTCGGATAATGTATGGCTTAATTTAGAGTTGTATGGGTTTGAATTACCATTTTCATAATGTGCTGTGCATTAATGTGTTGCATCATTTATACGGAAAAATGTGCGAGGTTTCAAACCTCTCCGGGAGGCAAAAGTCACCTAAAGGGAACGTGGAGTGACAAAACAAAAAAAAAAAAAAGGCCTTTTCAAAGCCGGCGGGCGGGGGGTGTTTTGGGGTGGGAGGGCAGGGACTGGGAGGACTGGGGTGGGTGTTGGACGCGGGTGCGAGCCGCACGGGGGGTTCCCCTCCCTGTGGCACATCAGCGACTTCTCTGGCTCGCCCCGAGCTGCGGGGGACCTCCAGCGCTTGACTCGCCGGTGACCCCGGTGCCGGCGCTCGCCGCAGTCGCCCCCGCTGTCAGTCACCCCGCGCCGCGAGGAAAAAGCTCTGATTATCCAAATACAGTCATTAAAGGGGAAATGTGTTTTTAGGACTGTCAGAGTGATTAATGAGGGTTAGCAATCCTTGCAAATGCACTTGTTTAGTCTAACTGGCAGCCTCTATTTTCCTATTGATTTATTGCGGCAGTTGCCGGGGCCGCGGTGTGTGTGTGTGGAAGGAGCCGGGACGTGCCGGGAGCGCGCGGCGTCACCGGCGAGCGCGCAGGGCTGCGCGGTGCGCGGCGGCAGGGCCCGGCCAAGCGGCACGGCACGCTTGGCTGTGCCGGGTGCCCGGCAGAGGCAGCTCGAACAAAGACAACATTATGCCTTGTGCTGGGGAAGGAACGGCTTGGACGCACACGCAGAGCAGCTCCGCCGCGCCGCCTGCCTTATAAATATCCCCGTTTGTCGAGCCCGAAGCCCATCTGACCACAAATGATCTGTCCACCTAATAAATATGTGAATGAAAGAGCAAGGCCGTATATTTTTTTGTTGGTGTTTTGTTGGTGTTTTTTTCCTTCCTCTCCTGCACGCAAATCCCCCATGTCTTTTCTAGGTGCTGCAGAGGTGTCTGCCCGCAGACGCACAAGGCGTTCCAGAGAGCGGAGCACAAAGTCTTCGAGGGCTGGTGCGCGCCCGCCAGGAGGGTCAGGTCAGGATGCAGAGGCACGGGCCGGAGCAGAAACCATGGTGGGTGGATGAGAAGTTTCTCGGCTGCATAAAGCAGCTTTTCTTTCCGCGCGAGCCCTGGTGGAAGCCCCGGAGAATACGGGCTCTGTGTTTGTCCTGGGGAGCCGGAGCGTGCGAGGGCATCCCCTGTCCCCCCGCCAGCGTCCCCGCTCAGCCCGGAGGTCGGGGCTTTGCTTTGGGGGATGCTTCACGCCGGAGGGACAGACCCACGCTCGGAGACGGCCCCGGCAGCCAACGCCGCTGGTGGCAGAGCTCCCGCTGCCCGGGGCTACATGCCAGAGCCAGGAAGGGAGCAGCCGGTGACGGGGAGCGGACGGGGCAGCTTGGGGACACCGGGGTGCAAAGCTGCTCCCCCGGTTTGCAGCGATGAGCGTGGCCCCGTGCTGGAGCCTGGTGCTGCCCTGGCTGTGGTTTGCCCCCGGCCGGTCTGAGCCATGAGACGGCACAAACGGCGAGCGGCCTCGGAGGAGACGAGTGAAGGGCAAAGACATCGAGGTGCTCAGGGAGCCCCCCCGGCCAGAAGACCACGGGCAAACGCCCAGGATGCTGCAGTGACCAGGGGTGCTGTGGACGGGAGAGGGTTTTCAGATGGCTTTGATGCCATGGCTGTCCCTTCCCTGGCCATAGATCGGTGCGCGGTGCGGATCGTCCCAGCGGCACCTTGCAACAGCGATGCACCGACGTCTCCCCAGCCGCACCAGGACGCCTAGTTTTGGCCGGGCCCTGTGGGAAGTGCCCAGCGTGACCCGTGGCCGTGGCTCCCCGCTTCTCCTGCAATCCCTGCTCCCAGCTGCCGGAGCCGGCCGACCCATGCCGGCACAGCGCAGCAGTCGGCACGTGGCCACGGAGCACCCGGCTCCTCGGGCTGAGCCCGAACCTGCCGTTCCCGGCGGAGCGCAGCCCCGCTGGCGCTGATTTACACCGGCGCACGTGTAAGTGATACTGTTCATTACTGTGATGCATGGTTAATAGTTATCTCTCTGTTTATTATCATGATGAATAACCGAAGAGTCGTAATTCTGTATACACAAATGTTTCAGCTAAACGCTCGCTGGAGAACGCCGGGGGAGACGCTCGGCTGACAGCTCAGTTTACAGAGTATATTCCTGTAGCTCATTTCACAATAACTAAACAGATTTCCACCGACCATAACGTTTTCTAACACCGGTGTTTATGGAAACCTCCCGGAGCAGCTTCACCCTGACTTCATCCCACCTTCCAGCGCGGTGCGGGAGACGGGACGGAGGGATGTGACCCCTGGAGCCCGGCGGGAGATGACTTTGTCAGAAGAGGCAGTGGGACGCCGCTGCCGCGCCGGCAGAGCTGGCCCCGACGGGCTGAGCAGAGCTGGGTGCCGCGCTCGACGCCGCGCAGGGTGCGACGCCACCTCCGCCAGCGCCTCGTGGTCCCAAACGCCGGCGATCGTCCCTCCTGGCCTGGCAAAACCCAGAGGACATGCAGCATCCCGGGCATCTGGCAGCTTGGGGGGCTTTATAACCACCTCTAAGCCCAGCCAGCAGACCCCCCCTACCGGAGCAGAGAACTGAAATGGCCTTTTTTCGTCCCCCGTGCCGGTGCCCAGCGCAGCAGCTCATGCGTCTCCGCCGGACCCCAGTGCCTTACTGGGAGAGGGAGACGCTGCTGCCCCAAAGGCAAAGGAACCGGGGGGAGCCTGGGGGACCGGTGCCGCCTCTCCACGAGCAGCTCCCGCAGGAAGGGGGGCTGGAGGGGCTCGGAGAGTGGAAGACAGAGGAGAGGGGGGGACTGAAGCGTTTAAAGATGTGCTGGATCTGTCTTGCTGAGCCCTCGCCGCCTTCTCCGCGCTGCTCTCCTGCTGGGGAGGGAGGAGAGGGGGGACTGAAGCGCCCAAAAAGACTTGCTGTGTTTTTCTCTCCTGGCTTCTTTGCTCGCTACCGCAGAGACCCGGACGATGCTCCTCTCCCGCTTTCCCCCCGAGCTCCACGCGGTGCCAGGAGCCCTTTTCCACCACCAGTGCTCGGGCAGCAATGGGTCCTTTCACCGTCCCAGCTCGGGACCTGCATCCACGCCATGGAGGCCGGGAGCCCCGCTCCGCTGGGCAGAGCTCCTGTGGAAGTGACTAATTGTTTCTGCTGGAGCGATGGTTACACCTTCGTGGGGTTTCACTCCCAGTCCCTGTACAGGCTCGGTGACGTCCATGGGGCTGGAGCGGGACGGTGGCCAGGTCCTCCCTTCGAGGTGGGAAGAGCCGTGTCCATGTTCTGTGGAAAATGTCTCTGACATGAAGCAAAGCACGAGCCGGGCTCACGGGGAGCCGCTCTTCTGTCACAGGCACGGAACAACCCGAGGTCTGCGAGAAAACGATTGCCCAACCTGCCCCAGATGACAGCCCCTCGCGTGGCAGGGCTGGGAAGGGGAACTTGCCGTCCCGGCTGCTGGGAAAAGGAGCCGAAAAGCCCTTTGTTCCTTCTGGGGTCTCTCTGGTGGAATTTTGTGTTAGGAGCAAGCGCTGGGGAAGGGCTCGCTGGGTGCCCACCTCGCCCGCTCCTCCGGCTGCAGAGACGTGCTCTGCCCCCCGTTGCTGTGGTGGTAATTCCCAAAATGTCATGACTTATGTGCACCGGCCAGGGAATCCTGTGTCAGGCACCGGCAGAGCCCCGCGCCGGCTCTGCCCCACCGCCGACTGATGGACTTCCCTGGCTCGAAGGGGTTTCTCCCCAGGGAGCAGCGTAAGGGGAGCACCGGGCTGTCGGCGGCCGGTTTCCAGTAGCACTGGGATCACTTGCTGGTGCATCCTGGTGCGAGGCAGAGACCACAGCCCTCCCAGCCACGGAGGAAGCTCTCACAGCTTTGGGGTCTATGCTGTCATTTTTGGGGTCGGTTTTGCAGTTAGGGGGGAGATGCAGGCCAGGGCAGAGCCAGCGTCTCCGGGGGCTTGGCAGGGGATGCTCGGTGCCGGAGAGCTCAGCACCGAGCCACGGCACAGCCAGAGGGTGGGCAATGGGCTCAGGAGCCCCTCTGGCTCCTGGCTTTTGGTTGCCATGGGTTGCCCCCCACATTGCACCCTGACACCCTTCCGCTTGCACCCCATCACGGCGCAGTGATGGGCTTTGGGGGAGAGGGGCCGATTTTCTCCGCGGATCGAGCGCGGTGGGGTGGAGCGGGGTACCGGGGACGCTGCTGGCATCCCGCATCCCGCCGCCGCCTCGGGGTGCTCATCCCTCTCCCCCGTGCCCTTCTCTCTGCTGCCGTCAACGGCCCTTTTATCTCTTGGGGAGGTACAAATGGAGCTGTCAGATGCGATCAGCCCCGCGATATGACAGGTTGCGGGAGCCGGGGCCCCTCGAACAGAGCAGCCTTGTCTGTCAGAGCCGCCTGACACTCCCCATAATGGCCAGATGGATGAGACTCTGAAAGTAGGGCCCGGCGCGTTTTCAACTCTATTTTGGGTGAAAACACTTCTTGAAAGATCTTGAAAGGAGCTGGCAGTTTAGTAGTTCAAATGATTAATGAGCACTGGCTCTGCCGGGTGGATTTCTCGCGCCGTGCCAGCAGCCGGGCTGCTCCAGCGGGCCAAGACACGCTGCACTCCCCCCGGCTCCCCCCGGCTCCCCCCGCACCCCCATCTCCCCCCGAGCCCCCCCGGTTTTCCCGGAAATGACACCAACGCGACAGGCCCCGCATATGGAAAAAGTTAAATATAAATTACTGCTGAAAGAGGCCTCGCTGAGCGGAGTTAGTTAAAGATGTTTATGGATTCAGAAACACGGGCCTGCATATGTATTTAGGGATGACAAATGTGATTCAATAAGTAAGGAATTTCTCCGTGGGCTGAGGCGGGACCCGCGCGGCGCGGGCGCTGCTCTGGGCGCTCCGGCTCGGCCGCGCCAGCGCCATAAATCCTGCAGACAGGCTCCTTTTTCCTTCCCGGGCAGCTCGGGGTTTATTTTCGTGGTTTGTTTTTTTTTTTTTTTTTTTCCCCCCCAGATCAGACCAAGTCGCTGCATCTCCTGCACTTGGGACGTGACAGCACCGTGCACGGCCCCGTCCCCAGGCTCTCCCACCCCCCCAGAGAGCCGTGCTCAACGGAGCAGCCGGACCCTTCAGGACTGTCAGCGGATGATTAATGACCAACAACCCTGGAACTGCCCCCGTTGCCAGTTTGGGTGTTGCTTGACCCCGTGCTTAATGAGTTCAGACATACTTCTGCAAGCCACTTTGCGCGGGCTGCTGGGGGTGCTGGGTCCCAGGGAGGAATCCTGGGTCCATGGCAGGGATGCTGGATCCCAGAGAGGAATCCTGGATCCGTGGCAAGGATGCTGGGTCCCAGGGATGGATCCCAGGTCCACGGCAGGGATGCTGGATCCCAGGGAGGGATCCCGGGTCCTGGAGAGGGATGCTGGGTCCGTGGGAGGGATGCTGGGTCCCAGAGAGGGATGCTGGCTCTGGGGTGACAAACCCCAGGAGCCGGCCTCTCCGCTCCCCCCATCCCACCTCCTCCGTGGGGCTCGTGGGGAAGCTCCTTTCGGGGGGGTCAGGGCCCGGCCAGGCTTTTGACGGACAGCCACATTCCTTTGTCCTGATTTTATTCGTTAGCCGCGTTTGGCCTGGACACAGAGACAGCTAATGAGGGACTGAGTTTATTGCAGTTTGATTTTTCTGTTAAAACAATACAATAAAATAAATGCACTTGGAAATCTGGTATGTGTTTGTACATAGTAGATTTATGGCTCTGGAGGCTTCCAGAGAGACGCAGCCTTTCATTCCCTTCCTTATTGGAACAGATCATATTGCAGAGTTTAAAGGGCTCTGGAGTTGTGATTTATTTGAAGGGAGAAACGAGGGAAATCCAACTATCTGTTCCCTGGCTCAGATCATCCCGTAACTCCCCGGCCAAGGGGACGGATCTGCACCTCCTCCACAGCTTTTTTTTATTTTTTCCCTCCTGTCGCTTACATTATCCCGCTCTAAATATATCACCGAGACAGGGCTGACTCCTGACCTGGGCTTCAGCACCTCGCTGAGGCTTCCCCAGCCCTTCCCGGAATCCCACAAATAAATCACCCTCCTGGAGCCCTTTCCAAGCTCCTTCACGCCACTCGCGAGATGGGACCCCTGTGAGGACGGTCGCTGCCTTGATCCAGAGCGGAGATCGGGGCAGAGATCTCGTTTTTATCTCCGGGATCGGGTGATAAATGCACGCCACGGGTCCCTGGTCCCTTTCGAGGGAGCCCTTTCCCCCCGGGCAGAGGAGCGCACAGCCGCTTGGATCCGGGTCAGGATTCGTGCCTGAAAGCCTTTTTCATGCATTTTCTAACCCACAGGCCCAGCCTTTTCTAACCCACAGGACCCGCCGATGGGGGGATGATGCTGCGGCTCCTGCGTCCGAGTGGGACCGTGCCCCGGGCTGGGAATGCCAGGGCCGCTTCCCTCCCAGCGTTGCGGAGGAAAGTCAGGTTTTGCCCCTCTCAGAGGTTTTCTGCGCCCCTGGGACAAAGCACCTCGACGACTGTTGCGAGGACGGCCGGAGCCTCACCGCGATGGCTCGACACTCAGTGCTGCTGTGGTGCATCCCAGCGCCGTCCCAGTGGTTCCCATCGTCAGGACCAGGGTGAGACTGTCCCCCCCAGCCCAAAACCGGCCATTTTCTAAAGCATTTAGCTTCAGATATTCTGCATTTTGCAGGCAGGAACTCTCTGGGTTTTGGTGCAAAACCCCTCCTGCTCCTTCCTTAACCCCGGGTACCTCTGGGACGTTTGGGAATGAGCAGTTCGGGCTCCACCAGCAGCGTCCATCCATCCCCGTGCTGTGTCGGGAGCCCCATGGAGGAGATTTCTCTTCTCCTCCGCCGTGACCATCTTGGCTGCGGGGCAGACGAAGGAAGGGAAGGAGGTTTCCAGCCCGGGGGGTACCCAGCTCTGCCGGCCGCTCTCCTCCTCCCACCCCAGCTCCACCGTGGCTTCCCCAGCCCGTGTTTTTCGTGGGTATTTGCCCCCCCTGCGCACAGACGGGCTCTGTTTGCCATTAGCTCCCCCTCGTCTGCCCTAGGAGCTGAGCCGAGTGCTAATTCTCACGCATGTTTCGGGTAAATCTACTTTCTTTCCCGGGATGAATTGTGGTTTCCAAGCGCCATTAATCATTTCCCTTTAGAAAACAGCGTCGGGGGGTGGAGGGGGCCGGGGGCCGGGGGGGAGGGCTGGAAACATTGCTCCTTTTTTTACTGGGAGGATGACCTGGCACGCTGGCACCCGGCCACGGGGCTGGCGTCTGCGGGACGGCGTGGAGCACGGAGCGGAGCCTCGGCGTGAGCTCCCCTCCGCTGTGCCGGGACGGCGGCGGTGGCTCCCACCAGGACCATCCCCCCACCCTGAGGACGAACCCCCCCCCCCGTCCCTGAGGTTAGGGGCGAGCAAGAGGATGGAGGAGGGAGAGGAAGACGCTGCCGAATTGCCGCGCGTTTTACCCTCTTCGCCGGGGGAAGAGCTTGTTTGCGCCGTGAGATTGCGGTGATGGCAGAGACGGTGGCGATGGCCGCCCCTGTTCTCCGCGTGCCCCTCGAAATGCCCAGAACATGAAATCGGGAGCCTCCGCTTAACGCCCACCAGCGGGGCTCGGGTGGGCAGGGGGTCACGGGCAACCTGTGCTGGCCCAATGGTAGCCAGGGTGCGGAGCTGCCCCGGGCACGTGTGAACGGTTTCCTCCTCCCCAGCTCAGGACTGTCAGAGGATGATTAATGGCCAACGCCGCACAACTGCCTTGATTGCCAAGTGCTGTATTGTTAGCGCTGACATGTAACGAGCCCGGACATACCTTAACACAATTCTGCACCGTAATCTGCAAATAACGTTCGATAGACTTAATTTGTTAAGTATTTCCCCCCTCAGAGTGCCTCCCCCACCTCCTTTCCCTTTCAAAGCCATGTCAGAGCGCCAGGGGTCCGGCTGAGTCCCCCGCAGCGCCCCAGCTCTCGCCGGGGACGTCCCTTGCTGGGCTCGCCTGCTCCTTTAGGTTTTGGATAGGGAACAGCTTTTGCTCCAGAAGCGAAACAAAAAAAAATCAACTTTTTATACATTTTCAACCCTGTGCAGATTCGGTCCCCCACTGCCACCGCACTCCGGTGGGAGCTGCAGTAGTTACTGGTAATTTTGGGGTTCTGCCAGACAACTTTGGGGCTCCCCAGGCCAATACGCAGGTCGCCACCCCAGCCGGCAGCCGGGTGAGGGGCCCCTCGCACCCAGAGCGGCTCCCGGGGAAAAGCCCTGGGAAAAGCGGTGAGTTACAGCAGCAGCGAGCGCTCACAGAGCAGGATTTGTCCTTGAGGCACTTTACAAACACGGTATGAAATAGTTACTGGGCATCCCAGTCAGCGAGCGCCCGGTTTGCCTTTGGGAGCAGCTTCCCCAGGAGCTGCCGAGCCGGGGAGGCGAGCAGGGCCGTGCCAGAGGGAGCACCGATGGGTGGGGATGGGGTGGGTTGGGATGGGGATGGGATGGGGATGGGGATGGAGATGGGGATGGGGACGGGGATGAGGTGGGGAAAGGATGGAAATGGGGATGGGGCTGGGATAGGGATAGGATGGGATGAGGACAGGATGAGGATGGAATGGGATAGGGATGGAGACGGGATGGGGATGGCATGGGATGGAGTGGGATAGGGATGGGGATGGGATGGGGACAGGGATGGGGAAAGGATGGAAACGGGGACGGAGAAAACGATGAGGATGGGATGGGGACGGGATGGAAATGGGGACGGGAGTAGGAATGGGGGCAGGAGTAGGAATGGGGATGGGGACAGAGACAGGGATGGGGATGGAGGCGGGAATAGGGATGGGGACGGGACTGGCGAGCAACAGCTTTCCACCCCACTGCTCCGGCTGCGCACGGAGGTAACCTTAAACGCCGAAGCAGGAGCCGTGGGGACAGAGTTTTTCCACCCCTATTCACAACTGTCAGGCGGTGATTAATGGCCAACAGGCTCGAAATTGCCTTTATTGCCAGCCCGGCATTGTTACTTGTGACAGCTAATGAGGTTAGACAGACTTTTACACAGCGCTTTACGCCGGTCCCGGTGGAGCAGCCCCGGGGGGTTCGGTGCCCCGGGCGGGGGGACCCCCCGTTCCCCAGCAGTGACCGAGCCCGGGCACGTACCGGGGAGGGGGTTGCCCACCCGCTGGCCCCGGGAGCGGCCCCCGCCGCAGGCTGGGACCACGGCGTTCAGGAGAGCGCTCCCAGCCCTTCCAACTCCTCTCAACTCACTTCGCAGTAAAACCCGCGAGACATTTTTATACGGGCTGCGCTGCAGCGGGGCGGGGAGGGACGGGGCAGGGATGAAAAAGTTTTCAAGTGCCGGAGAGAAGTGGGTGTAATAAACCATTTGTTCATATAAAAAAAGCCCGTGCTGTTAAAAACCAGAGAGCTGCGGCACAGACACACCGAATGTTCCTGGCCCCAGGTCCAGAAGTAATGATTTTCTTGCCCCCCCCCCCCTTTTTTTTTTTCAGGATTATTACAAATAATATTTACCTTTGTGCTAGTTCACATCTTGATGCTGTTAAACACGTGGCCACAGCTGGTTTCCCATTCAGGGTAATGATATAGCGCCGATGTTATGAAGCAAAACCTCGCCTGCGAGCCAGAACACCCCACATTTAAAAATCTATTACTTTTCAATATTATATGAATGTATTTTGCTTCAGCTCAGAGCAATTTCCTAGTTTACCCTTATTAAACTGAGAGGGGGCTGAGCAGAGGTTCTTGATTTATGAAACACATACTAGATTCATTAAAACCTTTAAAGATTTAATACATTTTATCAAGGTCTTAAATCTGGGCAAGCGTTTTTTAAAAAAAAAAAAGACCCTAATACAGGGTGTATTTCATCTCTGGCGCCCTTTTGCGCTTATTTAAGAGCTGTAAAATTTGGATTGACAAATATCGCGGATATTTCATTCCTTATTTCTAAACGGCGCTGAATCCTCCTGACAGGTTTGTTATATATAACCCTCGGAGATCTATCAAGTGTAAAGATCAAATTATTCTCTTTTATTGACATTTTATTCCTCTCTCCCGTGTTTTTTAAGTCCCCTTCAACAATTACAGAGGTGGAAGATTTAATATGTTTTTTTGCCAGGCCTGTGACTTTTCCCATTATTGCCCCTCAAACAAGGACCAAAGGGGGACCGGGGGGGTCGGTGGTGGGGGGCTGTGTCCGAGCCCACACCACTGGCCATGAGGGGCCAGTGCCGGCCCCTACGCGCGAGCCAGAGGTCAGTGCAGGGGAGAACCGTCTGTGGGTGCCTTCCCGGGCTCATTGCCACCCGGAGCACCCCGCCCTGTCGCCTTCCCGCTCTCCCCCCGCCCCAACCTCAGAGCGGGGCCCCGGGGGTACGGTGTCCCCCAAAAACCGGCGCAGGGGTGGCGCTGGCGGGTCTCGAACCCGCAGACCTGAGTCTGCCGCGCCTACACCGCCCCCTGGCGGGGCGCCGCCGCGCCGGAAGGGGGCGGTCGCGCGGTGATGACGTCAGGGCGGCGCCGCCCGGGAGAGGCGCCGCCGCCGCCGCCGCCGCCGAGCGCCGGGCATGGCCCAGCTGGGCGCCATCGCGGCGCTCTCCTTCAGCTTCCTCGCCGCCGCTTTCCTCTCCGCCATCCACAAGATCGAGGAGGGCCATATCGGCGTCTATTACCGGTGAGGCGGGGCCCGCGGCCTCCCCCCGCCTCGGCGGGCCCCCCGGCAGGCCGCCGCCTCTCACGGGCCTCTCTTTCCTTCCGCAGCGGCGGGGCCTTGCTGACCTCCACCAGCGGGCCCGGCTTCCACCTCATGCTGCCCTTCATCACGTCCTACAAGTCGGTGCAGGTGCTGCCGGGCCGCCGCCCGCCGGGAGGAGGAGGGGGGGTCCTGCGGCGGGGGGCGGGTCGGGCTCGGCGGGTCTCCCCCGGGGTGGCGGGGCGAGGGCCGCTGTGGTAAAGGCCGGCGTCGCGGGGTCGGGGCAGCGTGTGCTTGTGGCCGGTACCGGGGGAGAAGCGGCTGTGGGGACCAGGGACCGGGCGAGGCAGGTCGGACTCCTGCTTTTAGCGCTTTCCCCGGGGGGTGCGAGGGGGAGGCGCGGGCGGAGGCTGGTGCCTGGTTCTGAGGCTGGTAAGCACCGAGGATTTGCGCAGGGAAAAGCCTGTCTCTTAAGCCTCTTTTCATAAATGTCTCTTCAGACCACGCTGCAGACAGATGAGGTGAAAAATGTCCCTTGTGGTACCAGGTGAGGTGTTCAGCTCAGCTATTACCGCCCCCCCCCCCCCCAGTCCTTCATTTCTGATAGAAACCTTTCAGTCCTTTCCCTTTTCCCCCACTGCTTGCCCCAGCCTGCTTTAAAACGTGTACATTTGTTTTCACGGGTGGGATTTCCCACCCCCCCAAAATTGGTGAAAGGCTCTGTGTGGCGCTGCTCAAGCTGATGAGCGCTGCTGGGGTGGTGTATGTGCACCCATCCTCAGGGTCTGCACTGGGTTTTCCAAGCCTGGGCCCACGTTCCGTGATCCAGTTTCTGGAGAAGTGTAATTGAAGCTGGGAACCTGGTGCGAGCGGGGGGGGTTGCCAGAGTGCCGCAGCCGTGCTCCACAGCCCGGTGTGGGACCCGCGCTCAGCCCGCTAGAGGGGAGTGTCCTCCACTCGGAGCTGCCTGGCTCCACAGGCCTGCAGCAAGCTTCATTTTTGTTCTTAATCTTTTTCTTCCTTTTGCAGTGGAGGAGTGATGATTTATTTTGACAGAATTGAGGTGGTGAATTTCCTCATCCAGAGTGCAGGTGAGTTCTTCCCCTGTGACCTGCAGTCCGGGGTTGTTGGTGCTCCTGCTCGTGTGAGATGAGGTGAAGGGGTTGTGCGTGGCTGGCCTTTGATTTGGAGCTGGGGCGTACCCTGGCATTCCCCTGTGTGCCTTACAAAGCCCCGTACTTACTGGGTGGAAACTTTGAACCAGCTCTCCCAGACATTTTATGCGTTTCTTACTTTTTCTGCGTACTTGTTCTGTGCTGCTACTTGCTTCACTAATACCCAATACCATCCATTGCTTTTATAATTCGTATTATTACAGCCCCACTGGGCTTTATGCTTCAGTGAAGACCTGTTGATTTGAATAACGAGATGTGCAAGAGGTAGGGGAGACAGGGTGGCTGTGAGCTGCCTCTGAGGCCCAAGGAGAATGACCTTTTTTTCAAATTCTTCGATTTTTTTAACATTCTGTTGGTTACAAGTGTGGTATAACTGCCTAGCTCACTGGTGGTGTGCTTGGACACCTCTGTTCTATGCTAGCTGCCCTTCCCTTGTTGTGTGTAGACCACCCAGTGTGTATTCTGCAGCTCGGACACAACCCATGCGTATTTGCAGATAGAAGGCTGTTATTAGTTAGATGTCCTTTTGTTTACAAAGCATGTGACAGAATATCAGTTACGGTGTTGTGAAATGCTAGCAATAAATAAAATTCCCCTGAACAAACTATTTGTTTGTGGTGCAGGCTTCTCTTGTGTGTGGATTCCTCATTTCAGATTGGCGCTGCAACTCTCGTTGTGACTGAGCTATAAGCTTTTCACTGCAAGCACTCAGCCCAACGCAAGACACCCCTCTGGTTTCTCTTCTTCTTTTGTAGTCTATGACATAGTGAAGAACTACACCGCGGACTATGACAAAGCTCTCATCTTCAACAAGATTCACCATGAGCTGAACCAGTTCTGCAGTGTCCACACGCTGCAGGAGGTCTACATTGAGCTGTTCGGTGAGCTGCCCCTCTGACCTTTCGCTGTTGGGTTGGTGACTCCTTGAGTGGTGTTTCTGATGGTTATTTGCATGGTCTGTGGGTGCAGAAGTCACTTCCCCCAGCTGATGGGCGTTTTTACCTATTAATCCAGTGCTTGATCTGTTTGGAATCAGGATTGTTAACCAGCTACCGTCATTTACTCCTTGTTATTTTTTTGGTGCTGAGTGCTTCAGTATGTTCTGACAAAAAATCCAAACCTGCCAGTAGTAGCGGAGGGCTTTAGGGGAGGGAGCAGTAATTCTGCACCATTATTTGTGTGTTTAGCAAATGTGACTTGTTGAATCAGTCACGGGGTTTGCTAGTCCAGATGGAAAAGCCAGTCTTCTGCTCTTTGCTGTTACGAAAAGTGTGAGCCAGCACTCCCTGGCCTGTGGGTGTGATTAGCTTTGTGTCACGCACATGGCTGCGGTGCCCAGGCACTGGGAGTGAGTGCTGGGAAACAGGGCTGCTTGGCAAGGGTCTGCTGACCTTCAGGCCGCTGGGAAATCAGACAGCACAGATGCTGGGAGAACACATCGCAAGAGAGTGTCTAAAGAAAAGTGGTGGTTTCTTGGTAGACACAGACCAGTCGCTGCCAGTGCTGAGTGTTTTGTTTATGGCTTTGGACTGACAAGAAATCCCTTCCAGTGTTTCAGCACTACAGCTGTGCTGACTGCGGGCAAAGTGTTGCTGTGGGTTGCAGAGTGTGGGTGGTTTTGGACCCCAAATGGACAGAATTTGTGTCTGAAAGAACATGGTGTTTGCAAACTCCTGTTCTCTGTTCAAACTGGGCTGTCCAAGAAGCCTGGCTTTCTGCTTTCTGACAGGCCTCTGTGCAAGATGCAGAACTGGGGCTCGGTTCCCCTCCAGATCCTTTACGGGACTGCTGGCGGGTGTACTGATTCTTTGCCGATGGAGTCTCCAGATGTCGGCAGCTGCTGACGACAACTGCTTGAAATGGACTCAAAGCCACTGATTTGCACAGAAGGAACTTGTATAAACTCCCGTGTAACTCTTTGTTTGAGCTGAAAGTTTTCTGGCTCGGGAGTTCTGCAATGGGGCACAGCCCATTTGGAGCAGACTTAGGTCATTCTCTGCCCCCGCATCTGCAGGCAGGTGCAGGAAACTGATAACAGCTGTTTCCTAAACTCCTGGCTGAACTTCATTATGAGCGTGAGTTCCAGATAGCTAAACTGGGACCAAAGCAAATAATCAAGGAGTGCGATGTGATCACTTTCAAGGCCATTACATTTTTATTTTCCCTTTGTGCTTCTCAGCAGGCCCCAACTGGGAACACTGCTGTCCTTAGAGCCTTTCACCAAAGCAGGGTTTTGGTTTATATTTCCTTTTGAAATTTTTTAGCTGTGCTGGAGTTAACTGTTATCCATTGAGCCAAACAGACATTACCGATGATTTTGTTGCAGCCTATTAAAATAACTGATGCAACCATTTCACACTTCTGCCTTTCCATTTTCTTTGTCTCCTGCTGGCACAGATACAGTTCCTAATCAGTCACGATTTAGCTGGACCGTGTTACTCAAGGATCTAGTTGGGAAGATACCAATGGGGAAGTGGGTTAGAGCACAGATTCTTTATCGCAAAGATGCTACTTCTGGCTGGGAAAGATTCCAAACTGCGGGTTATGGGAAACTGGGAAGGGTTTCATTTTATGCCTGCCATGTTCCTGGGGTCTGTCCCCAGTGTTTGGCACTGGTCAATGCTGCTTGACATGCTGAGAGAGACGGGAACCTGCCTCGGGGTCAGGGATGGCTTTTCTCAGCCCAGCACTCCTACATCAAACTTACATTTGTACTTACTTTCCAGGAATAAGAAATCTGAGCCATTCCAGCTAGTTCTGTATGTGTTGACAGCAATCTGCTTTGTGGGGTTTTTAGTTACCTTTTTTTTCTTTTCCCCAATCAGATCAGATTGATGAAAACCTTAAACTGGCCTTGCAGCAAGACCTAACTACCATGGCCCCTGGATTAATTATACAGGTAATCAGGATTGCACTTTGAGATGTCTGAGGTGCAGATCATAAGGAGGGGGAAGGGCTACAAGGAAATACGAAGCTGTGAAACTCTTTTAGAAAATTGCTTTATAACACAGACTTGGTTTAACTTGAGGAATGAGAACAGTATCCTTTCCATCCCCTCTTAGCTTTGATGTGTTGGGTTTCTTTTGGTGTTATTCTGGGTACTGGTTTACCCAGGTTATAATCTCCTGTCATGTCAGGAGATCATTCAGTTCTAGTTTGCTCTGTGGGGTTTGGACCTGGTCACAATTTCTGCAGCATGTGAAAGCTTTGTGTGGCAGAGCACGCCGCGGTGTTAGCTCCCCCTCCCTCTGCAGCCTCAGGGACCGTTTGGCTTTTGATTGTTGGCTGCTTGCCTATGTTTTCTTCGGTTTCTCTTTCCAGGCAGTTCGAGTTACAAAGCCGAACATCCCTGAAACGATCCGGAGGAATTATGAGCTCATGTAAGTGCCCGAGACTTGCACCTTTGTGTTACCAAAAAGAATCGGTCATCCAGATTAATGTGTTTTCACAGCAGGCAGTGATCAGAGTGCCCTCTGCCAGGCCTGCTCTCAGCCTCGTGCTGCTGCTCAGAAAGGGTCTGGTGAGGCTGCACCAGATGAGCACGTGTCTGTCGCTGTAAGTGGCCGGGGGGTCGCTGCTGAGTTAAAGGTATTTCTCCATTTTGAACACTTGAGCACAGAAATTATTTGGCCAGGGGCTCCTTCCCCTTGACACTGGCCCTATTTTAAAGAGGCCTCCCAGAGTGTGTGAGTGAGTGGCAGGTGGATAGATTCCACCCTTAATCCTGTTGTTTGACTAGGATGGAGAAACTGTTGATTCAACGGGCTGAAGACTTGCAAATCTTTGAAATAACTTTCTTTACTAGCACTTGACATACTGATCCCTTTTCAATGCTCTGAGCCAGCTGCCTTTTCTTGCACTTGGTCATTCAGAACGGCTTATATTCTCGGAGCGCTCTGCCAGCAGAGTCTGTGTAGGCCAGAATAAGATCCCTCTTGTCCATTTTGCTTCCCTAGCATTTCATGTGACCTTTTGGTATCGTGGTAAGTCACACGCGGTATGGTCATGGTAGGCAGAATCCCAAATGAGCCTGTTGCCATAAATACAGCAGGATATGTGTTGAGAGAGACTTGTTCTTGACTCTAATCTCTCTTCCCTGATTGGGAGCGGGAGCAGAGTATTTTATTTATGTACACGCTTTTAAAGTGTCTTGGTGTATGTACAAAGCAGTAAGATAGGCAAGGCTTTAGCAGGTAAAATGCACAGAGCCATTGGATTGAATGAATGGTGATTTCAAAGCTGTATACTTCCAAATGAAGAAGAATAACCATCTGTGAGGGCAAGGCTTTTACAGGATTTTAATTTCTTATTTTGTTTAAATAATTTCCTCATTAACAGTAGCCCGAAAAACTTAGATGTGTATGGTCTGTGACCTGCCTTCTGTAAAAGGCATTATGGCAGCCTGCAAAGAGTAGCAGGGACTGTTTCATACTGACTTGGCTGAAGAGTCTTCCTGCTATGGAGGGGAGGAAAAGACACTTTGGTATAGGAAAAAAGCTCTGTGTGTGCAGGTCTGTGTCCTCATTTTGCTGATTGCTGCCTGCCCTAAACACGTGCTCGAAGGAGGACTGAGCCAACAGTTCATCCTGGAGATGCGGGAGGTCACTCCAGTTAGCTCACGTTTTGTAACTGGCTTCTTCTGGCTCACTAGGGAGAGCGAGAAGACAAAGCTGCTGATTGCAGCACAGAAGCAGAAGGTGGTGGAGAAGGAAGCGGAGACAGAAAGGAAGAAAGCCCTCATTGGTCTGTATATCTTTACTTGAAGGCAATAACTATAGGGGGTGTGGTGGGGATAGACAGCAAAAAGAACCCAGACATTGGGCAGGGATGCACCTGGTTCACTGTTGGGTGATCTCTCTGCTGTGTCTGTGTGCTGCTGATCTGAAACTCTTCCAGAGAAACTCAAAAGAGTTTTTTCGGGTGGTTTCTAGCTTTGCCCACAAATGTAGACTGATGCCTTCTGAAGGGTGAAAATTCTTCCCACAATCTATTTCCACCAAAACAGGGTGGTGAGGACTTCCATGGGTGAAGTTGCTTCTGGCATTAGGAAGACTGTGCGAAGATAACGTGGATATGTTCTTTTTCATTTCAGAGGCAGAAAAAGTTGCACAAGTTGCCGAAATAACTTACGGACAGAAAGTGATGGAAAAGGAAACAGAGAAGCGAATTTCAGAGATTGAAGGTGAGTGAGCTTTCGAGTAAGTAAATGGATTGTGGTGAATTTTATCTAAAGATCCTGAAGCAGTTCACCATGGAGTTAAGTAGTTCTTGAAGTGTGTGTATTGACTGTTCTTCAAGCTGACATTCACAGGGGTGAAGTTACTGGTCTGAAGTCTTTCATTTTAGCCCATGTATGTGGTACCTTGTGTTGCATTGCAGTTCTGAATAAATGTGTCTGAATATGCCGATTCTCCCAACAATTTCACAGCCGTTTTTGCAGTGGAGTTTTCAGGAGGGCAGAGCAGTCAGGATAGCGGAAGGCATTCGGAATACTTGGGCAATGACAACGTTAGTGAAGCTTGACTACAGATTCTTAGGTGATTCTTCATATAACATGAGTGCAGGAAGTAACAGTTGTCAAAAGTACAGAGGAAGGGGATGGCAGGCTGGTGTCTTCCTAAAAGAAGTAGTGCTAGGTTTTGGATAACGGCTGCGGACTCTCACAGAGAAGTGAATGCATCCTAAAACATTACTGTGCAGTCTTGTGGGGGCAGCCACAGCTCTAGATGATCAGCAGTAGGGTAGACTTGCAGAAGCTTTCTATCCTTTTCTTGCTTAGGATTCTTCTAGAACCTTTCTCTTTCTTGGAGGGAAGAAGAGGTATGCAGATTTAGCTTTAGTTTTTTTCTGTAGTGTGAAATCTTTAGAAAACAAAGTCTGGCTATTACACACTCTGCAACAGCAGGGGTTTGTTACAAGCTTCCAACTCCTAAAGGTTGAGAGAAGGGGAGGGGGAGCTGCTTCTTTTGAAAATGCGTTTTGCTGTAACCAATAAATCTGTAATCTCTCTGTTTAGTTTGCATTTTTGCTTTTCCATCCTCCTTTAGTTTTGCAGCTAATACTTTTAGGAAGGAGCATTGACCGGAGGCAGGAATTGGAATGTTTCTTTGCGGGCTGTGCTGCTTGAAACTCTTTCTCAAGGTGGTCCTTCTAGGCGGTTGTGCTGTTCAGTTCAGAAGATGTCCCCGCCCACCTGATATGATGCTTTGTCGAGGCAATTCCAGGCCGTGGAAAGGGCTCTGTGTTTCCAGCTCAGAGCGGCAAGGCCCGATTTTCAATTACATTCATTATAGGCCCTGTCAGGTTCTGCAGAACGCCGCGGAGGAGCCAATTAAGAGTTTTACAGATCAGCAGCTTCTCATTAAGAAGCTCTTCACAGAAATACAATGGTTTTTATTCCTTATAAATGTGTGTCACCGAGTGTCAGGCCTTCAGTTCAGCTCTGTGCTGGCAGAGGATTCCATCTCTCTCGTTATTTCTTTTCTGGGACCACTCTTTTTAGCCAAAAAAGAGGAAGTTGCAGGCCAAACTGTCCAATTGCTTACATGATTTTTAAGTGTAGCAGCTCGCAGGACTCCCTGCTAGTATAGATAAACAAATGGTTTATCCAGCTGTGCCGCTCTGAAATTCAGACTGGCATGTATTACGATTGTGTGGCTCCCTGTCATAGAAGGAGTGTCAAGAGATCACATCAAACCAGGCAGATGAAACTCATCTTAGCCTTAACACGGTGGCCTGATATCACATCGTTATCATTGACAGATAAAAAGTCAGAAAGAAAAAACAGTGCAGTACAGAAAGGAGAATTGTTTCTTTCCTTAAATGTCTTTGCTAGGAGCCAGGGAATCTCGGTATCCTGCAGATTTAGACCCTTTACAAAATTGTTGATATTGCAGAGAAACAGCTCTCTGACATCTGTCCAAGGGGCAGAGCCTGGAAAGGTTAAAATCGCCTGCCTCTATGTGCCAGAACCTTAACCTCAATATCCCAGACAAAATCCCATCTGGGGAATTGCATTCACAGTCACAGACTTCATCTGTAGAGCAGTCTGCTGTGCTGTTCTTGGAGTCCTGTGCAAATGTCGTGGGTAAATACCGCTTTTTCAGTGGAACAGTTGCTGTGTTTTCAGCACGAGAGTTAGTGGCTGGCTAAAGAAGAAAGAGTGTTCTCAGCCCGCATGACAGGGGTAGTAATAAAAACCTTATGTTTGTAAAATGCTTTGAGGTCTTCAGTTGCAGATGCAATTTACTTAATGCTATCATCCTGCAGCATTTTAGATGTAAATTGAGATCCCATTTCTGGGTTTCCCATGTTGTTCCCTCTTCCCCTTGTTTTATCCCATACAGTTTAGATTGGGTACTGGCCACTTTAAAAAGTTTCCAGCTGCAAATGGTGCTTACATGGCTGGAAATCTGAATATGATAGCATGTGTTTTCTTCCAGATGCTGCATTTCTTGCAAGAGAGAAGGCAAGAGCTGATGCCGAATGCTACACTGCTATGAAAGTAGCCGAGGCTAACAAGGTATTGTTATTTCCTTACGCTGTGCCTTGAAGCAGGGCTCCTTAGAAACACTCAGCAAAAGAGACAGCTGTGATTATTGTTCGTTTGTTGTGTCTCATGAAGTCAAAAAGAAAAAAAAAAGCTATCTTCTCTCAGAAAACTTTTCATTGAGACTGAAACAATTAGATCCTTATTTGCAAATTCATTTTCTTCTCTGGACAAATGAATTTATGTCAGGATATGTGAAATATCTGGTCATCTCTGGAGACAGCTCTGCTAATGGGGCCGTGGCTCCCTCTGTAGATAGAATATCAGTTTCAGTGTTGCCCTTTCACGCTGTTGTAATCAGAAATGTCGATTCATTCCAGTCTGCAAGCTGGCGAGCAGTCAAAGCAGGGAGATCTCTAGAGTGACAGGCAGGCTTAGAGTAAACAAGTGTTCAGGTAAAGAACTCATCTTATACACCAAACCAATCATAATTAGCCTGGCAAAGCCTTGGTCCTGCAAAAGGGAAAAAAGAAACCAAATGCAAAACCCCCTAGAAATGGAGAAATTATATGGATAGAACTGCCAGGCTTGTTATTGCCTACAGCATGTTCCCAGGACATCCCAGCAGGAAGGCTTTCTGTTTTGTAAGGGTCAGTGAGAATGGACAGAGGTCTGGGATGTTTGTGCACAAGTTCTGTCCCAGTTATTCTATCCTCCCTTTTATAATGTCATTATTCTGAACGAATGAGCTCTGCTCTCCGAAACAGACTCGTCAATCTGCTCTCTGGAAAAAAGCCAGTTGTATTTTTCTTTCCAGTAGCTTGCATTGCGAGGGCTTTCAGTGAGTTATGTGCTTTCGAGCATCTCCATCTCTGGTACGTTTGGATTGAACATTTCCCCAGCTGCTTCCATCACTTTCTCATTTTGCCATTTAGTCACTGGGATTTAGAGCTTCACTTAGACATACTGAAAGAGAGCCTTCTCCTGGGCGCTCCGTCTTTTCAGCTGAAGAGAGGATGAGCATGCCTGCTAGTCTTGTGGAAAAGGAGGTGCCTCGTATGCTCATGACAGAAATTTGCTTTTGACTGAATCAGAGCTGTTGGTGATCGGTTTTCCTTTTGTGCAGCTGAAATTAACTCCTGAGTACTTGCAGCTGATGAAATACAAGGCTATCGCAGCAAACAGCAAGATATATTTTGGCAAAGATATTCCCAACATGTTCATGGACTATGCAGGAAGCCAGACCAAATTTGCAGAGGGACTGGCAGAAGGAATCCAAGAAGAGGATGGGGCAGGAGCCAGTGAGGACACAAAACTACTTCATAACGTCAACTGAAAAGAAAGATTTCTATTCGTTTTATATCAGAAGAAGTATGAACTGGGAAGTTCCTTTTTGTTTTCCCCCTTTCCTGTACTGAAAAAGATGAATCAGACTTAATCCTTTCAATCTTTTGTATGACAATGAGACACAAAGACTTTGGTATTTATGGGGTGTTTTTTCTGGTAACTTCTAAGCAGCCATCTCCAAGTACGTCCTCTAGATGCACCTCTCCCCGCTCATGGACATGCAGACCAAATTATTCTGGAGAGGCTAGCTAGACTATCTGTTTGGCAGCCAGCTTAGATGGGTACGTAATTTTGGATTGAGGTGGTTTGTAGCAGTTGGAAGAAAAGAAATTTTGAGGTTTTGGAGGGAGGGGAATTGCTGCTACGACTTGATTTGTGGGTTTTTTTTCTTGTTGGAAATTTCAAGTACTTTATTTCAAACCCCTTTTAAAAAAGGTGCTAGACTTTTTGTGCACTACATGTGTCTGCTTGAAGGCCCGGACCTTGTCCAAACGGCAGGTTGCTGCTCATTGTGTGGGGTGCTGGGACGGTTTAACAGCCTGTGCGCAGGCTTTGGGCCCATCCTGAGCGTGGGCTGCAGCAAATGCACGAAACTACCTTCGACTGAGGTCTGAGCCGATGTGTTTTGCCTTGGTAGGGCAGCTGAGACCACGTGCACAGTGAGGTACAGAAGTTCAGCTGAAATCCTGCAGGTTGCCTAGTTACCATGGGGGGGGATCTAAGCCTTAGACCAGGTGTCACGCAGGTAGTGGCCCAAACTCTTCATTTTCTGCATTTTAACACTGCTTTGATTTCCATTTGTCATATTTGGGGAGGGCGGAGGGGAGTCTGTGTTTTGAGGCCTTTCCCAGCAGTTTAGCTGCTAGGCGAGGGCTGTGGGTGGGCTGATGGAGGCACTGTCCTGCCAGTGGATAATTGGACTTGATTTTCAGTGAAACCAGACTGCAAGCGTGGTACTTGTCACAGTCATCATAGTTAGAAAAACTAGGGAGAAAAGAATTTTTGTCTCAGGGACCCTGACTTCGCAAAAGGCCTTGCTGGTGAGTAACTGCTTGAATGACTAGTCCCATGGTCATTACCGTACGTTACCTGCCTCTGCAAGACCAACTGGATTTCAGTGTTTACAGTGTCTTATTAGAAAGAGGACATTCAGGTATACTGAAATGAACGGAACCGAGTTACTGTTGGGTTCGGTTGGCTTTTTTTTCTGAATAGACCTCGCAAAAGGAAGCTTTCCTAGTAGCAAAGGACATAAAACATCATACTGAAAAGTCACAGGGCAAAGAAAAGAATCTCTGGACTGTCCAAAGATAAATTTTCCTTTTTTGCTCAGAACGATGCTATATGATGTACCTTTCATTTCAGAAAACTTCACATACCAGATGCAAAGAGGCAATAGGGTTTTGTTTTACAGTCATGCAAAACTTGAGGGGGTGTTAAAGACAAAAGTTCAGGCCTAGAGAGAACATTTTTTTTCCTCTCCCTAATCCATCTGCCACTTGGCAGAAGAGCCTGTTTATTAATTGCTGTTATAATTTGCGGCCAACACACTAATATGAGATGATGCCAGTGTAAGTGCTAACTTAGTTGTCAGAGACCAGCCTATTGCATTTACAATCTTGTGCCCTAAACGCTTGCTACCGACTACACTTGGTCTCACTCTTCAGTGTTTTAAATACACACTAGTCTTTTTAATAAGGCAGTCACACTAAGATAGAAATCTGATGAATTTCAGCTGCTGGTTCCAGTATTTTTACTTCAGTTTTCTTTTTCCTGTTAGCAGAGTGACTATTCATAATGAAAATGCAAAATAAAAGCTAAATGTCAGTTTCTGCTGGAGAAAAGTCCCATCTCCTATGTGACGTCTTTGTATTTGTTGGAAAATAGGAGCTAAGGGAAGTTCCATCTCCAGACCTATGCACTACATTAGACAACACAGCCGTCAAAAAATTGCATCAATAGGCAGGCTGTAATATTACTGACTTTTATAAATGGGTCTCTGCAGGAAGATTATGAACAGGGAGTAGCAGAAACTTAGGAATGAGGTAATAGTATCTAAACCTTTGAGGGTGATCTCATTTGTGTGATTGTTCTACATTGATGTTAGAGGTTTCCACTAGTAACTAAAACCTACTTTTTACGCAAGTATTTTTCACTAACGAAGAGACCCAAATAAGCCAAAAAGGTATTATCAAGTATGTCTTTGTATGACTTCACAGTAAGACAGTAGTTTGGAATAAATAGGTCTTAATGATTTTTTTTTAATTGAAAACATTACTGCTAAAGTATTCCTGTAATTTAAATTGTGATAACAATAAAAAGGCAAAAACAAAGTTGAAATCTTACCAGTCTTCACAAGTCAAAACCCACTGTTGCTTTTTCATTCAGGTTTCTTCATTCTATGTATAATTTCCTTAATTTTCCAGAGTAGATCTGTCACTACATGTAAATCTTTATTCCATGTATCTCTTTAACTGGCATTTTGTTCTAATTTCCATAATCTGAAATCTTGAAATGAAGATCTGAATTTTTAAAACCACTCTGTATAACAAACAAAGTACAGGTTTGTGGCACTGCTGATACCTGAGAATTGCTGGCGGGAGCATGGTAATGCTTTACCAGTACGGTCTTTGATGATCTTATGTATTGAATTAAAAGCCTTTTTATTTTGGTATTTGCTATGACAATAAAATGGCCTTCAATTTTAATATCGGTCTCTTTTTTTTTTTTTTTTTTTAATGGATAACCTTTAACACTAGGTGTAGGTATATTTGCAGGGGAATGTTTACCGGGGTGACACCACGGCTGCTGCTGCTCCAGGGGGAGTGTGTGGAGCTGCGGAGTGCTGCAGATGGGTGCTGTGCTGGCAGGAACACGCCTGTCCTGTTGCACGCTGCCAGCTCTGCCTTTCCAGTGGGCAGGAGATAGAAAAGCAGAGCTCCGGCTGAAGAAGAGGGGCAGAGGTGTCTGTGTCGGCTGCCACAAGCATCTTTTGGCTCAAATTGGTGAAAAATACATGAACGGAGACTTCAGTGGCAAGTATCTAGGATTTGGTACAGTTTGCAGAAAATCATTGTCATGTTTTGCAAGACAAAGGGCAGGAACCTTCTGGGTATTTCTAAACAGCTGTGTAAATACTGCTGTTGCTCAGAATACGGGGAGGGAGAGTTAAGTTCTGCGTGTTAAGGCAAATATTTTAGCTAATGGGTTCCAGCTGGCGGTCTCCCATTCTTTCCATCCCACTTGCCTCGATAAAGGCTGGCATTGTCCGCAGCACCGGGGCCTCCCTGGCTGTGGTGGGTGCGTGGTGGGGTCCTTCCTGGTGCGGCCACCCGGCCTTCATGGCTCCAGCGGGGCCTGCCGAGAAAGTGCTGTCGCCTGCCTTTCTTTTTATGGTTTCTTTCTGAAATGTACACCCTAGCGAGACTGCTCTTCACAGGGGTGGGAAAAATGTCAATTTTTTTGAGGGGGGGGTGTGGCTTTTCTTGTCCTCGCCCGTTGAACCGACAAGGCTTCTGGGTTTTCTCTCCAGTCGTGAGGGCCCAGGGTTTCTGGAGATGCCGTCCTCGCAGCCCACCAAAGACAGGCAGCCCCAGCCAGGCCCCGCAGTCCAGCCTTTCCCCTCAGGAGCTCGCGGAGGCCGGCGGCCGGCCCCAAGCGAGCGGGGGCGGCCCCGAGCCCGGCGGCCGGGCCTGCGCTCTGCCCTCCGCGCCGCCGCCATGGCGCCCGCCGACCTTCCCATCATGGCGCCGCCGCCCCCTGTTCCCCGCCCCCCCTCTGCCATTGGTCGGCCGTGCGCGGCGGAGTGTTCCCATTGGCCGGCGGGGAGGAGTGACGCGCGCGCACGCCTGTGTGTGTGTGGCGGAAGTGAGGGCGGCGGGGCCGGCCGGGGATGTGGAGAGCCGGCATGGCCGCCGGGGACGGGCTTGGCCCGGCGCTGCGGGCCGTCACCGAGCAGGTGCAGCAGGCGGCGGCGAGGAGGCCGCAGGTGAGGCGCGGCGGTGCCGGGGTCGCGGCGGAGGGGCCGGGGTCGCGGCGGGAGGGAGGGAGCCCTTACCCCGTCGGGGTAGGCCCGCTCGCCTTGGCGGCAGGTCCTCCGTCACCATAGAGACGGGCCCCGCATCGTGAGGGCAAGTCCTCCGTCACCATGGAGACAGCCCCCTCATCACCACAGAGACGGGCCCACCGTGGAGGTGGGTGCCCGTTTCCCCCAGCAAAGAATCCAGGACCCTGTCATTGTCCTTAGAGATAGGCCTCCCCCAGTAGAGCCAGCCCCCCCCATAGGGACGGGCTCCCCATCACCGTGGAGGCCTCCCTCACCCCCTCCCATGGCAGCCCCAGGCTGTGGGGTGACCTGCGGTGGGGCAGGGGGCCGAAGCTGGACGCTACAGGACACTGGGGAGAGCGTGGGGCAGGTTGGAGCCTCCCCCGGGCGTCCCCCTCACCCTCAGTATTTCTGCAGGGGCTCCCAGCCGTGCAGCCGCGGCTGGTGGCCGTCAGCAAGACGAAGCCAGCAGAGATGGTGATCGACGCCTACAGCCACGGGCAGCGCAGCTTTGGGGAGAACTATGTGAGTTGGCTGGGTCCCATGGGGCTGCGAGTTGGCCCCTGCGCCGAAGGCAGGTGCTGGGCAGCCCAGTGCATGGGGAGCTGGGCTTGGTTATAGCTTCATGCTCCTGGGCCTGTATTTGGGGCACATGTTGGTCCCAGGTTCGAAGAGACTGTTCTTATGGTGCTGGTACGTTTGGCATGGTTTTAACAAGAGATTGTCTTCAATTCTCTTAGGTTCAAGAGTTGCTAGAAAAGGCGTCAGACTCCAGAGTAAGTATGCAGTTCCTTATATATTCTCCCTCCCTGTATGGCTGTGTCCTGAGAGCTGTTCGGCAAAAGACCTGTTTTTCATTAGGGATTTGGTGGTGAAGGCTGTTTGATCCTTGTCATTTCGGATAAATGGTGGAGTTATTCTTAGCTCGTTGCCTCTGCCCCCGTCCCCCTCGTTGCCTTGCTGGCTCCAGAGGATTCTGTGAACACGTGGGCCTTAGTCATAAAGTATTTGTCTGAACAATGCTTTACCTCTTGTGCTTTCTGCTGTGGGAGATGCACAGTCCTCATTTAAAAAAAATGGTAACACTCAGTTTGGGTAAAATCTCATTTTGTGACTGTTCAGTTACAAAAGAGCTTTGCCTGCCTTATTCACTGAGTAATGCTCTGCAGCCACAGCCCTGTTCCTCTCCAGACTGTGAAGCAATCTCAGTACACACCACGAGCACTGCCCGAGCTGTGTCTTTCAGGGTAAACAACAAGAGAAGATTGGGCGTCTGGTATTTTGTTTGTGGGCAAACCAAGACTTAAATACTGTGCGGGGTAAGAGGGAATTGTCATTCAAGCGTGACTGTTCCTCTCTGCTTTCAGATTCTGTCCTCTTGTCCGGAGATTAAGTGGCATTTTATTGGCCATCTGCAGAAAAGTAACGTCAACAAGTTGATCGGTAAACCCTATTTAATTTTATGTGCAGTGACCCTGTGGGCAATAGTCTTCCAACATTCAAATAATAACAACCTCGTGTACATGAACTCACCAGTGCCTGTCTCTGTGAGCGAGCCGAGCTGTAGGTACAAAAATTTCTGTGCCGGCAGAGCTGCCCTCAGCCTGTGTTTTCTCCCCAGCTGTCCCGAACCTGTTCATGTTGGAAACGGTGGATTCTGTGAAACTGGCAGACAGAGTCAACAGCTCGTGGCAGAAAAAAGGGTCATCTCAGAAGCTGAAGGTCATGGTGCAAGTTAACACGAGTGGAGAAGACAGTAAGTGTTTTTTTCTGATGTTATGCAGGTTTGTCCCGCTGACTTGAATGAAAGAACCTGAATGGCGTGGTTTTCAGGTTTGTGCTTTTAAAGAGTTTCTCTAAGCTAAGAAGAAACTTCCTCATCTGTTGGCTTCTGCCTGGCTGTGGGGAGGGGAGGTCTCTGGCAGAGCTTGGCACAAATCTCCCCACTTCTTGCCAGGTAAGCATGGCCTTCCTCCTGGAGACACCACGGCTGCTGTGGAGCATGTCATCAACAAGTGTCCGAGCCTGGAATTTGTGGGGCTGATGACGATCGGCAGCATCGGGCATGACCTTAGCAAGGGGCCAAACCCTGACTTCCAGGTAAGATTTTCTAGGAGAAACATGAACTGTTGGCTGGCTTCTCGTTACAGTCTGTTGTCTGTCCCAGCCAAACCAGCACACAGTCAAGCTGTAAGTCTGACTGTAGATTGTCAATAGAAAGACCTTGTTCAGAGTAGCACAGGTCTCTGAAGTGTCAGTGTCAGTGCAGGTGTTAGGCTCATTTCTGCAGCAGCCAGTGCCCAGGTGTATTTGGTCCCGTCCCTTCTCTGAAGCTGTAGCCAGGACATCAGCAGGGGCACCTTGTGCAGCAACTGCTGTCCGGGATCCTCTGGGCCAGCTTTCAGATGAGGTTTCAGCCTTCCTTTGCGCACTGTCTGCACAGGGCAGCATCAGGCAGAGGAACTAGGTCAGCGTTCCTCGTCTGTCATGCTGGTGGCATAATTGGATGTCTTCAGGAGATGCGTAGACTTGTAAGTACGCGTGTTGTCAGTAACGTAGCCTGTAATGGGAAATCTCCAGGCGTTATTACAGCGCTGCAGAGCAAGCTTCAGTAGGAAGAGTGGGAATTGCACATTCTGTGGGAAGGAGACTTCAAAGAAAGGCAGAAATCATGATCTGTGAAACCCTGAAACTGAGCTGGCGTGGCTGTCAGATGTGCGATCCTCTCTTCTTTCCTCCTCCCTTCTAGATGCTGTTATCTTTGCGGCAGGAAGTGTGTGAAAAGCTGAATCTCCCCATTGAGAAGGTGGAGCTGAGCATGGGCATGTCCACAGACTTCCAGCACGCGGTAAGTCGTGCGCTCCTGGTGCTGGGATAGAGTTCTGGGGATGAAAACGGACCCTAGCTGTAGCTGCGGGTGGCGGGTACGTGGGGAACTGTCCTTCTGTGACACGGGGAGCGTCGAGGTTGGTACGGACCGTGTTGGCAGGTGTGGGTGGCAGCCCGGCCCTGAACTCCTCCCTTCTGTCTCTTTGTAGATAGAGGTTGGATCCACAAACGTCAGGATTGGAAGCACCATTTTTGGAGAGCGAGATTACTCCAACAAAGCAGTTGGTGGCAAGGCCCCTGCTGAAACTAAAGGCGAAACGGAGACCTTGACAGTGCAGGGTCATTAGGTGGAAAAAAAAGCGGCCTCGACAGAGGACAGATGATGGGAGACCTCACTATGCATTCTTACCTCCCTCCGTGTCGGCACCCGATCGTGATGGTGAGAGGGAATTCCTCCTAACAGAACAAAGGCCAGAAATGCCTCATAATTTATTGTGATTATAGAGTACCCATAGAAACTGGAAATGTTTATAACCAACAAATGATAAGAAAATTTATGGTTGAAAGTGACTGTGGTATATTGGCTCCTTCAGGGTCATTAAGGACAGTGACTTTTGGATTATTAGGTTGAACAAACTAAATATTTGTCAGGATGGAGTTGCTAATGAGCAAGATGTATCTGCAGCAGTGGTGGTGATTATGTTTTCACTGAGGACTAAATTCTTCATTAAATAAGTTATAATCTTGCCAGAGACCTATAAATGTTTCCCCAAATAAAAGTTTTGCACGCGATCACTGCTGAGGGGATGCTTACGTAGAAACTGTGATAGAGACACACTGTGACACTGGAGAGACTGTGTCCACTTAAAAAGAGGACGAATAACAAGCACACGAAGCTGGATAAGGAGCACAGTCGCCAGCATGAGTTCATGGCCTAACGGTTTGGATGCAGATCACAAGGGTGGGAGTGTCTTTTTGGCTGAAGTTTGTCCTTTTCAGGCTGACACTGTTCATTTTCCCCGTTGGTTCCATGTCTGCTCAGATCTTCTGGGGTGTTTTCAACCTTCCCCTTCTGTGAAGTGTTGTTGGGAGTTATATTCATTCTGCATAGTAATTCTTGACGCTGTAAGTTCTTTTTGGGGCTTTTCTGCAAGGTCCCCGCTCGACCATCAGCTTGCTGTTGCTTCCCAAGGCAAGTCACTTGACCGTTTGGTGCTTTCACCGTCCCGCCCACATCTGTATGAGGATTATAATACGTGCTTGTCTCACAGGGCAGCAGTGAGGTTTGCTAGAGGCCCTTTGGGAAAAGTACTCTGGAAAATAAGGTGTTACTGTTCCGCTGTGTTCTAGGTTTCCTGAAAAAAAATCCTGTCGCCACTGACAGAGCTTCTAGGCGATGTCTTAATATCTTAAGCGCTGGTCTAGCCTTCACTTCTCCTGGAAGAGGGAAAGGACTCTTGCCCTGCAGTAGCTGTTTGATTCAGGTGTGAGCAGAAGCTCCGGTGTTACGGCATGTGCTGTTTGGCCAATGACAAGTCTCTTGTAACCTGTGTTACAACTGCATTTTTGGGCTTTTGTGTGCTGCTAGGAGGAGGCGGCAGCGGTTGCCAGCGGAAACATCCCTCCCAGGCTTTTCTCTGTGTGCGTGTGGTTAAATCTAGCTGTTGGTTTTACTCTCTGACTATAAATGCTGAATGTAAATGAAAAGAGTCAACTCTAACACCAACCTGTCATAGCTACATGGTTTAGAAGCAACATGCAGTCTGAGCTGCCCTGCGCGGCCTGCACCATGTGGTGTTTCATAGTCTATTAATAAAAAGTGGTGAATTTTAATACCATCTGTGCCAACTATAAAGCTATTAAAGATGTTATTTTTATGTTCCAGTGTTGTGAATAAATGCCCTGAGTTGTCGTTGGAGCTATTTCCCAAACCCGGAGCTGCTGTTGAGCGAGACGTGCTTGTCTCGGGAGGGAGGGAGGAGGGTGGTTTGAAAAACAGCTGAAACGGAGCTGGCAAAGAAAGTGACGCTTTCTTTGATCAGAAAGGGAAAAAAAATAGCTGCCGAGGTGGGCGAGATGTCAGACGGCATGAGCTGTTTCTGGAGAAGCCCTCTGGGTGGCACTGCTCCCCAGGCCCGGGGCAGCGCTCCTGGGCCACCGGAGGAGAGACACCAGCTCCTCGGCCGCTGTCGGGCAGGTACGGATCAACAATGAGTCTCAAAAATAACTATTTATTTCCCAGCTGGTGGTTGAAGTGAATCCCTTCCTCTTCCATCTCTCTCTTGCCAGAACTTCGGCGCTGCGCACTGACCACAGATCCTCCTGTTTGCAAATTTCACAATGGTAAAAGCCTTTCGTTTATTTTGCCGAGCAAACTCAGGACACCTGTTCTATCTGAATTTGATTCCAACGTGCAAAGACAGCCCGTGGCCCCGCAGTGTTTGTCTGCTACTTGTAAAATGTTGGCTGGAGCAAACCAGGAATGAAAGTGATGGGCTACCTGAGCTTACAGAGCTAGCCCAGCCCTGGAGCAGGCGGTTCTGAGCCGGGGGGTGATCGGGGACCCCCTGCTCTGCTCACCCCTCGCTGACGCCCCTTTCCCACCAGCCCGCGGCTCCAGAACCGGCTGCGCTGCTGCAGTTCTTTCTGATCGAGCACAGAGCAGCGGGGCGGGTGTACACTGAGAATTGTCTTGCGCCGTGGCTCACGTCCCCTCTTGCTTTTCCTCTCTCAGGCATTTTGTGCTTATTTCCTGAGTTGAAATTGGACGCTAGCCAAGCTTAATGAGGTTAGTAAATGGTGTCAGCTGGGAGGTGGGCGTGCAGGGGTGGCTGTGGGGTAGGACAAGGCTTGTCCTGGCTTCCGTGCGCTCTGGAACAGTTGTATTTAAGCAGCAGACTGGCTCACGAAAGCGTGCGGTCTGGTTTTCTGACCTGCCGGTGTACTGCCTGCTAAAACATTTAGGGCTCCGTTGGCTTTGGTGGCGGCCTCCTACGTGAGACCGTGCTGGAGCTGTGTGTCTCAGTGGCTTTGGAGAGCTGCGGGGCTGGGGATGCTCTCGGCTGTGGGACACCTCTCATCTCCAGCCAAGCAGTGTCCGGGCCATGCAGGTGGCTGCGGGGAGCAGTTTGGAGGGCAGTTTGGGTGCTGTGCCTCAACGGCAGCGCCAGCTGCAGCAGCCGGGGTTGGGCTGTGACAAGGCGCTGGAGAGGAGAAAGGAGCAGCGTGAGCTTCTGCTCCCTTGCTCTGCAGCTGTTTCTCTCGCCCGTCCTGCTTCCAACTGGCTTCTTTTCTTCTGGCCGTGTCATGCCTGAGAGCTTTCCCATGCTCCTCCTGCGACTGAGCCTCCCCGAAGCCGGTGCTGGGGGCAGTGCCCACTGGCACCTTCCCTTCCTCCTGGAGGTGCCCACCTCCATCCCGAGGGTGCGGAGCCACGGTGTTGGTGACGCTGGACACCTGCCCGGGGGGAGCAGGGTGCAGACCACCCACTCCTTCAGTGGAGGTCACCCGGCAGATGGGAACTGTTGGTCACTGGAGTGGAGCCAACGAGCCGGAGATGAAAGGCGCCCTGGCCTCTTAATGAACCACTCCCCGCTCGGGCACCTCGGCCCCCTGCAACACAAGCTTTATTTACATCTATTAAAAGCGCTTGGCCGGTTTATTGAAGCAGCAGTGCTCCCGCTCCCCGCTCCTTGGGGCGATGTCACTGTCAATATTTGCCTGGGAGGAATGCGGCCAGCAGACGAAGGCGGCTTGTTTTGCGGCCAGAGGGACGACTCCACCCTCGTGACTTGCAGCCCTTGCTGATGGCCGGTGGCGCAGGCGCCATCACCTCCTGTGGCAAAGGCACGGCCTCGGGTTCCCCAGCTGCCCCCTGAGGTGACCCGTGTTTCCATGCTGTCCCCTGGAGGACGGCTGGCCAGACTGGCCCCCCTGAGCCATGCCGGCATGCAGAGCAGAACTTCACATGCGTCATGGAGGGAAAAACTCTTCCCAGGGCTTGGGGAGCACCTGTGGGCAGACTTGGCTGCCTCTGAAGGAATAAAACTGTCAATTTTGCTGGATGGGGTGATGTGCTGCTGCTTCGGAAGTGATTGTCCCCCCGTACACAGCACTGGTGAGGTTCCACCTCGAGTGCTGTGTCCAGTTTTGGGCCCCTCATGACAAGAAAGACCTTGAGGTGCTGGAGCGTGTCCAGAGAAGGGACACGGAGCTGGTGAGGGGTCTGGAGCACAGAGAGAAGGGTCTGGAGAACTGTGGAGCAGCTGAGGGAGCCGGGTATGTTCAGCCTGGAGAAGAGGAGGCTGAGGGGAGACCTTCTCACTCTCCACAACTCCCTGAAAGGAGGGGGCAGCCAGGGGGGGTCGGGCTCTTCTCCCAAGGAACAGGCGATGGGACAAGAGGGAATGGCCTCAAGTTGTGCCAGGAGAGGTTTAGGATGGGTATTAGGAGACATTTCTTCTCTAAAAGGGTTGTCAAGCACTGGAATGGGCTGCCCAGGGCAGTGGCGCAGTCGCCATCCCGGAGGGTGTCCGACAGACGGGCAGACGTGGTGCTGAGGGACATGGGTTAGTGATAATGTGGCAGTGTTGGGTTTACTGGTTTGGTCTTGATGATCTTAAAGGTCTTTTCCAACCTAAAGGATGCTATGATTCCATGATTCTCCTTTCCTGGCTCCTGGAGAGATGGGCTGGCCACCTGAGGCCATCCTCATCCTCAGGGAAGCTCCGGTGCTGGAGCAGCAGCCCCTCCTGTGAGAGGCACTTTGTGAAGCTGCTGAGTCCAGGCATCGTTCCCTCCCCTTCCTCCACAAAGCCAGGCTTGGCTTATTTTTTTATCAGATAATATCCTTTGTGTTGGGAAGTGTCTGGAGCCGAGCGTGGCCTCCCTGCCAAATCGATGTGCAGGGAGTTGGTGGGTCCGAGCCCAGAGGGACTGAAGGGACACGAAAGCATCTTGGTAGCACTGGGTGCCGTAGCCAGGCTTGGTCCCGGTGCCCGGCACCCTGTCGCCTGTGGGCAGGTGCAGGCTGCTCGGCTTCCATGAGAAAATCAAGATATTTGGGTCACAGAATCACAGAATGGCCGGGGTGGGAAGGGACCTCTGGAGATCATCTGGTCCAAACCCTGCCAGCGCAGGGTCACCCAGAGCAGGTGGCACAGGGACGCCTCCAGGCGGGTTTGGGATGTCTCCAGAGACGGAGACTCCCCCACCTCTCTGGGCAGCCTGTGCCAGGGCTCTGCCACCCTCACAGCAAAGAAGTTCCTCCTCGTCTTGAGATGGAACTTCCCACGGTCAAGTTTGTGCCCGTTACCCCTTGTCCTGTCGCTGGGCACCACTGAGAAGAGCCTGGCCCCGTCCTCCTGACACCCCCCTTGAAGTATTGATCAGCGTTGATAAGATCCCCCCTCAGTCGGCTTTTTTCCAGGCTGAAGAGCCCCAAATCCCTCAGCCTTTCCCCATCAGAGAGATGTTCCAGTCCCCTCATCCTCTTGGTGGCCCTTTGCTGTCCCCTCCCCAGCAGTTCCCCGTCCCTCTTGGCTCAGTTCCCTGCCCTGTTCCGGGGATGCTGCGGGCAGGTGAGAGTGGGGGGCGGCTGGGAGCAGCTCGCCCCCGAGCCCGCTGCAACCCTTCAAAGTGGGAAGAGTGTTTATTTCTGGGATATCGGGTTTCCGGCAGGAAGGCCGGCAACTGCCAAGGTTTTTATTGGATCCCAGTGAAAGGAATTTAGAGAGTCCTGCGCCGCTTGTCTTTCCCTGTGCCCTGCCGTGGTTACGGAGCGGTTTTACCTTTGAACGGGAGCGAGGGGCAGGGGGATTTGGCACCTGGCACCGGCACAGCCGTGGCCGTGGGGTTTCAGACAGGTTGCCTTGTTGTCTCCTGGGCAGGAGGCACCAGGAGGGGTCGGGGCTGGAAAAGCTCGGAGCGGGGCTTGGAAGTAGTTGAAAGAACCTGAACTCCGCCGGGCTCAAAGCGTGTGGGAAGTGTTGCTTGAGCCCCTCTCCTCGCAGCGGGGCTGGGGCCAGGTATTTCCCATTTGTTACTAACTTGGACAAGGTTTTGACTGTTCTTGGAGGTAATTTTATAGGAGATTGAGATTCTGAAGACCACGCACAGTGGCTTGATTGCTTCAATGTGTCGTGGAGACAACTCCAGAGCTCGGATTGCCCTTGGATGCTGCCGGCACAGACCAACATCCTCCAGGGCCTGAGATCCAGGCCAAGCCCCGTTCCTCTCCGCACATGGGCAGCTCTTGGGGTTTCCCAGGGCCCTTCTGTCCTGGTTGTGGAGCCGCTGCCCCGAGGAAGGGGAAGGAGAGGGGCAGGGACTGCGGTTTGGATCGGGGTCAGCCCCGTGTGTCTTGCTCCCAGCTCTCGTGCTGAAGGGCACGGCGGTGAGCGGCGCTGCACGGCGGCTCCCGGGGTCCTTGCAAGCGCTGGGCTGCTTGGAGTTATTAATTTAGGGCTCGATCCAGCGAAGGGAAGTGGCTGAGCCCTGTGCCCCGCGGCGTTCGGGGATTCCCCTATTTGGCGCAGGGTTTGCTGTGCTGCGGGTGCCTGGTGCCTTAATCGGACGCCAGACGAGCAGCCCCCTCTCCCTGTCGGTGGGGACAGCCGGGGAGAGCAGCGAGCTCCAGCCCGCAGGCTCGTCTTCTCCAGAAGGAGGAGGGGAGACCCCTCTTGCTTTCCGCGGTGTTTAAAGCGGGAGGCAGAGCTCACCGGCTGGGGTTTTGGGGAGGTTTTCGTGTGGCGCAGCCGCTCGCAGGATCTCTGAGCGGATCTATCTCACAGGATACTGGACACGAGCGATTTCCTGTTGCTCGTCCAGCTTCAGCGGCAGGATCTGGGACCAGCATCCTGCGGCGCTGAGCGCGGGAGGGGAATTCCTGCCGTAGAAATTTTGCTCAGCGGAAAAAAGGGGAGGAAAAAAAAAAAAGGAGGGGGGAAAAAAGAAGCAGGGAAGATGTGGGTACACTGTTGATTGTTGTTTTTTTACTGGCAAGATGATGTTGGTCTCCTGTTGTTCTCCAGGGCTCTGGGGTCTGACAGCTGACCCCCTGGGGGAGGTCTGTGGGGGGTGCGACTGGTCATGAAGAGCCCTTGGGGCCACGGTCCTTGTCCCTGCCCAGCGGGAGGCAGCGAGGGCGCGGGCAGGGGAGAGCTGGAGAGACGAGGCCGCTGCTGGGGAAGTGTCTAACGAGCCGCGCGGGCCCCTGCGCTGCTTATGTTCCCAAACCAAAGCGCATGTGGGAACAGCTTGGGAGTGTGTGCTGATGAGTATCTCCTCCTTCCGACGCCCACCGCCGCAGCAAGATGTATTTATTTGGAGAAAGGAGTCAATTTCTTTTCCCCTCCAGGAACTATTGGTCCTGGAGAGAAACCGCATTCCCAGCACTGTCTCTTGTCCTCCTTCCATGACCCTCTTCCTCCGCTGCCTGGCGCGGGGTCCTGGAGACTTCATTGCTGGCTTTTGTTCCCGTTTGATTTGAAGCCGCAGCGAGCCGTGGCCTCGGAGAAGCCAAGCCCCAGGGGGAGAAAGGGCCGGGGGCAGCGCGAGAGGCAGCGGGGACGTGGGAGGGGGGAACGGGAAGGAAAATATTGAACTTAGCATGAAAAGCAGTGAAGCAAACAGGGAAGGCAAGAAGGGAGGAGTGTTAACTGCGGGGCGGAGGCCAGGAGGGGACAGAGCAGCGCGACCGTGGAGTCAACTGTGTGAGTTTGTGCAGGGCGTTCCTCCATGGCGAGGGGTCCCAGGGTCTTGGCAGGCAGTGGGGGGCCACAGAGACCCCCGCGCAGGAGGGCTGGTGGGGCCATGTGTGTGCCACCACCCTGTCACAGCACCCTGTGCTTGTCACAGCTGGGATGACACAGTGAGGCGTCGCATCATGGCCCATATGGACCACGTGTGCTCCGGACCATGCAGGGCTCTGTTCTGCCCCCCGCTGATGCCCAGGGCTCCAGCTCAGGACCAGGCAGGGCTGGAGCTTCTCTTCCTCCAGGAGGATGCTCTGGTCTGTGGGGGCTGTAGCTCTTGGTCTTGTGGGAGTTCCACCCCCTCTCCATGGGGGCTCCAGCGTTGTACCATGTGGGACCCAGAGGGACCTGGACAGGCTTGAGCGGTGGGTCCATGAGAACTTCATGAAGTTCAGCAAGGCCAAGCGCAAGGTCCTGGGGTGGGGTTGGGGCAATCCCAAGCACAAATCCAGGCTGGGCGGAGAATGGCTGGAGAGCAGCCCCGAGGAGAAGGACTAGGGGGTGTTGGTGGTGGAGAAGCTCAACAGGAGCCGGCAACATGCGCTGGCAGCCCAGAAAACCCCTGCAGCCTGGGCTGCGTCCCCAGCAGCGTGGGCAGCAGGGCGAGGGGGGGATTCTGCCCCTCTGCTCCGCTCAGGGGACACCCCCCTGCAGTGCTGCCTCCAGCGCTGGGGACATCAGGAGGACACGGAGCTCTTGGAGCGGGGACGGAGGAGGCCCCGGAGATGCTGGGAGGGCTGGAGCCCCTCTGCTGTGGGGACAGGCTGAGAGAGCTGGGGGGGTTCAGCCTGGAGAAGAGAAGGCTCCAGGGAGACCTTGGAGCCCCTTCCAGTCCCTAAAGGGGCTCCAGGAAAGCTGGGGAGGGACTCTGGAGCAGGGAGGGGAGCCATGGGACGAGGGGGAAGGGTTTTACACTGACAGAGGGGAGATGGAGATGAGATCTGGGGAAGGAATTGTTTGCTGTGAGGGGGGTGAGCCCCTGGCCCAGGTTGCCCAGAGAAGCTGTGGCTGCCCCATCCCTGGAGGGGTTCAAGGCCAGGTTGGCCGGGGCTTGGAGCAACCTGGGCTGGTGGGAGGTGTCCCTGCCCGGGGCAGGGGGTGGCACTGGGTGGGCTTCAAGGTCCCTTCCAACCCAAACCATTCTGTGACTCTGACTCTCCCGGGCAGGCTCCAGCTTTCCAGGACCCCCCCGCGCTCCAGCCCCGGCCCACGGGGAACTCCAGCCCTCTCCCACGGGGGCAGCGGAGCCGATGCCGTCGGCGGGGCCGTGGCCGGGGCGGGGCGGGCCGGGGGAGGTGCCAGGGCCGGCGGCGGAGCCGGGGGAGGCGGCGCCGCCGGAGCCGCCCCGGGGAGCGGGGCGGCGGCGGGCGCGGAGCCGGAGCCCGGAGCCCGTGGCCCGGGGCCGGGGCCATGCGGCGGGCGGCGGCGCTGGTGCTGCTGGCGGCGGCGCTGAGCGGCGGGGGGGCGGCGCGGAGCTGCCCGGTGCAGAGCCTGGGCTGCAAGTGCTCGGCGGAGCGGGCCAAGGCGCCCGGCGGCCCCGCCGCCCCCCGACGGAGGGTGGTCTGCAGCGGCGGGGGGCTCCCGGTGCCGCCCGAGCCCCGGCTGCTGCCCGACGGCACCGCCACGCTGTGAGTACCGCGACCCGAGCATCGGTCCCCCGCCCCGGGCATCGGTCCCCGGACCAGGGAATCCGTCCCCGATCCCGAGCATCGGTCCCCGGCCCCGGGCATTCCCCCCCGGGCCGCTCCGGCCGGGCATTTGCTGCGCCGGGACGCCGGGAGAGGGGTGGGAGCCCGGGCGCGGGTGGCGCCGAGCGGCCCCGGGGGAGCGGGAGACCCCCCAGCACCACCCCACGCCGCGGGTACCGCGCCCCCGGGTGCCGGCGGGGGTAAATTCCCGCCGTGTCGGGCAGCACAGTACGAACAGATCCTTTTTTTCACTTATTTTTTCACTCACTTACTTAATAAGCGAATCTGTACCCACAGAAGCATTTCTCGGTTCTGCGTAACGCTGTGTAAATCGCATTAAAGCGGGATGTTGCGGCTATAGAATAACGGAAAGGACCCGCTCTCCCCACGGCGCGGCGGCAGCACGGGTTTAAAGTGTGGACGTGAGCTGGAAATCCAGGAAACGGGCTCCTTCTCCACGCTTCCCTCCGCGGCGCTTGCTGCCTGAGTGCTGGGGGAGGATGTTTTTGTTTGAAAGCCAAGGCTCTTACTGGAAATATTTGCTGAAGACAGATCGGGGGCAGTAAGTGGGTTTTGGGTTTGCGCGAAGGGTCTGAAGCTGCTTCCTAAAAGCTTCCCCCTCGGTCCTGGGGAGGTTTCGGCCGGCGTTGGCAGCCGTTGCGCCCGCTCGCTGCAGCAGCAGATTGCAGGGTTTATTTATAACTCCGCAGGAGACGTTTGAATTAAAATCTGGTTTGGAGGGCAGGGCCGGCAGCGCCGTTGCTGGAGGGAAGGTCGCCTTCGCCTCGAGTGTCGTCCCAGGAGGGTGGCCCTGCGTGCCCACGGCCTCGGCTCGCCACCTTCAGCTCCTCGGGTGGGTTTTCTTGGGCGCTGCGGAGAATTGGGGCTGGGCTGGGGGCTGCGGCGCTCGTGGTCCTATCGCTCTTACGTGCTCAAGCCCGCTTGGCCACGTGTCCACTCCCATGCTGGAGTTTCTGCTGTGCCTAAAGCATCTCCCGGTTCCCGTGTGCCGGGTCGCTGGCTGCCGCGGGGCTTCGTTTCGGGGTGGCGATGTCCACGTTGTGAAAATGGGGTGGCTGCGAAGGCGACCCAGCTGATGCCGCCGTCCCCCACATTGTGAACCGTGCCTGTGCTGCGCGGGTGCCACAAGCAGGGTCTGAAGGGTGGTGGGTGCGATAAAAAAAGCGTAAATCGTCCTGGAGCAGCAGCACTGGGTTTGTCCTGAGCTTCCCCGTGGTGGGGGGCACTGGGCAGGTGGAGGTTGGGCTCTCTGGTCGCTCTCTCCCTCGGCCAGGTTTTGCTCTTCACTTCTTTCCTCCTACGGCCCATTTTTATACATCACCCCCTTGCAAATACCCGCAGAGACTTCTCAGTCCTTTGTCAATTTGTTTTGGGAAAAGCATCTGATTAATTGCCTGCTCTGGTGCTTTTTCCAGTGTGAGGGAGCGTTACCCCAGTGCTGTGCACGAGCGGAGCCCCGTGCCGGCAGAGCGGCCGAGGGGGGGCCATGCCCAGTGGGACAGGGGTGTTTGGAGCCAGCCATGCCGGGGTCGGCTCCCTTGGAGGAGCCGGGATGACCGTGCAGAGGCATTAGGGCATCACACGATCCCACTAAAACGTGACACGAAACCTACAGGCGTAGGCAGAAACCTACAAATATGCGGTGACCCTGGGCTCTGCTCTTGCGCAGTAAACATGATTTATTCTAAACCCTTTCCAGATGGAACAATCAAAACCAGAGGCTCCGGCTTCGGGAGCGTCTCCTGGAGCCACTGGGGTGCGGGCAGGGAGCGGAGGAGGCAGCGGGGCCTGGGCACATGGCAAGGGCTGCACGTGCCTTGGGGGACACCCCGCTGGGGACAGCCTGATTTTGAGCCCCGCGGGTGAGACGGGTCCGAGTGGGGCTCCTCTGTGTGCCCCCGGGATGTGCAGGTCCCGTCCGTGCCCCGGGGATGCGCAGGTCCCATCCATGCCCCACAGGATGCTCAGGTCCCGACCGTGCCCCAAGGGATGCTCAGCATCATCCGTGTTGCCCCAGTCGCAGGAAACACAGGGTGTGTTTTGTGCAGAAAAACACTAAAAAGCAGAGCCCTGGTCTAGTTTTCGTCTGGGCTGGCCTGGAAGCGGGTGTGCGTTAGTGCTAACGATGCTGGGCGCGGGGGGAGGCTGCCGGGGTGGGACCGCTGCTGTCCCGGCCACAGCTCCGGCCGCCCTGGCGATGGCCGGGGATGTGCGGGGGGGCCGGAGGAGGTCTGCCGCCGTGCGGGTCCCTCACGCCAGCTCTCGCTTGGCTTTTTTCCCACACTCTTGGTTTGCTTCTTTATTTATCTTTAATTATTAGGCCTGTGCTGAGGAATCCAAGGCTGCAGCCGCGACAGCTGCTGCGTATTTACCCCCCCGCGCTTGAGAAACGCTTGCTGCCATCGCAGCCTGCGGACGGGCAGAGCAGGGGACGAGGGATGCCTGCGACCCCGGGGACCTGCCGGGCTCGGCTGGGCGTCCTGGGGGACGTGGCAGCTTGTCCCTTCCCTGGGCGCCTCGCAGGGCTCGCTGCTTCGGGAGGGAGCGAAGCCGGAGCCCCGGCAGCGCCCGCAGATGTGGAGCTGCAGAAATTAACTCCATGTGGGGAAGCGGCGGTGGTGGGGAACAAACCCAGCGTGGCTGGAGGTGCTGGGAACCGGTGGCCCTGCTCCGTCCTGGCGCTAGATATGACCCCCGGGACCCCGGCGCTGCAGCCCCTTGAGCTGTGGGATGGCAGCGGGACAGGGAGATGGGGTACCTCGCTTCTTGCCTAAATATCTACAGCTGTCCCGGCCGTGTCCCCCCGGTTGTGGCTGAGGAACTCCTGCTGTGGGGAGACCCGGCGGGTGCCGGTGCAGGCGGAAGCGCTGCCTTCATGGGGGCGCAGGCGCAGGGAGCTGCGTGGGGACACACGTGGGGTCTGGCAAGGGGGACGATGCTCGCAGGGGTGCGACGTCCCCGTGCCACCCCAGCAGCCGGGACAAGGCGTGTGCTCTCTGACACCCGCCCCGTTTTTATACCTGGAGGTTAATTCTCGCCCCCCGGCTCGTCGTGGGGAGGGAGGAGGATTGCCAACCCTAATGGCTGGTGTGGTCACCCCTTCTTGGCTCATAGCCCTGCACGGCTCGCCCGGCTGCGGCTGTCTCAGCAGAGCCCTTTGCCTGGCCCCTCCGTCCTGGGGGGACTGCTGTCTCCCCGTGGTTTGGGGCTGGGGGCTTTGTCACCTCTCGGGGACATCCCTCCGGCACAGCTGTGAGGTGCCGGGGCTCCGCAGACGTGTATTAACAAGGCTTTAATTCCCTCCCCCTCCCGCTGACCCCTGTGCTAATCGCCTAATGGAAAAAGCACTGTATCCCTAACGAGACCCAGATAGCCATGCCGGCCGCGGCCAGCCCCGCTGTCACACGGGCGGGAGCCCAAACCTCTTCCAGATGTGGAATCCCAGCCCAGGCCTCATTTATGTGCACAGCTTGATTGCACCGAAATTACAGATTGTCTGCAGGGAATAGAGGGCTTTGACTTATGACCAATTTCCAGTTCTACTTGAACTCCCCTCTCCGAGGCCGGTTTATCCTGGGCCCTGCAGATGGTTTCTTTCCCTAACCTTTTTCAGCTTTTTATTTGTTATTTATTGGGCTGCGGGTCCGGTTTTCCCAGGGGCTGCGGGTCGCGGTGCTGCCCGGTGCTTGGGAGCATCCCGGCCCCGCGCCAGCTCTGGAGGTTTCGCCCTCTCTCCGGGGCTGATTTTTCCTGTGCTAACAAAAGCCGAGGGTTGGAACAATAATTTTCACCATCCGAAATAGCCCGGCGTGACGCCAGGCTGGAGGCAACGCCCCGGGCACGTCGCGGGGAGGGGAAGAGCCCCCGGGAGCCCAAACGAAGCGGGGAGGGGGCGTCCCCGGCCGTGTCGGGGGGTCTCCAGCCCCTTCGGAGTTGCGGGGTCCCCCCTCTGGGATGCTGCCCCCCCCCCCCCCCAGACCCCGTCGCGGCGCCGCAGCCCTCGGCACCTCTCGCCAGCTCCGGGGCCCCTCTTTTCTCTTCCTAAAAAATCCCTCTGCGAAGCAGCGGGCTCTGCTCGGGGCGCAGCCCGCGCTGGATCTGCCGCCAGCATATGCTTTGAATTAATGCACTCGGAGAGCAAAGCATAGCCGGGCTCCCCGCCCCCACCGCGGCCCCCCCCGAGGAAGCTCCGCGCCGCTGCCGTGCCCCTGCCCGGCCGGGGAGCCACCATCTCCCCGCGTCCTTTTTTGGTTGGGTCCAGAGGAAGTTTATTGTTTCAGCAGCCCAGTTTCTGGAGCTGTTATTTATCCAAGTGGATTCCAGCATGCTTGAAAAAACAATCTTGTTTTTTTTCACTTTTGGCTCCTCTTTTTGAGATGAAAAAAAAAAAAAAAAAAGGAAAAAAAAAAGAAGAAGGGATCTCTATCTCCCTGCCTGCAGCCTCCAGGGCTCCGAGCTCCCAGAGCCCCGGCGCGGGCGGGATGGAGTGAGGATGCTGCACGCCTTCCAAGGCTGAATCCCCCCGGGATGGGAGGATGCCCCTTGGGGGGCTCCCGTCGCCGCCACGCATCCCCCCGTTGTTTCCCTTTGACTCGACGCTCTGGTCCTTAATGCCCGCATTGTCTGGAGGGACTTTTCCAGCCACCGCTCAATTAGCCGATTATCATCCCGGTGGCAGGACCATCCCCTGGCAGGCGACGGGAGCCACCCGCCTGCCCACGCTCCGCGATGCCGGAGGGTCTTGGGGCGGCCGGGCAGGACGAAGGTGCCGTGGGGCAGGAGGATGCTGGAGCAGCACGAGGGTGGCCGGGCGTCGAGGGCTGGGGGTGTCCGCGGGGTCCCCAGCCCTTGCCACCGCGCTGCGGGGTTGGGGGGTACCTCTCGCCGCGGCATTTGCTGGCGATGCCGAGGTGAGGAGTCCCAGCCTGGGCCGGAGCCAAGGCACGGCCGAGCGGCGGCTCTGGAGGAGCACAGCTGTGCTTTCATGCCCTGCCAAGCCTGCGGACGGCTGGGACGTGGGGGCACCGCGTCCCCCCTGCACCCCCAGCCCCACACGGACCACGGCGAGCCGTCAGGGAGCTTGCCCGGCGTCTTCCCCAGCCCGCCGGCGGCAAGAGCCTCCGTGGCCATGGTGAGAAGGGGAGATTGGGGAGCAGCGGGATTCCCTTCCCGCCCTCCATCCACTTCCCACCCCATCGATCCCGGCTCCTGGCCGGGTGCAAGAGCAAGGGCGGCTCTCGGGGCTTGAAATCGGCCGAGGGGTTTGGGTCCAGCCCCGGTGCCGAGGGCGGGTCCCAGCGTGGGGCCCCGCTGCTTGCCCGTGACCCCCGTGTGCTGGGTCGGGGTGGCCTCTCGGGGACACTTATCCCATCGTATTTGGGGGGTTCTCAGTTAATCTCCTGTGAGGGGACAGTGCCGGCGACTGCGTGGGGCCGGAAAGTCCCGTGGAGCCTGACGGGAACTTCCTGGAAAAAAAACAACCCAGAAAACATTTTGGAACATAATATCCATAAAACTAGAGAAAACAAAATAAAACCGTGTCTGAGGATGCGAGTTGTTACGGGGGAGCGCGACCCCGCTGGTTTCTACAGGACGGGGAAAAAATGAGCCGGGATCGCTACCCAGAAAAAGTTCTATCAGGAAGAAAACTTTCAGTCAAATCGTCACTGTCAGCGCAATTTTCTGGTGCCAAACACCCATTTTGGGCGAGGACATCTTTTCCTTGAGGAAGGGCAGACCCTGTGCCGGGCAGTGCCGCCGTGCCGGGGTCCTGGCCGTTCCCGCGCTCCCGATGGCAGGTCCCAGGGGGCCGGTGGCTCCGGGGGTGGCTTTGCCCTTGGCCCCAGCTGGCTGTGGGGAGGGTGTCCGTGGCTCGTTCCCAGCCGTGGCTGGCGGGTTGCCGGCCCGGTGGCCTGGCTGCAGATGAGAGGGGAGGCCGAGCCCGTCGGGGAGCGTTGCCTTTGAAGGCGGGGAGTTCTGGGTTTATGGCGGAGGCGCGGATGGTGCTGGGGGTCCATGAGCAAACCGAGCATCCCCAGCGCGGGGCTCGGCCCTGGGGGGGCTGGGGGCAGCTCTCCGGAGCCCCGTCCCCCCGGTGCAGGCAGCTGGGTGCCTGCTCCCTGCATGTCCGCGGTCGGAGCCCCGGTCCGGCTTGCCCGGGGTGACCAGCTCCCCCCTGCCCCTTGGCCGTGCTGGGGACCCCCTACCACCCTGGGCCAGGGCGTGGGAGCAAACACGGGAGGTCCAAGATGGGAATCTCCTGCACTCCTCTAATTTCTGCATTTTCTGCTCATGCAGCGCCACGGGCTGTTTCGGCAGGGTCCAGCGTGCGCCCCAGCTCAGACCCCAAGCCAGGGGGTTCTGCTCACCCCAGCTTTAGCAGGGAGCCTCTGAGGTCCCCCCCATGAGTGCGCAGCCTGCGGAGCTTTGCTGGGTTGTGAAATCTGCCGCTGCTGGAATTAAAACCTTCTGTAGCCCTTGAGGCGGGCGCACCCTTGAGCAACAGCCCCCACCGATGCCGTGAGAGGGGATGGAGGGGTGCCACGGGGCTGCTCCGGGAGGGATGCTGCTCCGGGAGCGATGCTGCTCCGGGAGCATCCCTGCTGCCCCCCCCTGCTCCGGGCAGGCTGCCGGGGCTGAGCCCACCGCTGGCCGGCACCGGGGCTCGCTGCCGCCGTGCTGGGGCTCGCTGAGCCCTGTCACAGCGGGGTCCCCACGGGGAGGAAAGGGCAAGATGTGGCTCTGGCCGCCGGCGTGTGGAAGCAATTTTCAGGCTGGCGGGGTCACCGGCCGCCTCCGCTCCTCATTAGCACAGGATGCGGCCCCGGGTGGGGGGGCTGCCCCCAGCCCTTCCCTCCCCATCACCCTTCGGGGGTTTGGAGCCACCCCTGCCGCGATGAAGCCCCCCGATCCGGGTCCCGCTCCCGCCGCTTCCCGGGCAGCCCCGACGCGGGAGCTCGGCCAGGATGAGCCGAGCGCGGCCGGCAACGGCTGGGCGTCCAGAGGGGCTGGGGCTGTGGAGCACACAGCCGCCATTCAGCCCGGCTGCAGAGCCCGCCCGTGGGTAAACACCCCCGGCTCCGGCCCTCAATGAGCCCTTTTTTCCCCGCGCCTCTCCCCGGCCAAGCTCCAGGCTGCCCCCCTGGCTTTTGGATCCCGTTTGCTGGCGGGAGCATCACCGGTGCCGGGGAAGCACCGCTGGTCCCCGAGAGCCAGCTCCCATCCCCAGGCCAGGGGCTGGCTCTGCTAATTGCCACTGACACGCTTTAATGAGCTCCTGGCTGAACTGGCGGGTGCTTGTGCCTTCCCTCCCTCTCCTGTCGCCACGCAGGGCCCCTTTGTACCAGCAAAGTTGTTTATTTTGGGATAAAATCTCAGCGCTGGGAGGCTCCTGGGATGGCTGTGGCTGGTGGGGGGCAAGAGCTGGGGGTGCTGTATGGTCCTGTCCTGGCTCCAGGTCCTCAGGGTGCCCTCTCGGTGTGGGTGCTGGGGTGGGGATCTCGTCCCTGGCACGTGCAGCTCCTTGCACCCAGGCCCAGGGACAGGAGCGATGCCCTGGGCACCCCCAGCCCAGTGCTGCCATGCATGTGGATCACACTTGGCATCCCAGTGTGGCCATTGCATCCCATGTCCCCACCCCGGCCGTGCCAGCCTGTCCCTGAGCCTTCAACGTCGCCACCACCACCCCGGTGGCACGGCCGGGGCTGCCGGCAAGTCGAGTAACGGGGCTGCCCCTCTCCCTCTGCTCTTCCCGCAGGCTGCTGAGTAACAACAAGATCACGCTGCTGGAGAACGGCTCCTTCTTCGGGCTGCGGGCGCTGGAGAAGCTGTGAGTGCCTGGCAGGCGGCTGGGGTTCGGGGCCGGAGGGGTGGGCAGCGGCGGGGTGCAGGCAGGGCTTCCATGGGGGTGTCAGTGGGGCGGGTGCTGGCAGCACCGTGTGCGTCCTGCTCCCCACGTCCCTCCCGGGTGCCGCATCAGGGCCAGCACTAGGGTGCAGGGTTTGCCACCGGCACCCGCGGGCGAACTGGGGACCCCGGGAGCTGCGCTGGGGCGGGAGGCACCAGGGGGGCTGCGCTCCGTGGGGGCCAGTATGAAAAGCGACATTGTCCCCCCGAACAAAGTCAACTTTCTTATCTCTCCATGAAAGGCATCTCTATGGAGGGAGCTGTAATAAGGGGAGATTTATGGCCCCCATATGGGTTTGATCTGTAGGTATGCAGGAGCGGGGACCGGCGCACTGAGGGCGTTTTGTTCCCCGCGAGGGTCTCGCACATTCCTGCGCCGAGTGGGGCCGGGTGGGCTCCCACTGCCGGATGCTCGCCCAATGTGACGGTGGCCACGGGCACCGTGCCCCGTGCCCACCTCTGTGCTGGGCATCCTCTGCGGCACATGGTGCTGTGGTTGTGGGGCTGCGGTTGTGGGGTCCCCTTCCCTTGGGTCCCTGCCCCACACCGCATGGTCCCCCAGGGGCGGTGGGACCCGCGCCGCCTGCCTTTCGTTAGCCCAAACGAGGAAGCATTTATTAACGGGGATCTTGTTCGAGTTACATGCCGTGCACCTGCCCCAGCTCACAGCGGAGCCCGGGGTGGGCTGTGCCCGCTGGTGGCATTGCTCTGGGGCACACGGCCTCGGGGGGTGCCCACCCCCGGGCACAGCGTGGGGTGCAGGGGCTGGGGTGGGGTGCAGGCACCCCGGGATGCCGGGTGCCTGGGGCAGGGCACTGCGGCTGGGGCGCAGGCAGTGCCTGGTACACTGGCTTTTTGGCTTGTAAAGCCGTGGAAATCCCCGTGGGACTGTTTTCGGGGTGAGCGGGAAGCAGTCACCGTGGGGACCTTGCGTCCCTGCAGTCCCACGTGGGCGAGTCCCCCCCAGTGCGGTAACAGGCGTGGGGTCACCCCCTCCCGCGGCTGGCACCGGGCTGTCATTAACGGGAGGGATGAACGTGCGTGCGGGCAGGGGGCAGCTGGGGCGGCCGGCACCCGGGGGGACCGCAGCTCTGCAGCCCTGGCGTCCCCCTAAGAGTCCCTGTGCCCTGGGAGAGCAGCCGCTCCGCGTCACCTCCCGCTCCTCTCTGCCGTGCTGAAGCCCCGCGTGGGTCAGATGGGGAGCGCCAGCATGGGCGGGGGGGTCCTGGGCAGTGCTCCCCCATCTTGGGCCGGCCAGCGTCGCGCCGCGCCTGATTGCCCTCGACAGGAGCCCTAATTGTTTTCATCGGGTCGGGCCGCGGCCGCGGCACAGACGTGCCCCGTGGAGGGACTGCGCTGGCGTGGCGGGGGCCCCTCGCTTCTCATCCTGGGGCTTGTGGGACCCCTGCCCACCCTGACTGCTTGCCGTGGGTGTTTTGGTGTCCCACCACGTTGGGGAGGAGCCATTCACGGGGTCTCGGTGGCGTGTGGGGTGCCCTCGGGTACCACCACCCCTCCGGGCTTTGCAGCTTGGCATCTCCAGTGATTTGTAGCGGCGTAATGAGATTAATGAGTCTGAGCGGGGCCGGTATGCAGCCGGGGCAGCCGCGCTCATTAGCACAGCCCCGCTTGGGAATGTCCTGCCCTCCGCCGGGGCCAGCGCTTCCCCCCTCGGGGCTGCGAGGGGGCTCGGTCGGGTGACGGCGGTGACGGGGATGGAGTCTGTCCCTCTGTCCACCTACACTGGGCTGCGGCGGGCGCTGCTGGTGTGGCTGCAGGCTCAGCCCTGGGGTGCTGGGCTCCTGGGGTCTGCACTGGGCTGGATCAGGCCCTCTGTGCCAGGGCTTGCTGCCTTGGGGCAGGAAGCGGTTGCTTTGCAGCGTGCCCACGTGTGCATGGTGGCAGCGGGGTCCCCGAGCAGACGTGGCACGGTGCTGCTGACGGCTCTGGTGCCTGCAGCATGTCACCCCGCCGGGGCAGGGGGAGGAGGGCTTTGGGACCAGCGGAAACACGAAGGCAAACAACCGTGGTGTGGAGAGAAGAGCCTTATCGTAAATCAGCAGCAGCAGCCCCGGCCCCCGGCCAGTGGGGAGGAAGTGATTGAGCAAAGAAGGCTCCACGCCAGGCCATGCGCGGGGCTGGCTGCGAGCCCCCGGTCCCAGCACAGTCCCTGGCGGGTCCCATCCCTGGCAGTGGTCCCCTGCAGCCCCCAACTGCGCCCTGGCCAGAGCCGGGGGCGCTGAGTTTTGGCCGTGGGACGTGTTTTGGCTTCTGCGTCCCCAGTCGCTGCGGGCTGTGCTGGGTGGGTGTCTGGGTTGTGGGGGGTCCCCGCGGACCTCTGTTGGCCCCCGGCAGGGAGTGGGGCTGGTGTGGATGGTGTCCCAGGGTGTTTGTAGGACGGGTGTGTTCGGACGGGTGTTTGCAGGACGGGTGTTTGCAGGACGGGTGTGTTTGGACGGGTGTCGGTGCAGGGGGTGTCGGTGCAGGGGGTGTCGGAGCAGGGGGTGGTCGGCGCAGGGGGTGGTCGGCGCAGGGGGTGTCGGAGCAGGGGGTGTCGGAGCAGGGGGTGGTCGGCGCAGGGGGTGGTCGGCGCAGGGGGTGTCGGAGCAGGGGGTGTCGGAGCAGGGGGTGGTCGGTGCAGGGGGTGGTCAGTGCAGGGGGTGTCGGAGCAGGGGGTGGTCGGAGCAGGGGGTGTCGGTGCAGGGGGTGTCGGTGCAGGGGGTGTTGGAGCAGGGGGTGGTCGGAGCAGGGGGTGGTCTGTGCAGGGGGTGTCAATGCAGGGGGTGTCGGAGCAGGGGGTGTCGGTGCAGGGGGTGTCAGTGCAGGGGGTGTCAATGCAGGGGGTGTCGGAGCAGGGGGTGTCGGTGCAGGGGGTGGTCTGTGCAGGGGGTGTCAGTGCAGGGGGTGTCGGAGCAGGGGGTGTCGGAGCAGGGGGTGTCAATGCAGGGGGTGTCGGAGCAGGGGGTGTCGGTGCAGCGGGTGTCGGAGCAGGGGGTGTCGGAGCAGGGGGTGTCGGTGCAGGGGGTGTCGGTGCAGGGGGTGTCAATGCAGGGGGTGTCGGAGCAGGGGGTGTCGGTGCAGGGGGTGGTCTGTGCAGGGGGTGTCAGTGCAGGGGGTGTCGGAGCAGGGGGTGTCGGAGCAGGGGGTGTCAATGCAGGGGGTGTCGGAGCAGGGGGTGTCGGTGCAGCGGGTGTCGGAGCAGGGGGTGTCGGAGCAGGGGGTGTCGGAGCAGGGGGTGTCAATGCAGGGGGTGTCGGTGCAGGGGGTGTCGGTGCAGGGGGTGTTGGAGCAGGGGGTGGTCGGAGCAGGGGGTGGTCTGTGCAGGGGGTGTCAATGCAGGGGGTGTCGGAGCAGGGGGTGTCAATGCAGGGGGTGTCAATGCAGGGGGTGTCGGAGCAGGGGGTGTCGGTGCAGGGGGTGTCGGAGCAGGGGGTGTCGGTGCAGGGGGTGGTCTGTGCAGGGGGTGTCAGTGCAGGGGGTGTCGGAGCAGGGGGTGTCGGAGCAGGGGGTGTCAATGCAGGGGGTGTCGGAGCAGGGGGTGTCGGTGCAGCGGGTGTCGGAGCAGGGGGTGTCGGAGCAGGGGGTGTCGGTGCAGGGGGTGTCGGTGCAGGGGGTGTCAATGCAGGGGGTGTCGGAGCAGGGGGTGTCGGTGCAGGGGGTGGTCTGTGCAGGGGGTGTCAGTGCAGGGGGTGTCGGAGCAGGGGGTGTCGGAGCAGGGGGTGTCAATGCAGGGGGTGTCGGAGCAGGGGGTGTCGGTGCAGCGGGTGTCGGAGCAGGGGGTGTCGGAGCAGGGGGTGTCGGAGCAGGGGGTGTCGGTGCAGCGGGTGTCGGAGCAGGGGGTGTCGGAGCAGGGGGTGTCGGTGCAGCGGGTGTCAATGCAGGGGGTGTCGGAGCAGGGGGTGTCGGTGCAGGGGGTGTCGGAGCAGGGGGTGTCAATGCAGGGGGTGTCGGTGCAGGGGGTGTCGGAGCAGGGGGTGTCGGCGCTGGCGGGGCAGGTGAGTGGAGCTGTTCCTTCAGCACCGCTGCTCACCTGGACCCGGTGCACCCCTGCCTGCAGCCCTGCCTGCCTGTACCGCTGCCTGCATGCCTGCCTGTACTGCTGCCCTCACACCTGCTTGCCTGCACCGCTGCCTGTACCCCTGCCTGTACTGCTGCCTGCACCCCCGCCTGCACCCCTGCCTGCACTGCTGCCTGCACACCTGCCTGCCTGCACACCTACCTGCACGCCTGCCTGCACGCCTGCCTGCACCCCTGCCTGCACTGCTGCCTGCATGCCTGCCTGTACCACTGCCTGCACACCTGCCTGCCTGCACACCTGCCTGCATCCCTGCCTGTACCACTGCCTGCATGCCTGCCTGCATCCCTGCCTGCATCCCTGCCTGCACCCCTGCCTGCAACCCTGCCTGCACCGCTGCCTATACCACTGCCTGTATGCCTGCCTGCACCCTTGCCTGCACCACTGCCTGTATGCCTGTCTGCACCCCTGCCTGTACCGCTGCCTTTATGCCTGCCTGTACCACTGCCTGCACACCTGTCTGCACCCCTGCCTGTACCGCTGCCTGCCTGCCTGCACCCCTGCCTGCACACCCAGCCAGGCACCCAGCCACTGGAGCCGGCAGGACATGCTTATACCTGTCGGGGGAGACCGGGGAAGGCAGGTGTGGGCAGAGTTCCGTTGGCCGAGCGGGGCTGGGACGCTGCCGGCTGGGAAGGTGTCACACTGCGTTTCCCTTCCCTGGGGCCGTGCGCCCCCCCACCGAGCCCTGCCCGTTCGGGATCAGCCGGGGACCCCCAGAAGCCACGTGTGTGAGTTTTAGTCTGGAAGCAAATTGTGTCTGCGTGGCCATGGCGTGCAGGCAGCGTCGCCCTGGTTTCTTCTCCCTGCGTGGCCCCTCGCATTTCACCGGGGGGACCCCCGCGCCCGCCTGCACCCCAGGTCTGTGTGCCACGGCTGCCAGCTTGTGGCTTTGAAACGAGGGCTGTGGCTCACGGGGTGTCCCTGGGGCTGCACGCAGAGCAGCAGGCGCCCCAGCGATGAGCACCGTGGAGACTGCTATAAATAAACACGGCATTGCCATATGGATCCCATTTCCTCTCCCGGCCAGCGCCGGTGCTCGGCAGGAGCCGCCTCACTGGTCCCCAGGGCTGGACGGAGTGGCCGATGCCGCCGGTGCTCCCCGCCGTGACGGCAGCCACCCCGCACCGGCGCACGCCTGGCTTGCCTCTGATTAGATACGTGCCTCCAATCAGGCTAATAACCCAAACGAGCTTCCTGCGGGCCACAAGGCCCTTTTGGGGCCACGCTGGCAGTTGCAGCGCGCTCTTATCCCACACGTAGGAGATAACCCGCCGGGATAGGGCTGCTCCGGAAACAATGTGCCGGAGGGGACAGCGGCCACCGCCAGCAGGCGATGCTCCGCGGGGCGCGCTCGGAGCGGGCAGAGGGGCTGGCGTCCCCCCCGTGAGCAGCGGGGAGCCTCGCGCCTTCCCTGCGCCCTTTGGAGAGATAACGAGAGGGAAATGGGATGGAAAGCTGCTAATGAGGCTCCCCTGCGGGGTTTTGCAGCGCCTGGGGCTGCCGAGGAACCCGCACTGGAATCCGGGGGGGGATTGGGGTGCACGCGTGCCCCTGTCCCCACTGCGCTGGGTCTCCTGCGGATGGGGCAGAGGACGCATCCCGGGGTCCCTGCTGCACAATCTGAGCTCTGTGTCTGTCTCCCCGCAGGGACCTGAAGAACAACCTGATCAGCACGGTCCAGCCGGGCGCCTTCCTCGGCCTCCCCGAGCTGAAGCGTCTGTAAGTGCTGGCGCAGCCCCCCAGGGAGCCCCCGGGGCCGGGCGGGGGGAAACGGGGACAGCGGGGTGTCCACCCCAGCCCTGACGGCCCCTCCGCTTGCCTTGCAGGGACCTCTCCAACAACCGCATCGGCTGCCTGAGCGCCAGCGTCTTCCAGGGGCTCCCCAACCTCCTCAGGCTGTAAGTAGCTCCCTGGGGACACCCTGGCCGGCCCTGTCCCCTGGCCTCGAGAGGAGCTCCCGGGGCTGTCCTGTGCCCCCCGGGGCATCGCTGGTGGTTTTGCATCCCAGGGCTTCCCCCTGCCACATCCCAAGGGCTCCTTCCCTGTGCCGCATCCCGAGGGCTCCTTCCCCATGCCACATGCCTCCAGCCAGCCTGGGGGCTCGTTAGGCTGTGCCTGCCCCATGCCCACCCTCGTCAGGTGCCATGGTGGGGTGTGCAGGCACAGCGAGAGGCCCGGGAGGTGTTCACACTCCCGGCAGGTCTCCAGTCCCCTCCGTGCCCGGTCCCCTCCATTCCGCCTTTCTCTCCTGTCCTGCAGGAACATGTCCGGGAACATTTTCTCCAGCCTCCCACCCGGCGTCTTTGACGAACTCCCCTCCCTGAAAGTCGTGTGAGTTTGTGCCCCGGGATTTCAGCACCCAGAGGGGTCCCTGCCAGAGGGTCTCGGGGCTGGTGGCGTGTCCCCTTCCCTGCGGGACCCCCATGACACCGGCCCTTGCAGGGACTTCGCCACCGAGTACCTGACGTGCGACTGCAACCTGCGCTGGGTGCTGCCCTGGGCTCGCAACCGCTCGGCGCAGATCTCGGAGCGGACGGTGTGCGTCTACCCCCGGCACCTCCACGCCTTCCCCCTGCGCAGCGCGCGGGACAGCCAGCTCCGCTGCGGTGAGCCGGGGCCGGGGCGGGGGCGGCGGCGTCAGGCGGGGGCGCGGGCTCACCCCGCCGGCTGTGTCCCCCGCAGCGGGCGCCCCGGAGCTGCACACCCACCACCTCATCCCGTCGCTGCGCCAGGTGGTTTTCCAGGGCGACCGACTGCCCTTCCAGTGCACCGCCACCTACCTGGACAACAGCACCCAGATCCGATGGTACCACAACCGGGAGCTGGTGGAGGAGGACGAGCGGACGGGCGTCATCGTGGAGGAGAGCCTCATCCATGACTGCACCTTCATTACCAGGTCAGGGATGGGAACGGGGATGGAGATGTGATGGGGACAGGGATAGAGATAGGAATGGGGACAGGGATGACAATGGGATGGGGACAATGATGGAGATGGGAACAGGGATGGAGATAGGATGGGACAGTGATGGAGATGGGGCTGGAGATGGAGGCTGGGACAGGGATGGAGATGGGATGGGGACAGTGATGGAGATGGGATGGGTACAGGGATGGAGATGAGGTGGCAATAGCAATAGAGATGAGACTGGGACAAGGATGGAGATGGGATGGGGCTGGGGACTGGGATGGAGATGGGACCAGGACAAGGATGGACATGGAATGGGGATGGGGACTGGGATGGAGGTGGGACCAGGACAAGGATGGAGATGGGATGGACATGGAGACAGGGATGGGGACGGACACTCATAGCCACAGGGCTTGCTGGTTTGTGGGTACCACGTGCCATGGGTGGGATGCCAAGTGTGGGCACCTCCTGCACTTCATGGTGTGTGTCCCCGTGCCCCCAAGCTTGGGGGATCGCTGCTGTGGGTTCGCTGTGGGGCAGACCCACCGTGCCAGCCCGTCCCCTCTGCCTGCAGCGAGCTCATCCTCTCCAACATCCACGTCTCGGCCAACGGCGAGTGGGAATGCGCTGTCTCCACCTCCCAGGGCAACGTCAGCAAGAAGGTGGAGATCGTGGTGCTGGAGACCTCCGCGTCCTACTGCCCTGCCGAGCGGGTCACCAACAACCGCGGGGACTTCAGGTGGGGACCGGCGGTGGCCTGGCCAGGGGGTGGGTGCCACGGCGGCGGGACGGGGGTGCACGTGGCGTGTGCCACGTACAGCGTGAGTGGTGCGTGCCGGGCCGGGGGGCTCGCCGCAGGTGACCGGGCGTCTGGTAGCGATTAGCGGCCGCGGGGAACGCGAGCGCCTTTGAAGGGCTTCCCGTGGCGGCGGTGCAGCCCGGCTCCAGCAGCAGAGGTGTTGGAATTTCTCTGGCACGAGACGAAAGGCTCCGGGCGCCCGCCGTAACCCCGGCGGGGCCGTTACGGAATATAAATTACTGGTACAGTCAATGTGGCTTAAATTAGCAGTGCCGCCCCCTCGCCCCCACCCGCTGCTTCCCTCTGTGCTGTGCTGAGCCAAGTGGGATGCGGGACTGAGGCGGGGGGAAGATTTCTGGGGAGCATCACTCTCAGCCCCCCCGGAGCGTCAGGGGCTTGTTGGGGGGACATGGGGGTCGTGGCGTGGTGCTGGGCAGGGTCTGCGTGGGGGGAGCAGGTTGAGGGGGGGAGCTGCTGCTGGTGGCGAGGGCCCCGCGGTCACCGTGTGTCAACACCCTCAGGTGGCCCCGCACCCTGGCTGGCATCACTGCCTTCCAGCCCTGCCTGCAGTACCCCTTCGCCGCGGGGCCGGCGGGCGCGGGCGCGGGGGCGGAGAAGCAGGCATGGCGGCGCTGCGACCGCGCCGGGCGCTGGGAGGAGGGCGACTACTCCCACTGCCTCTACACCAACGACATCACCCGCGTCCTCTACACCTTCGTGCTGGTGAGACGGGGCACCGGGGAGGAACGTCGGCCATGCCGGGGGGGTGGGTCTGGCGCAGCCGGTGACCGTCCCCCCGCCTCCGTGGCCGTGCCGTTCTGCAGATGCCCATCAACGCCTCCAACGCCCTGACCCTGGCTCACCAGCTCCGCGTCTACACGGCCGAGGCAGCCAACTTCTCCGACATGGTTGATGTCCTCTATGTGGCCCAGATGATAGAGAAGTTTATCGGCTACGTGGACCAGATCAAGCAGGTAATGAGCTCTGCTCCCGTCCCTTGCTTGCCCCAGCCCCTGCTGGTTACTTTTTGGGGCAGAAAAGCATGAATCGGGGTGTTTGCCGCCGGGGACGGCGGTAGCTCTTTGCGGAGCCACTTGCTGTCCTCGCAGCTGACGGACGTGATCGTGGAGATGGCCAGCAACATCATGCTGGTGGACGACCACATCCTGTGGATGTCGCAGAAGGAGGAGAAGGCGTGCACCAGCATCGTCCGCTCCCTGGAGAAGATCGCCGCCCACACGCTCAGCAGCAACTCCCAGCACATGGCGGTGGTGAGCGGGGGCAAGGGGGGGCTGCCTGGAGATGGGGGGCTGAGGGGGCAGGAGGAGGGGGTTGGGCTGCTGGTGTGGGGCCTCTGCCTGTGCCAGGAGATTTCTCTGGGGGGGTCTCTTCCTGTGACAGGGGGTCTGTGCCCATGATGAGGGGGTCTCTGCGCATGCTGGGGGTCTGCACATGCTGGGGGGGTGTCTGCCCGTGCCAGAGGGTCTCTCTGCCCATGCTGGGGGTTTCTGCCCATTCTGGGAGGGTCTCTGCCCATGCTGGGGGTCCCTGCCTGTACCAGGGGGTGTCTCTGCCCATGCCAAGGGGTGTCTCTGCCCATGCTGGGGGGGTCTCTGCCCATGCCAGGGGGGTCTCTGGCCATGCCAGAGCTGACGGCCGCCCCGCTGTGCCTGGCAGAACTCACGCAACATCGCCTTCGAGGCGTACGTGGTGAAGCCCGAGAGCTACGTGGGGCTGAGCTGCGTGGCTTTCCAGCGGCGGGACGGGGGCCCGGCTGGGCGTCCCCCCCCGGCCGAGCGGGGGGCCGAGCCCATGCCCGACCAGCAGCTGAGGCTGCGCTGCACCACGGGGCGCCCCAATGTCTCCCTGACCAGCTTCCACATCAAGGTAGGGGTCAGACAGGGCATGGGGGGTACCGGGGCAGGCATGGCGGGGGGGGTCGTCCCCTGCTCACCGGTGACCGTGCGCCCGCAGAACAGCATCGCCCTGGCCTCCATCCAGCTGCCCCCCAGCCTCTTCGCCAGCCCCGTCCCGGCCGCGCCGATGGCCGACTGCAAGCTCCAGCTGCTGGTCTTCCGCAACGGCAAGCTCTTCTGCAGCACGGGCAACTCCTCCCGCCTGGCCGACGACGGCAAACGCCGCAGCGTGGCCACGCCGGTCATCTACGCCGGGACCTGTAAGGGCTGCCTGTTGCGGGGGGGGACTTGGGGTGCCCCATGTGGGGCTTTTCTTGGGGGATGGAGCTCCGTGGGGCTCTTGGTGCTGCCCTGGTGCTCCCGCAGGGGCAAAGCCGTCCCTGGGGGTCCTCATGGGGAGGTGGCAACGTGCCCGTGGGATGCGGTGGGGGGGTTCCCCCGTGCCCAGCCCCCTTTGGGGGTGCAGGCGGAGGGGTGGCTGTTGTCCTGCTGAGCAGGATTCTCTGTTGCTGCAGACGGCTGCGGAGTGGGAAACCTGTCGGAGCCGGTGGCCGTGTCACTGCGACACCCCGGGGAGGGCGCGGACCCGGTGGCCGCGTACTGGAACTTCGAGGTGCTGGGGGGCATGGGGGGCTGGAGCGCCGAGGGCTGCCAGCTGGCGGCCCGGGAGCCCAACGTCACCTCCCTGCACTGCCGGCACCTCAGCAACGTGGCCGTGCTCATGGTAGGTGGGGGGTGAGCCGGAGGGGGGTTGGGAAGCTCTCCTGGGGGGTGCGGAGCCCTGGGGGGGTCCGGGGTGGGTGAGGTGGGACGGGGACGGGTGAGGCGGGGTCCGACGGGCCGTGGTGTGCGCTGCAGGAGCTGAGCGGTTTCCCCAGCGAGGCGCGGGGCGCCGCGGAGGTGCTGCACCCCGCCATGTACACCTGCACCGCCGTGCTGCTGCTCTGCCTCTTCACCACCATCATCACCTACATCGTCAACCACGGGTGAGCCAGCGCCGCGGGGGCGGTTGGAGGGGCTGTTGGCTAAATCCGTTACCTATTTCTCAGGAAGAACCCCATAATAAGTATTATGTCTACCAAGTGCTTAATAAGATAAATATAACGCCGAACCATTCCCCTTACCACGAGTGACACACAAAGTCAAGCAGCATTGTTGGACAACCTCTATTATCTCTTTCTCAGAAATAATTTTATTATCTCAGAAATAATATTACGTTTAACGCTTAGCAAGCACTTAATGAGATGCACCTAAGGCCAAACCGTTCCCCTTACTAGAAGTGAAACAAAGACTAACAAGAGCTCAAACACCACCATCCGCCCCCATGGAGCTGCCACCTGTTTGGGAGAACCCAACAGTAATTATTATGTCAAATACTTACTTACTTAATGAGGTACGTACAAGGCCAAGCCATTCAACTTAGGGTAAGTGAAACCAGTGTTAACAGCAAGCGAATTTATGGTAAGTGAAACCAGTATTAATTAAAGCCAAGCAACGCTATCAGTCCACATCTAACTACTTCCCAGTTGGAAGAACCCAATAATAATTATTATCTCCAAGGCTGAACAAGTACTTACTTAGATAAATGCAAGGCCAAGCCATTCCTGTTGCTCTGAGTGACGCAAACCCCAGCAAAGCCGGGCAGCGCTATGGCCCCGCAGCCGGTGTGGGAACGTGATGCTGCCCAGCCAGCGGCAGGAACAACCTGAGCCGGGTCCCGTCTCCGCGTCCCGGCACCGGTGGCTCCCTGCTGGCAGCCCGGCCAGCAGCTACGAGAAGTCCTTTGCCCACATGGGTGCACTTGTGGGCTTTTAGCAGCTCCGCTCCGTCGCCCGGCCGGGGACCGGCTGTGTCAGAGCATCCTCCCGCAGCAGCGGAGGCGGGACGAGTGCAGGCTGCGGCTCTCTCACCCGCCGCCGATGACTATAAATGTCCCGCTCGGGGCCGGGCAGGAGCTGACAGGCGCCCGTTGTGCCTCTTCCAGCACCATTCTCGTCCCGCGGAAGGGCTGGCACATGCTGCTTAACCTCTGCTTCCACATCGCCATGACGGCCGCCGTCTTCGCCGGAGGCATCACCCTCACCGGCTACCTGATCGTCTGCCAAGCGGTAGGTACCGGGGGAGAGGGGACGGCCACCGCAGAGCCCGGCACGGTGAGGTTCCGCCTTGCCGAGACCCCAGGATGGTGACCGGCGGGGACGCAGCCGTGTCTGCAGCCCCCCGTTCGCGACCATGGCCTCTCTCCTGCAGGTGGGCATCATCTTGCACTACTCCTCCCTCTCCACGCTGCTGTGGATGGCGGTGAAAGCCAGAGTGCTCTACAAGGAGGCCACCTGGAAGGTGCCGCGGCAGCCAGACGGGGATGCGTCCCAGCCGGCCCCCAGACCCATGCTGCGGTACGAACCCCCCCTTCCCCTCGCCCCAGCCCCACGGGGAGCCGGGGCAGCTTCCCTGGTCCAGAGGCTGGGCCAGGACTTGCCCTGCCATACCAGCCCGTCCCCCCCGGCAGCCGTGCCGTGCCGTCCCCAGGGCTCGCTCCGGGTGCGCGGTGACACCGTGTCCCCCCCATGCAGGTTCTACCTGATCGCCGGCGGGATCCCCCTCATCATCTGTGGGATCACGGCAGCCGTCAACATCCACAACTACCACGACAACAACCCCTAGTAAGTGTCCCTGCTCCGCCATCCCTCCTCCCCGAAGGGGCTGCCTCCCCCCAGCCCGGGCAGGGGCACCAGCAGTGCCAGGGATCCGGGCAAGCCCGGGAAAGGTTGCTGAGACCTTTCCCAAGGCAGTCCATGTATTGGGAAAACAACCGCCAGGCTGCCACCGAGCCCGCCCTGTCCCTCTGGGGCAGCGATGCCGAGCGTCACAGTGCCACGACGCGTGGCCGCGGGCTGCGCGGCACGGCGGGCACCCAGCTCAGAGCCCCTTTCCTCCCGTACAGCTGCTGGCTGGTGTGGCGGCCCAGCCTGGGGGCTTTCTACGTCCCCGTGGCTTTCATCTTGCTCGTCACCTGGATTTACTTCCTCTGCGCTGGGCTCAGCCTTCAGTGCCGACCGTCACGCCGGAAAGACGTCCCCGAGCCGCTGGAGCCGCCGCCGCGGCTGGGGGGTGCCGGGGACCTCCTGACAGACTCTGGGTCCATCTCGGTCACGCTGAACTCGGGGCCGCCCTGCCCCGAGGCGGATGGCGTCTACTCTCTGCAGGTGCAATTCTGGGCGCTGGTGACCACCCACGCCTTGTACGTCGCCCTGTGGACGTTCGGCGCCATGGCCGTGTCCCAGCGCTGGTACCTGAACATCGTCTTCAGCTGCCTCTACGGCATCACCGCTGTGGCGCTGGGGCTCTTCATCTTCGTCCACCACTGCGTGCGGCGTCGGGACGTCCTCAGCTCCTGGTTCTCCTGCTGCCCCTCCTACAGGAACGCGCTGCCCATGCAGGCATATGTCCACCCCGGGCTGGCGCCGGAGGACGGCTCGCAGGTCTTCATCGGCTGCGACCCGGAGGCGGCTCGCTCCGGTGCCTCCTCCTCCTCCTCGCCCAGCAGCGCCGGCTCGGCTGGGGGCCGCTGCAAGCTCACCAACCTGCAGGTAGCCCAGAGCCAGGCGGACGCTCGCCCGGAGCCGGACCCCACCGACGGGAAGACGGCGGGTGCCGGCAGGCACGCCAGCAACCTCCACAGCCGCAGGAACCACCGGGGCAGAACTAAGCAGTGCCGGGACGGGAAGCACCACCGCTTGAAAATGCTGCGGGGCCCCTCCTCGGAGCATCCCTCCAGCGAGAGCGGGAGCCTCCACAACAGCCACTCCGAGAGCTACCACAGCGGCCGGAACAGCCCCGTGGGCAGCGGCCGCCCGGGGCCGCGGCCGCCCCAGGACGGGGAGACGGCGCCCAGCCACTCGGAAGGCAGCGACGGCGGCCGGCGGGCGCCCGACTTCGCCGAGGCTCGCCGGAGGAGCGCCAGCAGGGACAACCTGCGGCAAAGCAACGCCGCCGAGAAGGAGGCGAAGCGACGCTCCTACCCGCTCAACGTGGCCAGCCACAACGGCGGCCTCAAGGGCAGCAAGTATGACATCAACCTGGCCGGCGCTGACAGCGTGGCCGGGATGAAGACCGGCCTCTGGAAGAGCGAAACCACCGTGTAAAGGTGGGGAAGGACCTGACGGCTGCAGCATTTTTCTGCCGGGAGCCACGGCCAGAGCGTCTGCGAGGAGGTGACGCTGCGGGAATGGCCACGTGCACTAGTGGGGACGGGCGGCGCGGCCGGGGGCTGCGGCTCAGCCCGGGCGGAGGGCGATGCTGGGCCCCCCCCGTCCCCCTCCGAGGAGGCTCAAAGCGTCCCGTGGCAGCGGGGGGGGCTCGAGGCGAAAGGCAGCCCTGGCTCTGCCGCAGCCCCCAGCTGCAGCCGCGCTTCGATGGCTCCTGCACGTCACTCAAGACTGATCCTAAATGCTATTTTATAATATACAGAGGAAACAAATGTCTATTTTTCAAAGCTATATTATTGAATGTATATATGTATAGACAGATCAGGAAGCGATGCGAGTGCCTCGTTACCAAGCAGTGTTCTCCGGGAGCGGGCGAGTCCCCGGGCGCTTTGGCAATAGCCCGCTCGTGCCACGACTGCAATATTCCCGCCGAGGGACCACACCAAGTGCCCTTTCCGTACAGGCACCGCAGCGCCGATGCCTGTGTGACCCCCCCCACCCCGCCCCCCAGCCTGAGCAAGCTGCTTCTGAGCGAGTCAGAGGGCAGCTTCTCTGTCTGAAATGTTTTTACACGCAAAAGTTTTTTTCTATCTATCTGCGTTGTGTCAGACGCCAGCGTTCGGCCCCGTGGGTTACGCAGCCGCCCAAGTAAAAGCCATATTGCAAAGCAAGCACAAGGTAAGAGGAGCCTCAGCTCCCAGGCGAGGCGATTTGTCTGCACTGTTTTAACGCCAGACACTAAAATCACGGCCAGAAAGGGCTCCCGAGCCCCCCGAGGCGTAAGCTATGCAATGGGGTGGGCTGGCGGAGCCGGAGCCCACTGACCCTCTCTGCTAAAGCACCAAAGAGCCGAGCTGGGATGGAGACCCCGAGCAGGTCCTCGGCCTTAACCCAGGGGCGCACGCTCAGAAAATGCTTGGGTTTGCTCTTAGGAAGGCAGAGAAATCCCCCCGGCTACCGGCCTCGCACTCGTATAAGACGACCGGAGAGCACCGGGGAGCGGGGGCCATTCCTGGGAGAGTGGGAGAATGATGCCAATTAATTAGGGCCCTTCCTTGGACAGTTCACATGACGCGTTCAAAGGGCCGGAACTTGGATAAGCACTTATTTTTCCCCATTTCAAAACAAGTCGTGTCCCCCCCTTTTTTTTTTTTCCCCTAGCGTGCAGCTAAAGAAGGCACACTGCAGGCAGCGGCAGGCTCTGGGCTACCTGTCCCCTGCCAGGTCGTGAAGGTTTCCTAGAAGGAGAGGAGGTGTCCCCCCCCCATCCCCATGCGGGTACCCCACAGCTCTACCCGCTGCCTCTGGACGGGGCTGCGTTTCACCCCCTCGTCCGGCGTCGAGCCCGGCTGTAAGAGCGATGCAGCAGAGGCGGGATGGGAGCCTGGTGCCTCCTCTGCCCTTTCCAGCCTCCTCCTGCCTCCGTTTTTCTTTTTCTCCTGCGTGCAAATGGGTTTAATTATTCAGCTACCTCCTGCGGGGTCGCCGGGACCGGGCAGGGGCCGGTGGGGAGAGGGAGCCACGAGCCAGTGGAGTAAAAAAAGCACTTAGTGGTGGATTTGTCTCCCCTTCGGAACCCGCACACCCCGCAGGGCTGGGGCACCCCTGGGCTTAACACGCTTCTGCCGCTCCCCGCCTGCCTCCGCCTCTCTGCCCAACCGACATAAACCACGTTTTCACTGCGCCTGGTGTTTAATACAATTTAAATCCTTCTTGTCGATACCGCAGCCTACACGGTCGTGCTGATGCCGAGTTGTTATATATATGCTTGCTGCACTGTGACAGTATTATATAAAAAGCTTTGTATTATTAATTACACTTTTTTTTTTGTCTGTTTACATTACAAGCAAATGACATATCAACAGAGAGCTTCTTGCAATATACGTGGGGGAGGGAGGGGAAAGTATGCCAAAGAAATGTCTTTAAAGGGGTCTTTTTTGCATTTTTATATAAATAGAATGTTTCTAGCAGATATGTTTTGTTTAATATATTAAAGATTTGCCAATCCGCCGAGATCTCCTGTTGTTTCTCACAGACTTTGCGGTCAAATACAACAGGCCCCTGGGCACGGAGAGGGCGGCGTGGTGTCGAGTGAGCAGCACGCGGCCGTGAACAGCCGGCAGCCCCGAACACACCAGCCGAAGCTGTGCCTTTGCCACGATTTCCAGCAGCTTCACAGCCCTTATTTAACCAAGGACGGGGCATTTTTCTCTCAGCAGGTTGAGGGGTCTCCCTGACACTCCCAAACCCGTTCTGCTGAAGGAGGTGAAGCACAAGAAGGTGAGACGGCCCCAGAGAAGCTGGAGCAGCGCTGCGGAAAACCAGCAGCAGTGAAGGTGCTGGCGACCTTCCCCTGGGCATCCCCCTCAGCGTAAGTCCACAGACTCACCAGAATCGCTCATGGCGCTGCCCCGCAGGACTGGGATGCACCAAAACACCTTTTACCAGAGGCTGCATTGAGAGAGAACCCAGAAAACAGTGCCGGCGCCTGCCCTTCTCTTTATTGCTAACAGAAACAGAACGTAACCCAAAACAGTTACTCCATAAAAAGCCCCGTTTTGGTCCAGAACATGAAACGGGACACAGTCCGCTCCTTTCCCACAACCCTGCTCCTGTGGGCCACTGTCCCTGCAGCGCGCAATGGCTCTGTCACCATCGGGTTTCTTGCTTTTGGTCCCACAGTCCCTGCTGCCCCAGTGTCTCTGGCAGCACCATCCTCCGGACCATGCCGGAGGCGACCATCCTCACGGCCAGGCCTTGGCCTTCCTGAAAGCCCGGATCTCCTCCGGGCCCCGCAGGTACTGCTCGATTTCGCTGTCGGAGATGGGCTCGTCGCCGGTGATGGCAGAGGCTGAAGGGCTCGGGGCTGCCGTCCGCAGTCTCTTCCTGGGATTGATAAGGCAGGGCGGCAGCAGGGGCCTCGGGCCGTCCTCACGCTGGCGTTTCCCTTCCGAGGGACAGCCCTCCTCCTGCGCTGCCCCTCCTGCCGCCGGAGGAGAGCTGGGGGAGCCCTTGCCTGGGGGGCCCTCGCCCGGGGCCGCAGCACGCTGCTCCTCCCCGTCCTCCAGGCAGAAGGCATTTTTCAGCAGGAAAATTCGGTGTTGCAGCAGGTCCCCGATGTATTTGACCACAGTTTTCTTGTCCACGTTAAACACCCTCAGCCAGGCGAGCTGGGAGGCCATTCTGAGGAGGATCTCGAGAAGCTCCTTCAGCCTCAGGTGTGCTGGTGGCGGCAGATCCACACCCGCCAGTTTGCAGAACCGCGCCAAGGTGCAGGTGAGGCGGGCGGCGGGCTGCAGCGACTGCCACGACAGGAAAGCCGCCGCCGTGACGATGGGAACAGGGTGCCGGCCGGTGACCAGCCATGTCTCACTGGCCAGCTCCACGATCTGCATCGTTCGGGCGACCATCTTCTCCTTGTCCTCCACAAACCGGGCAGGGACGTCGGCTGTCTGCTGGAACAGCCGAAAACTGCAAGAGCGAAGAGGCCACCGTTAGCACCAGGGCAGAGGGAAGGCTCACCACGCCGCAATCCGGCGCAGTGCGGGAGCTGGCTGCAGTGAGGTCCTTTAGGACAAACACACCCTGCCCCTGCGATGGGCTTCTGCTCATGTTACCTACGTAAGTGCCTCACTGCCCTCTCCAAACTCAGGAGAAAGGGGCAGGAAGAGAAGAATCACAGCCCAGACTGTGGGCAGGGAGGCAAAAAAGCCATCACAGTCTGTAAAAACCCCGGCTCTCACGTGGGCCATTCCCCGCAGCCCATCAGCAAGCACCAGTCCTGCTGACGTCCACCTCCAGTACTATGGTCACTGGCTGGAGCAAGAACTCGATGAAGTTTGTCACCAGAGTGCACTCCCAGACCACAGATTTTAGATGCTGCTGCACCAGTACCACCATCCAGCCTCACGGGCTCCCGGTAGATCTGCCCCCCCTTAGCACGCAGGGCTGCGAGCCGTCTGAGGGAATACTTTTCCAGATGATCTGGTTTTGCCTTAGTGCACTCGGCAACAACGTGCCGGTGTAACAGCACAGGTCACCCTGTGCGTGCTTGTGGACTTCCGCCCTGGCCGCAGCTGCTTTTCAGAAGCTTTTCCACCCCCGGCGTCAAACGCAGGACTCTGAAATCCCGGGAAGGGGCCCCGTTACCTGTTCAGGTGTGTCTTCACCAGATCCGCCAGGCTCAGGGCCGGCACAGAGAGCTCAAGCTCTTTCTGAAGGCTCAGGTAGACGCTGGCGAACAGCTCCTGCTTCGCGTACAGGAGGGAGCAGATCGTCCCCATCGTCACAGGCCAGTTGTGCTGTCGACAAGTCACGAAGACGCAGCAGCCCCCCAGGAGCTCCTTCTTCTCCAGGCTGACCAGGTGGAAGGAGGGGTGCTGCAGAGCTCTCTGGAAGTACGACACGGCCGTTTCCTCGAACACCCTCGGGAGCTGGAGGACTTTACAGAGATCCTGGACCCGCCTGATCCCTGTGAGAAGACACCGCCCTTAAAGATCAGCTCAAGCAGCTTCTGATACACACCTCTCCTCAACATCAGGGTGCAGCCAGCATTCACCCTGCCCCCGGCAAAGGTGCGAGAGCAGCCCAGCTCCTGCATTCCTGCAGCCAGTGTGCAAAGAGTCCCTCTGCACCAAGTCCCTCTGTGCAGGTGAGGCAGCTTGCTGAAGGCAGGCACCAGCTGGCCGCAGAATTAACTGCCACCTTCATGCTTTACTGACAACTCTGAAGGCTTATGCCATTTTAAAGAGCATTAGAAACATGTAAAACAAACCAGAGTAGCAACAAGAGAGAATCGGGGTGGGAAGGAAACTGCACAGCAAGCTCTTACCTCGCTGCAGGCAGCGGCTCAGCTGCTCTTTCTGGCCAGTGCTCTGGGAATACGCCACCTCTGAAAAACAGGCAGTGTTAGGCCAGATGGTCTCGCAGGGACTCTGGGGGACAGTGTCATTTAGGTTTTGGGCAACCAGATGCCCTGGTACTGGATTTCAATTATCAGAGTTGACAGGTCTTTGAGGCCACTAAACTAGAGCTGGCAGCACAGGGTACGTAACAGTGAGGAGCAAGATCCCTTCCAGCCATCGCTTGTCAACAAAAAGAATGAGCAAATGGCCTCAGGACTACGCCACTGCTCTTACCACAGAATCACAGAATGGCAGGGGTTGGCAGGGCCCTCTGGAGATCACCCTGTCCCACCCTCTGCCAGAGCAGGGTCACCCACCGCAGGTGGCACAGGAACGCGTCCAGGCAGGTTTTGGATATCTCCAGAGCAGGAGACTCCCCCACCTCTCTGGGCAGCCTGTGCCAGGGCTCAGGAACCCTCAAAGAAAATAAATTTTTCCTCATGTTCAGACGGAATTTCCCGTGTTCCAGTTTGTGCCCGTTGCCCCTTGTCTTGTCGCTGGGAACCTCTGAAAAGAGTCTGGCCCCATCCTCCTGACACCCGCCCTTTAGATATTGATGAGATCCCCTCTGTCTGCTCTTCTCCAGGCTGAGCAGCCCCAGGGCTCTCGGCCCTTCCCCAGCAGAGAGATGCTCCAGTCCCTCATCATCCTCATAGCCTCCGCTGGACCCTCTCCAGCAGTTCCCTGTCCTTCTTATAAGATATTTAAACGCCCCAAGGCAGCACAGCGCCGCTCCCAAGCCTAAAACCTGGCAGGGAAGTGCTGTCGGCCTGACGCTATAGCGGAACAGCCGCGCCGGGCTCTGGCCGAGGGCGGGAGGGCCTGGCACTGCCCGCCCTCACCCCCGCACCGGCTGCGGGAGCCCAAAGGCCCCCGGGCTGGCCAACACGGCTGTGCGGGTGTTGCTTCGCCGCTCGGACCGACTCAGAATGGTCAAAACCAGGTTTTCTCCCAGTTTTGCCCCAGGCCGATCGCTCTCCCCGCCGGGGCAGCGCCCCCCGCGGGCCGGGCCGCACCTCGCAGGTGCTCCTCCTCGGCGTAGGTGGTGGTGAGGAGCCCCTCGGCCAGGACGCAGCCGCAGGCGGCGCAGACCAGCTGCTGCTGCGCGTAGTGCGCGTCCTCCACCAGCGCGGCCGAGCCGCAGCTGGGGCACCGGCCCCGCGCCGCCATTATCGCCGCCGCCACCGGCCCGGGGGGACCGCGGAGGGCGGGCACACCGCCGCCCACCAATCACGGCGCCGCTCGGGGGAGGGCGCACCGCCGCCTGCCAATCGCGGTGCCGGCGCGGCACAGCCCACCAATCGCGGCACAGCCTGCGGTCCGCCCACGCCGCCGGTCCGGCCGGGCCGCCGCAGCCCCGCACGCCGCGAGTTCCGGGCGGGCGGAGCCATTTGTTCAGCGGTGCCGGCAGGGAGCGCTGCGAGCTGTGCCCTTAAAATTATCATGTAAGTAATTGGGTGGTTTGGGCCGCGACTTCCCCTTTTAAGGCTAAAAAGAGCGGTCCCAGTCACAGACACTGGAAAGAACGAGGGAGACAGGAGCCCTCTGCCAGCACAGAGCTGAACTGAAGGCCTGACACTCGGTGACACACATTTATAAGAAATAAAAACCATTGTATTTCTGTGAAGAGCTTCTTAATGAGAAGCTGCTGATCTGTAAAACTCTTAATTGGCTCCTCCGTGGCGTTCTGCAGAACCTGACAGGGCCTATAATGAATGTAATTGAAAATGGGGCCTTGCCGCTCTGAGCTGGAAACGCAGAGCCCTTTCCATGGCCTGGAATTGCCTCGACAAAGCGGGGACATCTTCTGAACTGAACAGCACAACCGCCTAGAAGGACGGTTATTAGGAGACATTTTTTCACTGAAAGGGTTATTAAACATTGGAATAGGCTGCCCAGGGAGGTGGTGGATTCACCATCTCTGGAGGTGTTTAAAAAAAGGGTAGATGGGGCACTGAGGGACATGGTTTAGAAGTGGCTCTTGTCAGGGTAGGCTAAAGGTTGGACTCGATGATCTTAAAGGTCCCTTCCAACCTCAACAATTCTATGATTCTATGATTCTAAGGACCACCTTGAGAAAGAGTTTCAAGCAGCACAGCCCGCAAAGAAACATTCCAATTCCTGCCTCCGGTCAATGCTCCTTCCTAAAAGTATTAGCTGCAAAACTAAAGGAGGATGAAAAAGCAAAAATGCAAACTAAACAGAGAGATTACAGATTTATTGGTTACAGCAAAACGCATTTTCAAAGGAAGCAGCTCCCCCTCCCCATCTTTTACCCTTTAGGAGGTAGAAACTCCTAACAGACCCCAGCCCTTCCCACGTGCGTTTATAACTAGATTTTTTCCCTCAGCAGAGGAGAGGGACGGAGGGGACAACGCGCTCCCTCGCCCCACACTCATGGAAACCTTCCCACGGGGAGACTGGTCAGCCACAGCTCATCATCGCCGTCCCCACTGAGCCCCAGGATTCTGGGGGGCTCCATGCGACCCCCCCAACCCCTTCCATCCCCAGAGGCGGCTGCGGGCGATGACGACACTCAGGACTCCTGGGGCGCAGATGGGTTTCAGGCTAAATGGCCCCGAGACAGCAGGAGGCTGATTTCCTCCTCTTGTCATCCGCTGCCCACAATCTGAGGGCCATTACAATCAGAGACCCGGGCGATTGTGCTGGCTCCTGGCCAGCAAACCTTTCACACATTTATTTTACAGAAACTCTCGATTCTCGTGATGCGGATGAGCTCGTCCATCAGGTTTCCCCACCCTGCGAGGTGTTTACCATGAACTTCCTGCACTGATAGCTGGCAGGGATGGAACTAGCCCAAAAATACCTTGAGGATGAGGAGTTTTTGGCAGCAGAGCTGGTCACCAGGAGGGTATGAGGCCCTTTTGAAACTGCTCTTTTGGAAAAAAAGACAAAGCGATCAGAACAACGCTAGATGTCAGGTATTTTTATTTTAGTGTTCTATGAAACCAAAAGGCATTTAAAAACAAATAGGTACCCAGGCTAAAAGCAGACAGTATAAACACGGAAAAATACATTCAGATCCTTCAATAATAAAACAATACATTTGATTCTTCAGGCCCTTAAAGTCAAGGTGAAGCACCTGGCTGGACATAAAATGCCAGTCCCCTTAACACCAAAGAAAGGCTTTAACTTGTATCACCAATAAAAGCCTGAGGTACAAGGTTTGTGCGATGCTTTCACGGCCGTGGACGCTGAAGCGTGGCTGGTGCAGGACCCCGCAGCCGCGCCCGGGCTGCTCCGGCAGGAGCTCGACACCGAGAACAACCTCAGGGGCAAAAGCCAGGCACAGCCCAGGGTCCACCTCAACAAACATGGCTGTAACTGGCAAAAAAAGGCTGCCAGGAGAGGACAGTAGAAGTTTTAGGGCTTCATCTCCAAGGAGACAGCATATTACCGCTTTGTGTGTGTGTGTAACTGCAAGATGCGCATTCCTGCCAACAGGAATGCACATGAGCCGAACTTCATAAAATCCACGCCCCAAAAGCATCGCACCCAGCACCGCGGTACCTTCGGCAGCCACTCAGCAGTGCCCACATTGCTCTAAAATGAGGGCAGCGAAAAGCAAGAGTCCAGCCTTGCTTCCCACGCGTCCAGTTACGACCACCAGTAACACCATTTTTGAACCGTTAAGTCACCGTTCAAAGGCACAACCGGTTTTTCTGACTCTCTGACCTAGAACATCAGAAAGCTGTGGAATAAAGTCTAGAAGACAAGTTTATTATAGTGAGGTATAGGCAACCGTTTCTTTCCAGAGATCCACTGAGGCACAAGGAGGAAACAAATTAATCCTTCATCTTCCTCACTATTTCAAGGCACGAGAAGCAGCAGCAGTTTTCAGTAAGGCCAGCCAGTACCACGCAAAATTAAAACCACCAGCCAAGAGCTGAAGACGCCACTAAGACCTTCTGCATTTCACACCCTTCATTCACAGAAGAGGGTACAGTAGAGAAGGAATAACCCCTTCACTGAAGATATCTGCTCAAGTAAAAATAAAATTAGGAAAAAAGTACCCGAAGTCTTAGAAGACTCTTAACGCTTAAGGCTTGTTTCAACTCAAGCTTCCTGTGAAGGACAGCTCTGTCAGAAAAGCTCCAGACTTTGGTAGTTAGTCAGTTTACAGTAATAAAAATGTAATTAACAGCATTTTTTGAACTTTCAAATAAATGTATACATCTCTAGGTAAATATATTAAACTACTCTTCACTACAAAAATACAGTATTTGAGAAGTCTCCGGTAGATTTCAGTGTTTAATGACAATAGTAAGCAGAGTACTAACAGGTTGATAGTCGATCCAGCTCGTCTAGCCCCTCAATAAAGTGCTTTGCTGTGGAAAAACTGAGTTAGAAACTCACCCCTTTCCAGCCAAGCCAGGCGTGAGCCCATAAACCCCTTCAACAGCCTCTGGCCCCAAGTCGTTACTACCACTCCTGTGGTAGACACACGTACCATGACACCTCCAGGTTTCCTATACCAAAAACACCTGTAAACCTTCCCCTTGGAGAACCGCTTTGACGCAATATGTACTTTATGAGACTAAGCTTTTCTTCTTCCTTTACAGTCTAAGGTTTAAATTGCAGGTTTATAACTTTTAGGGCACTAATTCCTTTTAAAATACAGCCCACCCAGCCCTGGTCTGAAGCACACATCTTTGGACTTCTCCAGTGGAGTTATTACTATGTTTTGAAGAACAATCAAATCCTCAAGCTCTACTGTACAAGGTTTTATATTGCACTACAACTTAAGATATGAAAAGAAGAGTAATTGACCTACCAAAGCTGCTACGAAACAAAACCATTTAAAAAAAAAAAAATCTTCATAAGGGATCATCAGTGCCTTGCTGGCAAGCAAAACACATCAAAAACCCGTCATCCTTCCTATCGCAATCAGCCTTTGGATTAGATGCCTGAACAAATCTTCCCAAATAATGGAAAGAAACCAAAAAATAAATATGGTAAGTTGACTCCACTTCTGGACTCCATCTCCAAGACCTGACATAACTACTAATCAAACCGAGAGTTGCTCAAGGCAGAAAGAGGAAAGAGGTCATTTCTGTGGGCAGCACAACCGGTACCACCTACTTCATGTCATCTCCTTATTAATCAAACTCCACCGCTGGGAATTCAGTCCTTTGTTCAACCAACTGCCTGAGAGCTTTTACATCTTCCCGGCTTTTTTGTTTCCAGACATCGAAACCCGAAGAATGTTTGGGGTTTCCTCCATGACTCTGACAAGCAAGTTATCGATGTAGTCCTCAAGCTCCCGCACCTGGAGATCTTTCTTGGTAATTGCATCCTTCTGTTTCAGGACCAGCTGGATCAGCTCATCGTGTGTTAGCTGAGCATAAGCATAGGCAGGATCTGAAGGATCATATTTCTTTGAGAGAGCAGAAAGGCAGGGTCATTACAGACATACGGGCATTTCAAAATCGCAACAGAACGCTATCTGGTCACTGCCTTGTGGAATTTCAAGCACCAACGAACAACTTTACAGGTGGCATTTGCAGACCCACAGCTGCTCTTCACAAGTATTACTGTGCTTCGTATTTTTTAAAAAATAAGTTCCATCCAAAGGACATTTCGGAACATCAGTCATTGGCATTTTAGGATGAAGCAGAGCAGGCTGCGCAATGGCCAAGGAGAGGGAGGCAGCCCAGCCCACATCTCTGCTACAAAGCGCCTTTCGGGCCATTAGCAAACCCTGCCTGGAAAAATTCATACAAAACACTATTTACCCATGCACTTCCGGAATGCAGAACAGCTCTTTGGAAGTATTGAGGGGGAAAAAAAAAAAAAAAGCAACTGCCTCAAAGTAAGTGCATGCAACTTATGGCACAGAGACACGATTTATAGAGCTGGGGCAGCCTTCTCCAGAAGAGACGGCAGGCTCAGAGCCAGAGCGTTGTTATGGATGGTAACCAGGCATCAGTTTTAGCATAAAATCTTTGCATAATGTCAGTTCTGCAATTCAGCTCTGCTGCAATTTACGTTAAAAGAATGTCATGCTGACTCCAGGCAACAGCCCATCCAGCTGAGCGAAGATGCCTGGAGGTTACAGCCGCGCACCAGCTACCATCGCCTATTGACGAGTGCCGGGACAGCTACTGTTTAAAACACACCAAAGACTAGGAAAGCCAAATTCAGGTTAAACGGCAAGAAAAAACACACCTAGGCCTTTGGCATTTCCCTCTTACTGTAGTTATCACTGTGAAAACTCACCACAACACTGGTTCTCCAAAAAAATCTGGTTTTGACCCTTAAGGAAATTTGACAGATACTGAGCAGCTTCTGCCTTCTCAGGCGCTAAATCAGCGTCAGCCTGGGCGAATAATGGGCTCGTGTGACTACATCAAGCAGAATTTCTTATGTGCAATCAGAGCACCACACAGAACACTAATTACGAGTTCTCAACTCATTCAAAATAGCACCATGTCAGTTTGAATCACTTAACACGCGTTTTCTCCTTTTCCACGTACACCAGAAGGAGGCACTCCAGCTATTTGGGTACTAACACTTCATTTTCCCCAGAAAACCCTTAGAGACAGTAACGGTACCCAGGGTTTTTCCCCACTGATCTGGAGATGCTTCTAGCCGTTCTGATCAACATGACTTTTCAGCTACACCTCAAGCCTGGAGGTCTCTTTTGAGGCCAAGATTATGCAAAAAAGCCTCCTTTAAATCTGAGTGATTATGCAAGCTGCACCATCACTCAGAAAAAAAGCTGCCGTGCTTTAACGGCAGGCACCCGGCCTCTCAACCCACACAGGATATTAATGCAACACATTACAAGGCAACAGCCACCCTGAGATTACTTTTTCCCCATGTTCTCAGCTTTAAGAGCCGTGTCCTTATTTCAGGGTGAAAACGAGCTCTGGGGACTAACCACGTCTGAAAATAAACAGTGACTAATTTGCCCAATCTCCTCTGCAAGTCAGGCAGCTCCCACAAGTCACCAACGGGACCATCTTCCAGGGGCAGCACCACCCGCGAGTCACTTGTCTCCTGTCACCGCATGGCTCACCAGGCAGCACCCCGTGCTCCTCTCCACCGAGAAACCCCTCCGCAAACGAGAGGCACCGATTCTATTACAGATCGGTTCACAAGAAAAACAAATATTTAAAGACTGTTCCCACCTTTGGGGACTGACAAAAAGAAAGCTCATGGACCCCAGGCATAATAACCACTATTCTTTTTCTGCTCAGGATATAAGAGATATGAGCCTAGGCAATCTCAAAAACACAAACTCTGTTCAATTTACTGCTTAAGCTTTGGGTTAAAGTACCACTTTCCTCCATACCTTCACGTTCATCTCCAGCAGCTTTTCATTCATGGTGCTGATGACATTCAGGTTTTGACTCTGAGACTTGTTTGCTGTGGCATTCATTGGCTTCACAGGATGGAGTCTGCAAGGTTAAAACAGGCTCATGTGATTTAGGCAGCACATATAACACCAGCACTACACAGACCTTCAGACTAAAAGCAAATATACCAAGAAATCGGGGAAAATTCCTGCCCTTCTCTATCTCCAGAGAGATAAGAGATTCAGCTTCGGGAAGACAAGGCATTTCTGTATAAGCTACAGGCTTTTTATAAGTACACTCCAGTTCTCTTACGACTATCTTTATTGACTTAAGGCATTGGAGATAAAGAGGCAGTAACAAGGGGAATATATCCTGAATGGCGTATCACAAAAGCAAAGGCAGGTTGGTCCACACGAGAAGGTAGAACACAGCGGCAGCTACTCTGATCTCTCCCGCACTAGTATTTGAGCCTGACTTTCCTAACAAGAACATATTTGTGGTTCTTGCAACATATGAAATACTTCTACTGCCCTGGGACAAGCATGTATTATGCCTTTTCCAATCTGAACTTACGCCATAAGCTGTCGAAAAGCGCTATCTTCATTTGCTTGAGGAGGATTTATACTGCCAATTTTAATACAGGAAGAAAATTTTACTGGTATCTCAGCAAATGCTGGCCCAGAAGTGTCCCAGACCCCGGATGGAGTTCTGCAGATAAAGTATTGAGGACCGACAGCTCAGTGGCACCACTCCTCGGGCAGCAGTAGCCCAGTGAGCTGGAAGGGCCACAGGCTGCTCCAGAAAGCAGCCAGGCGCTCTTGGGAGAGAGAGGCTTTAGCTGCATCGCTGGCTGCGACTCACTTCCAGGCTCAGGAGCCCAGTCCGAGGAAGCACCCCAGTTTATCAGGCTTCCTGTGACCATTCTCCCATTTCTGAAAAGTGGATGAATTGCAGTTCATTTCCCCAGTTTGATGAAATGACTCTTTTTCTTAAACTGTGACCAAGTTTCCCTAAGATTTTTCCTTAAGAGGTAGCGCTGTGATGAACGGCGGGTGCCCTCGAGTGCTCTGGGCATCCTTTTTAGCCATACAGATTTATCTGGTGCCAGCAATGATCCTACGCTGACGTGACAGACCCAGGGCCCGACAAATCCATGGGCCATAGGAAGTTAAGGCTGCAAAGCGCTGTGAATTCCTGCCCCTGGAGAGACAGATCTGCGCTCGCAGGAAGAAAAAGCAAGGCTCACATCAGCACTGAGATACTCGCTGTGCATTTCCCATATTCTCTCACCTGTGCTTAGGAGACACGGTTTCACCACTCTGCTGAGTTTGGTTAGGATATGTTTCAGAGGGTGAAACCCATGCCTGAAGAAGCTTCTTCTTGCCAGAATTTCCTGCTTTATCTGCGAAGCCCTCGGCTGTTGGCTTTTTCGGAGACTCTGCTCTATGACTTGGGGTGTCAGAGGGGAGAGAAGGAGAGGAAGAGTAGGGCTGGGAAGGACTTGACAGGGAGGAAGAGGAAACAGAAGGCTCAAAGAAGTCGCACTCTGCACACTCCTCAACACCTGCACTTATTTTCAGTTCTTGTTTCTCAAAATGACTATTACGCTCCCTGGAATGAGATGTCATACCTAAGCCTGAGTCAGCTACCCGGTTATTGACACTGTGAACATCCACTCTGGCAGGCGGCACGCGTGGTTTGCTTGGCTTGCAAGCACCAGGAGTACTTCCTCCACCTCCTCCTCCTCCCGGAGCAGCCGGGGTTACTTGGGCTGCAGCAGAGCTAGCAGAGTGCTCTGACAGTTCTTCATGCAAAGGCATTAAATCCAGGGACTGCCTTGCAGTCTCTGAAATGTTTTTATCACCTGCAGCAACGCCGTGGTTCTCCTGGCAGTCACCCAGCAGCTCGTCATCCGAGCCTCCCTCCGGAATAACTGGAAGACTGGCCAGTTTCAAACCACGGTCTCCGGTAACAGGAACGGCAGACTTTAGAGTTGTAAGACAGTCAAATAAATCATTGTCACCTTCATTTTTTAAATGCCTATTAGTGCTGTCATCTCTGATCACCGCTGGTGGAGTGACAGTCTCTAACGAGCCGCTCTGGGGGAAACACCCATGAGCATCTGAGGCTTTATCAACGTGTAATGGGAGCCCAGGCGCAGATTTTACACCGTCACCTGAAGAAGGCACATCACCACTTAACTCATCAGCCTGAGAAACCAGTGGGCACTTCTTCCGCGTTAAAGAGAGCCGTGGTGCTGGCTTGGGAGTGACTAACACCTCACTGCCAGCCCTCCCTACATCGCCTTCCCCAGGGGACGGTGCACAAGCTCCCGAGGTTGGTCTGGCAGATCCTATTTGAGAAAATGAGTCATTTTTATCAAGTGGAGTCACCTGGGGTTCTAACGTGGGTGCACGTTCTTCCTGTCTCTTTTCACCAAAGATCTGCATCTCTTTCAGCTCACTCTCGGGGGAAGGTGGCTGCTCAGGCCCATTCTCTGGGAAAAGGCTATTACTACACTCCGAGGGAGATGCAAAGTGTTTGCTGCCCTTTGTGCAGGCTTCAGTATTTATAGTACCTACTTCCTCACCACCCTGAACAGTGGTCTCGCCATGCCGGATGGGACCTACGCTGTCACTAGAGCGCTCTGATGATGGGTAGCACCCCGCTTCCAGTTTGTGAGCAAACCCTGCTGGCTCTCCGGTTGCATCTGAACCCGTCAATACCATTTCACTGAAATCAGAGCACTGCTTTTCGTGTTCCTGCCCATCCAAATCCTCATCACCTGATGTAGCACCCTCCGATTCACTGAGGAGAAAGGACACAGATTTCCCATAGCCTAACTTGCTTCTTTTCAAAGAAGTCTCAACCTGAGGCTGGGGAGAATCGCGTTGCTTCTTTGGAGCCAGACCAGGGCTGTCAGAAAGGGTGCCGAGAGGCTTTGATACAGCTTTGACATTACTAGTTAAAGCCACATCTGAAGAACTCCCTGAAGCACCGCGACCAGAGTGTTGCAGCTCAGCAGGGTGCTCTGCTGAGGAACAGTCTTCATCACAAGGAAGGCAGAAAGAAGAACTAGCAACAGCTATGAAACCTGGCGCACCCGCGTCCCACCCAAGCTTGGATACAAAGGGATTATTGTTATTAAAATGACAATCAGAGGGGAGAGAAGGTGCGTGTGGGCAAGAGAGACCCCGAGAAGCCTGCGCATCAGAGCTTCTAGGACCTTGGCACCATTCGGAAGCAAAAGGATTATTACCACTGCCAGAGACCTGCCTAGAAAGAGGCGTTTTGGGAACAGAGGCTGCAAGCGGATGGGGTGAAGGGAGACGGGCAATGCCTTCAGAACCCAGGGCTGCGGATGCCCTGCCCCACTCAGAAGTAAAGGGGTTCTTGCCATGTAAAAGCTCTGCAGCAAAAGCAGGAGAAGTAATAGATGCAGGAGAACTAGTAATGTTTTCAGAGTCTGCCACTCGGACATTTTGCCCCGTTTTAGAAACAAAAGGATTATTGTCACTACTGATAGGGTGTACAGAAAGAAAAGCAGGAAGGGAATCAGGTGCAAGAGTAGGAAGCGTGGCTTTGGTTTTCTCCTCTGAAGGCACGCCCAGTCTGCAAAAAGGGACAAAAAACTCGCATGTCACTTGCGGATGCAACACGAGGCAGGAACAGACAAGCTTTAGCACCAGACTCCATCAACTCCTAAAACCGGACAGGAATTATACTTGCAAGAGACCTCAGAGCCTATCTGACAAACTTTACATACTTAAACGTGTCTTCACAAAGCACTCAATTTACGTCAGAACGCTTCTGCTGAAGAGTTTGCAGATGGCTCCTGATTTTAAGCACTATCTCATTTTTTGCACCCCAAGCAATTTTATTAGTATGTAAGACACTTCATATGCAAGACATTTAAACATGAGAAGCACTGAAAATAAGGAGTTAGAGACAGACACAAAATGTAGCCTTATTAGTAGAACACACCCATATATATATATAAAAACACACACATTATATATATAAGGATAAAGGAGCAGAATTTCCGAAAAAGCCTTATGTACAAATTTAGAGAAATGTCCTTCACGTTGCTATGAGTAATGCCAAAAGCAGAAGGGCTCCAAGATGAACACTTTTGAAGACCACAGCCAAACACAGAGGAGAAAAGCAGAGGTGTTAGAACTGGTGTTTCAGCCCCTGGGTACATTCAAGCCACACAGCTCAGCAGTATGTTAGTTTTTGCAAAAGATCCAGCAAGAAAAATCACCCCTACAGTACCTGCAAAGATGCCTGCGCTCAGAGAACCACTGTATCTCGGCATCACTTATAAGGAACATCTCTATACTAATCTCTTTTTCACACCGAGAGAGAACACAGAGCTATTATTTGTTATCAAAGGGTTCAGTGGGCAGCATAAACCCACCAGGTACCCTGCAGAGCAAGAGGCTTCAGCCGCAGGCAGGATGCCAGGGCGAGAGGCGCTGCTCTGCGGCAGGAAGCAGCCTGGTCAAAGCCTGCACATCGCTGTTTCTGTCAGCCTCCGAAATAAACGCCACTGACCTGGGCTTCACGGCTTTGGTCTTCGCTGGCGCAGCAGCTTTTTCAGGTTTCGGTTCTTCCTCGAAAGGGTTGAGCGGTTGCTTATTTGCAAAGACGTCTTCTGCACGGCGTCTGTCTCCCGAAGGATCCCCTCTGCTTAAATCTGCTGGAAGTTCAAAGTGTTTGGTCTCTTGTTCACTCTTCTCTTCTGGAACTTTGTTTTCCTCTTCCAACAGGGTCCAGTCGGGAATGTTCTCAGCATCACTGGTCTTCACTGCTTCCTTCTTCCCTGTGACCAGGGAGAGCAAGGCAGACTTTTTGTGGTCCGTTTTTTTGGTCTCTTTAATAACCTCAACAGTTGGAGGAACGCTGGTTTCCAGGTATTCTTCACTGCTAAGCAATTTGTACGATGGCAAAGTCATAGATTTAAAGGTCTCCAAAGACGCAGACCCAGAGAAAGCATGACTAGGAGATGTTCTTCCCGTCTCTTCAGGAACTTTAGCAGATCTGGAAGACAGGTTCTCTTCTGAAGCAAAGAGCTGCTTCCTCCTGAAGTTGTGAGGAGAGGGGGAAGAGGCTGGAGTGTTGTCCTTCGTCGTGCTCTCTTCCATATAAACGTGACTGCCGTTGATACACAGACTAGACTTGGAAACAGGATCGCTTTTGGATTTAAGGCCACTGAACAAAGAGAGCCCTTCTTTCTTGGTGTGGCTAGTGGTTACTTGGTTTAGTTGCCTGCTGTCCAAAGTTGCTGTTTTACGAGACTTAAATACAAGAGAAGGAGAGGACTTCTCTTCCAGGGCATTTCCAAAGGCTCCTGGAAAAAATAAATGGGGAGAAATTCAAGATGCAAGAACATCCTTTCCTCTGACACCCTCAGTGCATCACAATCATTGATGGATTGCAGCAACATCGCAAGTGTGACTATACCAGCCACTTCCAAACCTTCTGGGTCCCCCAGCACTGCCAGCCCCCAGCACGCTGGATCACACGTGCCATTCAATGACATAAAACCACCACAGATCGCTCACTGCAGCTGCACCGCCAACACGTGCTGCCATTGCTCCCGCAGCCCCACCAGTTCTATGCTGGCCCAAGGTAAGCTTAGCCGTGAGCGTCTAACGTCCTACGTGTGTTCTCACCACCACGGACAGAAGTGACTTTCTATGGATTCGTTCAGTAGGAAGAATTTAACCAGCAGTTTAAAAAGTGTGAAAAGTGCAAGCACACCTTTGTAGAAAGGCCTTGTGCCCATCGGTGCCAATACTCACTTTCTGAGGTTGGAGAGGCGTCTGACTCTTCATCGTCCCATTGTGACTGGAAGTCGCTGGGCCGCAGCCGAACCCTCTCGGTGACGGGCTGCGTTGGCAGGACTGACATGGACTGGGAGAGGGACGTCTTCTGCAGGCCAGGTTTGGAAAACAGGGCTTTGAACTTTGATTTCTTCTTTTCCTTCTCCTTCTCAACTGACTCATCTTCGCTGTCAGCGGGGGAGTGAGTCGTGCTGGGAATGATCACCGACGCCGTGTCGGAAAGGCCACTGCTCCTCTTCCCCTTGAGCTTGTCTTTGAGCTTGCCAAAGGGAGAGCGAGACTTGTCTTTCACGGACAAATCAAACATACTGGCTGTCATGTTGCTCCTCATAAACTGGATATCCACTTCGATCTCCCCTCTCTCCTTTTCTTTTTTCCCTGGTTTGGAGCGAAGCTTGTACCACCTGCAGACACAAGGAGATTTCTTTCACAAACAACTTCTTGAGAAGCACAGGTAATTGAGAACAACAAGGGTGTTTATGTTTTAAAAACCAAATAACCTACAGTGTAGAGAAAAAAAAAAAAGGCAAAGCCTTCAATCTTACAACCATGTCATAATCATATGGCCCCAGGTGCCAAGGAAAACATTTCTTATCATAAAGTTATTAGTAAAATCTGTTTTAAAACCCCAACAAGGAAGGGTTAAAAAAAAAAAAGAAGAAAAAAAAGAAACACAACATGGAATTCCTGTATTTCAGCTCAGCCACTCTCTTCTGTCATTTTATCTGGCTTCTGAAATTCCCAGAGGACTTTGAAGTGGGTTGGAAAGAAGGAGGCTCAGAGAGACACTGGTACCAGACAGCTCGCACACACCCTCATACCTTTCATTCCAGCTGCTTCTCAGTTGCTATCTTAATGCCTCTTAAGTCAGGAACCCCTAATCAACACAGCGAGAGGCAAACCAAGCCTCAGAGTCTGGGGATTTCCACACACCCCTACCGGCTCGTGACCAGGAAGGACACTGGTTACAGACAGAGCCTTATCCCTTCTGAGATGCATCTCTAGAATATTATGCACTGCGTATCAAGTAAGTGCTCGGGTGTCCTAAACTGCAAGTCCACCATGTGCACACCGCTACCATGCGTGCTTGATTACCACTCATGACACTCAAACCACGTTAGGGCCGGCAAAGAAAATTATCAGCCCTGCACACCAATACTTTTTTGTCTATCACTGGAGCCACAGACTTCCCGACTCCACAGAACCGATAGGAAAAGCCGCCTGGAAAATGCCAGCTTCCTCCTCCTCACCAGCTGGTACGGGAAATAAAAGAAGAGAACAGAGCATGCAAATCTGCCGCTCCATCAAATTTGCACTGAGTTCTTTGAAGATGCACTGGAAGCAATGAAAGAGAAGGGGAAAAGGCAATTAATTTGCTTCAGAGAAAATTCAAAACTAATGAGGATTAGCTGAAGGAGATGAATTCAGGAATCTGCTGCGGAGGAACGCTTTAGAAGGAAATGAAAGCAGGAGCACCACGCTACAGTTCGGTGTTCACACCTGAAGTCACAGGGCAGCAGCACCAGGGAAGGGACTTTATGAGACGTCAGGCTCTGCCAGGTCCCACAGCGGCAACAGCAAGGGAAGCGCAAACCCTTTGCCTTTAATGCAAGCCAGCACTGGGCACTTTTGTTCTAAACCGCGTGATTTTTCTAGGAGCATCCTGTGCTTGTACGGTGCCACAACAATTCCCTCTCTGCCCCGGGGAAAGAGCAGCCCCTGTTTCAACAGCATCCAAAATACAAACTGTGTGTTCAGCGAAAGGCAGCTTCCCACCGAAATACGGACGTGGCTTTGAGAATCACGCGGCTGCGGCCGAAAGTAAATAATGCACTGACAACCTCCCCCCGAGACTACAAAATATAAAATCTTATTAATTTATTATGTTACTGTGCACCTGTCAATCAACAGGCATTTATTTTCCAAATAAAACCAACCCTTTACAGGTATATGTCACCACGGCAGCCAAGCAATAACAAAAGAAACAGGCTTCAAACAGAAAATTGAGGTCTGGGGGGATGACACTAACAACTTGAAATAGCAGACGTTTTCACAGGAACATCAAAGTTGTTTTGTTTTTTTTTTTTTCTCCCCTTTCCTCTATTTTCCTTTGTCCGGACACAAAGAAGCCAGCCCAGAAGGTCGGCGGCACTTGTCTCGAAGGGCTGGCTCCCCAGACGCCGCACACCGTGCTCCACAGTGTAAACACATTAGCGCTTGACACAACCTTAATGACAGCCAGATTATAATTAAGGCCTCGCAAGCGCCAATGGCTTTGTTAAGAAACGCGACGCAGACCTCAGTTTTGGCCAAGCCGGCGTGAATACTTGGATCCGCTCAGGTGAGCGAGAGGAGGAAGGTGAGCGAGAAGGAAGGTGACTCACCGGCCACATTACAAGGCTGCTGACTCCCAGTAAAACCCTCCCAGTAACCACCCCTGGGATTTCAGGGCACCGTCCCGGTGTTTATGTTCAAAGGAGGGAGTATGACACAGAGCTGGGACTCGGCATTAAAGGAAGAGTCTCCCAGCTCAGTGTCCTGCTGACAACAGTGAAGCCGGCCCATATAACGCTGAATTATCTGCTCTTACACATGCTTACACTCTGCCGACTATTTATTAAGAACAATACACAAACAGCTGGCTGCAGCCTGCGTTCATTCTCTGTTGGAAGGTGTTTTAAATACATTAAGTTTCTTGGGTGAACCGGGCTGTTCCCAGCGTGCGCTGTCAGCACTCGCGTGTAAGTATGTGAAAATCAAACCCAAGCACGAGGCAGGACTGACCAAAAAAGCACTGTCCACGTTTCCCCAGGCCAGCCCGGCAGCCGCAGCACCCCCCGCCTCTTCCAGGGGGGCTGGCACCCTGCAGCTATGGGGGCCACCCCACACCAGGAGGGACCCTGCCCCAAGGGGTCACCCCATGGGCCCGCATGGGGCTTCAGGAATCCCTCACCAGATCCTCCCACCCCTGTGGGGCACAGGGGTCCGCCACAGATTCCCCCACACCCCCGTGGGGCTCAGGGGTTTCCATGGTGCACAGGGGTCCCCCACCAGAATCCCTGGTCGCTGTGAGACCCAAAGGGTGCCCCCCCATCCCTCTCCATGGCCGTCATCCGGCACAGAACCTCCCTGCCATTCCTCTCCCCGGTCCCTGTGGGACACAGACTGCCCCCCCCATCCCTCTCCGTGGCCCCTTTGGGACTCACAGACCCCCCCCAATCCCTCTCCGTGGCTCCCTTGGGCCTCACAGACCCCCCGCAATCCCCCTCCATGGCCCCTTTGGGACTCACAGACCCCCCCATCCCTCTCCCTGACCCCTTTGGGACTCACAGACCACCCCCAATCCCCCTCCATGGCCCCTTTGGGACTCACAGACCCCCCCATCCCTCTCCCTGACCCCTTTGGGACTCACAGACCACCCCCAATCCCCCTCCATGGCCCCTTTGGGACTCACAGACCCCCCCATCCCTCTCCCTGACCCCTTTGGGACTCACAGACCACCCCCAATCCCCCTCCATGGCCCCTTTGGGACTCACAGACCCCCCCCATCCCTCTCCCTGGCCCCTTTGGGACTCACAGACCACCCCCAATCCCTCTCCATGGCACCTATGGGACCCACAGACCCTCCCAATCCCTCTCCATGGCCCCTTTAGGACCCACAGACCCCCCCCACCCCTCTCTCCCCAGGCCCCGTGGGACTCACAGACCCCCCCCATCCCTCTCCCTGGCCCCTTTGGGACCCACAGACCCCCCCCCCATCCCTCTCCATAGCAACCGAGGGCACAGACTCCCCCGTCCCTCTCCGTGGCCATCGAGGGGCACAGATCCCCCCCCATCCCTTTCTCCCGCCCCCAGTGAGCCCAGAGCCCCCCTCCCCTCCCGGGCCCACCTGCAGTGCCGGCGGCCGCCGTCGGCCCTCAGCGCCGCCAGATCCACCTCGGCGCGTCCCAGGAACTTGTCGAGGCCGACGAGGGCGCGGTGCAGCACGGTGAGGCGGAGGGCGGCGGGTCGCGGCGGCGGCGGCAGCTCGAAGGTGGCCTCCTCCCGCCAGACCGGCTGCCCCTGGCACCGCTCCGCCACCGAGGTGGAGAACTTGTCGCGGCCCAGCGCCATCACGGTGTAGGCGTCGCTGCCGCCGCCGCCCGCCGCCGCCTTGGCCCGCAGCCCCCGCGCCCGCAGCACCGTCACCTGTACGTGGGTGGGCGCCCAGGCCGGCGCCGGGCCCGGGCCCGACATGGCGGCGGGAGCGGGAGGGAGCGGGAGCGGGAGCGGAGCTGCCGGTGCGCGTCCCGGTGCGCTGCCCCGCCCCGCCCCTCTCGCGAGAGCGCGGGGCGGGGGCAGGGGTGGGCGTGGCCGCGAGTGGGCGGGGCCCGGGCGGCGGTGGGCGGGGCCTGGGCCGTACAGGTGTGTGTGCAGGTGTGTACAGGGTTATACAGGTGTGTGCAGGGGTGTGTGTGTACAGGGTTATACAGGTGTGTGCAGGGGTGTGTGTGCAGGTGTGTACAGGGGTGTGTGTGCAGGGTTATACAGGTGTGTGCAGGGGTGTGTGTGTACAGGGTCATACAGGTGTGTGCAGGGGTGTGTGTGCAGGTGTGTACAGGTGTGTGTGTACAGGGTTATACAGGTGTGTGCAGGGGTGTGTGTGCAGGTGTGTACAGCTGTGTGTATACAGGGTTATACAGGTGTGTGCAGGGGTGTGTGTACAGGTGTGTACAGGTGTGTGTGTACAGGGTTATACAGGTGTGTGCAGGGGTGTGTGTGCAGGTGTGTACAGGTGTGTGTATACAGGGTTATACAGGTGTGTGCAGGGGTGTGTGTACAGGTGTGTACAGGGGTGTGTGTGCAGGGTTATACAGGTGTGTGCAGGGGTGTGTGTGCAGGTGTGTACAGGGGTGTGTGTACAGGGTTATACAGGTGTGTGCAGGGGTGTGTGTGCAGGTGTGTACAGCTGTGTGTGTACAGGGTTATACAGGTGTGTGCAGGGGTGTGTGTACAGGTGTGTACAGGGGTGTGTGTGCAGGGTTATACAGGTGTGTGCAGGGGTGTGTGTGCAGGTGTGTACAGGGTTATACAGGTGTGTGCAGGGGTGTGTGTACAGGTGTGTACAGGTGTGTGTGTACAGGGTCATACAGGTGTGTGCAGGGGTGTGTGTACAGGTGTGTACAGCTGTGTGTGTACAGGGTTATACAGGTGTGTGCAGGGGTGTGTGTGCAGGTGTGTACAGCTGTGTGTGTACAGGGTTATACAGGTGTGTGTGCAGGGGTGTGTGTGCAGGTGTGTACAGGTGTGTGTGTACAGGGTTATACAGGTGTGTGTGCAGGGGTGTGTGTACAAGTGTGTACAGGTGTGTACAGGTGTGTGTGTACAGGGTCATACAGGTGTGTGCAGGGGTGTGTGTGCAGGTGTGTACAGGTGTGTGCAGGGGTGTGTGTACAGGGTTGTACAGGTGTGTACAGGTGTGTGCAGGGGTGTGTGTACAGGTACGTACAGGGGTGTGTGTGCAGGGGTGTGTGGACAGGTGTGGACAGGGGTGCACAGGTATGTACAGGTGCGTGTGGCATGTACAGGTGTGTATATACAGGTGTGTCCGGGGGTGTGTGTACAGGTGTGTATGTACAAGTGTGTACAGGTGTGTGGCATGGAGAGATGTGTACAGGGGTGTATATACAGGTGTGTGCAGGTGTGCAGAGGGTTGTACAGGGGTGTATATACAGGTGTGGATGTACGAGTGTGTACAGGTGTGTGCAGGGGTGTGTGGCACGTACGGGGTGTACAGGGGTGTGTGTACAGGTGTGTGCAGGTAGGCACAGGTGTGCGCAGCATGTACAAGTGTGTGCAGGTGTGTATGTACAGGTGTGTACAGGGTTGTACAGGTGTGTATGTACAGTTGTGTACGGGGTGCACAGGGGAGTATGTACAGGTGTGTATATACAGGTGTATATGTACAAGTGTGTACATGGGTGCACGGGTGTGTGGGGCATGCATGGGTGTGTACAGGTGTGTGCAGGGGTGTATGTGCAGGTGTGTACATGTCTGTACGTGTATAGCTGTGTGCATACAAGTGTGTACAGGAGTGTACAAGGGCGTACAGGTGTGTGTGCATACCAGTGTGCACAGGTGTGTAGGTACAGCTGTGTAGGTGTGTGTGCAGGGGTGTACAGGTGTGTACAGGTTTAGGTACAGGTGTGTACGTGCATGTGTGGCGGTGTACAGGTGTGTACAAAGGTGTATGTACACGTGTGTGCATGTGTGGGGGTGTACAGGTGTGGGCATGTACAGAAGCGTAGAGGGGTGTGTGAATGGACGTGTGTGTGTATACAGGTGTGTGTATGGGGGTGGGGGTGCGCGCAGGGGCTGTGAACAGGCGTGTGTATGCGCAGCTGTGTGGGCACAGGGCTCTGTGTGTGTACGGGGGTGTTTTGTGCACGTGCAGGGCCGGGGGTGTCTGCACAGGACACTGTGTGCAGGTTTGGGGGGACACAGGAGCCTGTGCCTACAGGCGGGGGGTGTGCGGTGGGGGAGGCAGTCCGGAGGGCTGTAGGGTGACCTGTCCCAGCGCCAGCTCCATCTCGTCACCTGCTCTGAGGCTGCTGGAAAAGTACCAGCACTTCTCCAAAAACAGCCTCGCAGGAGAAATGCCATTTCCAACACCCGGCGCGGTGAGAACCTGTGATTCATTTAATGACAGGGGCACAGCCGTCACACCAGCAAAAGGCTTTTCGCCCTTTTCCTCACACTCCCGCAGGCCCATTTCCTTCATTAATTTAGAATAACGACACCGCAAGGTCCCGAAGCGAAGCGTGCAGCCTGCCGCCCCCCCCGCGGGACTGGGCAAGGTGTCCCTGGGGGAGCTCTGCCCGCCCACCCCATCCCGTCCCGTCCTGTCCCCTGCTCCCCGGGACCCTCTGCCCTGCTCGCTGCGGTGCAGGTTCACCTTCGGGACCCTCAGGGGAGGGACAGGTTTTGCTGGGGGGGGCCGCGGGCACGCAGCTGGGGCGACTTTGCAGGGAAAAGCTGCAGCAAATGCATTTTTGCTGGTGCCGGCCGCTGTCCTGGAGGCCAAGGGAGCTCGGGACACACCGGGAGCAGCCCCAAGCACCCTGATGCGGGGCAGGCGTAGGGAAGGACGCTGCGTCGAGTGCTGCAAACCCCCAGATGGGCAGGGGGACTCCATTCCCCTCCGGTCCCATGGGGAACAGGGACATCCCCGACCCCCTGGAGCAGGGAAAGCTCTGCCGTGAGCGGGACAAAGTACATGGCCACGGAGGAGAGCGGGACGCCGGCCTCAGAGCACGCCGCCGGCAGCCCCGCAGCTCTTGGCGGGGATGATCTTCCTCTTGCAGGCGAACATCTTGCGGAGCTCCCCGCGGAAGCGGTCGTGCAGCCAGGCGTAGAGGAAGGGGTTGCAGCAGGAGGAGCTCATGGCGAACCAGTGGCAGAGCAGCTGGATGAGGAGGAAGTAGCGCTTGTCGATGAGGTTGATGTCGATGTCCCGGATGATGTTGAAGACGTGGATGGGCAGCCAGCAGACCCCGAAGGCGGCCACCACCAGCACAATGAGGCGGAAGATCTTCCTCTTCCTCAGGCGGTCGAACTCGGCTTGGTTCTGGGTGGGGTGACCGGGCACCACCCGGCTCCTCAGCTTCACCGAGATGCAGATGTAGGAGAGGGAGACGGCGGAGAGGGGCAGGATGTAGGTGACGATCAGGGTGCCGTAGGCATAGGCCAAGCGCTGCGTCTCCTTCTGCATCCAGAACTCCTCGCAGATGGCGAAGCCCTCCTGCCGAAACTCCACGTGGTAGGTGTGGGCGATGGCGGGGGCCACCAGCCCGCAGGAGAGCAGCCAGATGCCCCCCACCACGGAGATGCAGCTGGTGACCGAGATGCGCTTCTTTAGGGGGTGCACGGTGGCGTAGTACCTGCAGGGAGAGAAACCGTGGAGACCGAGCCCCAGAGCATCCCGGAAAACCCACGGACATCCCGGACACCGCCACGGCGCTTCCCGAAGGCAGAAGATCCCACAGGAGGGGCTGTGGGAGCCGCTGCTGGGAAAGGGATGGCTGGCGACAGGGGGGACGACTGTGTCCCCTCACCCTGCGATGGAGCCCATGGAAGCCCCAGGTCCCTTCTGGTGTTTAGTAAAGCAGGGCCAGGCATGGAGGATTGGGACTGAAAGCATCCATTTGGGATAAATCCCAGTGATATTTTACGAGCACAGTGAGGACAGTATAACTCGGTGGCTGCCTCTTTAGCAGGAGAAACAGAAGCAAATCTTTTTTGAAGAGCAAAGGAACACCGCCAGCGCTCCTGGGGACATCTCAAACCCCAGACCTCCAGCTCTGCCGGCCATCCAGCCTTTCTCAGCTATTCCGCTCAAATCTTCCCTTTTTCCTGCTGTTCCCATCACGGTCCTGCCCCGCTCTCCCCCGGGGGCAGAGGGAAACCAGCTCCTCGTGCTGCCCTGGGTGCTGCCAGCTTCGCACCCATCCCTGTGGGGTTTGCACCATCTTTTATGAGAGGAGATCTCTATGGAAACGTGTTTTGTTTTGTTTTTTTTATAAACCACCCCCCCTCAGCCCCTGCCCGGGCGCACTCAGGGAGGCACAAGCGCTCCCCACCCTGGGGCCAGAAGGCAGCCTGATTTGGGTGCGCATTCATCCAGCAAAGTATGGAAAACGGGGTGCAAACTGCAACAGCCCTTGGGCGAGAGCCACGCTGGCCGGGAGCCCAGATCTGACCGGGGGTGAACTGGATTTTGGTAGAGATGGCTTCGTGAAGACAGGCATGAAACTGCCCAACAGCACTTCTCCATGCCAAGCAGCATCCCGGTCAGCCCCACTGCGCTTCCTCCGCCCGAGGCCGAGCCCCGACGCTAAAGAAAAGGCTGCAGAGTGACTGCAAAGATCCCCTGGGTATTTTCTTTTACTGTTTTGAGGGTTTGGCGCTTAAAACCCTGAGCTGAGCGAGCAGCAGCTTGAGGGGACCGAGGGGGACAGACCCGGATCCCCGCACCATCCGCCCCGCCGGTGCTTACCTGTCGACCGCGATGGCCGTGAGCGTGAAGACGGAGACGTAGACGGTCATGGGCTGCATCAGGAAGACGAAATAGCACAAAAACTTCCCGAAAACCCAGCCCTGGGGGTTGAAGGCGTAGGCCAGGGTGAAGGGCACGCACGTGGCGCACATCAGCATGTCGGAGAAAGCCAGGTTCCCGATGAAGAAGTTGGTGACATTGTGCATCTTCTTGGTCTTGCAGATGACGTAGAGGAGCAGGTAGTTGCCGAAGATGCCGACGAGGACGACCAGGGCGTAGCAGGGGATGATGAGGGGTTTGAAGGACTGGATGAGCTGCACCCCAGTGAACTGCGCGCTGGCATTGGAGCGGTTCTGCGGGGCGAGCTCAAAGATGGTGGCGTTGGCCATGTCCCCGTCCCCCTCCATGCCTGCGGCTGAGCCCCTCCACCTGCACACAGCAGGCAGGCAAGAAAACCCCTATCCCGACCAGCCTCAGCACCCCGAAATCTGTTGGTCGCAGGTTTCAGGTGTCCGTGGGGCGCATCCTGCTCCTCGTCACAGCTTTGTTGCCACTGTCCCCCCCCGCGCCGCCGCACAGGACCCTGCCCTGCACTGAGCGAGGCTCCCTGGGACGGCAGCTTCGTCCGGCGGGTCCTGGGGAGGGAAATGGAAAATCAGGCTCAGGAAAGGGGCGATGCCGGCGAGCAGCCCTGCATTCCTGGGGGGAGAAACAGCGGCGACGGCTCCGGGAGGGGAAGAGGAGAAGGAGAAGGGGGGCTGAGTGTGGGCTCGGGGGCAGCACTTACCCAAACCCGCTCTCATCAACACACCTTTAGGCGAAGCGTTCGCGGCAATCCTGCCTCTGCCCCAGCCCAGCCGGCGCGGGGGGACGGCTGCTGGCGGAAGGGAAAGGGAAGCAGCAGCCGAGCCAGAAAACGGCTCCTAATGTTTCTGGAAATAACAAAGGACATTAATGGATAAACGAATAAAGACGCTCTGCTACTTTTTCGCTGCCTCAAAGCCTCGTGTGCCGGCGCCCCGCTCATCCATCCCCCTAACGAGATTAACCCGGCTCTGCTCCAACGCGGAGGCTGGCCGCAGCCTGCCCAGGCTCCGTCGCTGCTCCGGCTCAGGGGGGCTCAGCCGGGGGATTCTCACCCTCCTGCCAAAACCAGACCCAGGTTTCCATGGAATCAGGAACGGGATGAGGGGCAAGGAGGAAATTCAGGGGCAAAAATTCCATCGGTCCTGGCAGACGGGTCCCTGCCCGCCCGGGAAGCCGTGACCCACACACCGTGCTCGCTGCCAGACCCCCGGGACCCCCGTCCCCAGCTGCTCCCCCTCCTGCCCACCGAATCATCCCACCTCCCGCTGCAGGCCGGCTTTAATTCCCTGGGCTATTTCCATACGTTATCTCCCACTCTTTCCCAGCACAGCACTTGCCACCCTGTTTATTCCTCTCTGTACCAGGCGTTATTTCACCCTTCAGCCCTCACGTACCTGATCTAGTAAGACCAAAACCCACCCGGCAGATTTTGGAAGCCCCCCAGGGGGACCCAACAGAGAGCTGCACCCAGCCGCGGTTTTGTAACGCGCCTCAGCAGCCCCCCAAAAGCTCCGCAGTCTGAATGTTCGTTAACTGAGTTTTTAATCAACTTCCGTGCACCCTGCCTGCTGCACCCCACGCGTTTGCAGGGCACCCCACCCCTACGGACGCACTCGGAGGCAGAATAGAGTCCCTCTTACCAAACATTTGCTGCTGAATCCGAAGCCGTGCAACTGCCCCCCGCCTCCCCAGCCAGCCCCGCGCCGCTCTTTGTTCTGCTCAGGGAAGGAATTTGCCAGCGGAGCATCAGCAGGTAAAAAAATCCCCCACCACCACTCCGTAAATAAATTACCGCGTGCGGAAGCCTCCTCCTGAAATACATCCTCAGCCCCGCACGCGTCCCCGGACCAAGGGCTGCTTTTCCAAAGGAAGCAGGGAATTTATCCGTGCCACCCAGCGGCGTTTGAAGGCAGCCGCCTTCCCGCGGGCTGGGCACGGTCCTGCTCAGGGGCTGCCCTGGGGGGGGCCGAGGGGACGGACCCCCCTCGCTGCCCCTCTCCACGTGCCGGGGTGCAGCGAGACCAGTAGGGACCTTGGACTGAGACTGCAGAAAATGTAAATAATTGAAAAGTATTTGGGGAAAATTCCTCCCCCAGGCCTCCTCCTGCCCTTTCTGCCCAGGACTCCTGAGATCGGGGGCGGGGGGGTTCAGGCAGGCACCCGCATCAGCCAGGCACCAGTGAGGGGGTGCTCACCCCCGTGCTCCCTGGGTGCTCCGGTTTGCACTATTTAACCTCTCGCGCAATTATTCGGGCACTGACGGGTGAACGGACGGGGCGCTCACGCATCAAATAATTGGCCACTTACACACAAAATAAGTGGGCGCTGCTGCATTTACCTGCTCTAAGGTGACCCTGCTCTGGCCAGGGGTTGGACTAGGTGATCTCCAGAGGTCCCTTCCAACCCTATGATTCCATGATTTGTGATTAATAACAATCATTATCGCTTACTGCTCGTGCAAAAAGGCAGGAGAGGCTGCCCCTTGTGCCCGGTGGAGGTGTGGGGTCAGCCCCAAACAGGGGGAGGCACAAACAGTTCTGCACAGGCAAAGCCTGGGGTGAGCCCCGGCTCCAGGGGGGGTCTCTGCAGCTCCCCTGGGCTTTGGAGGGGTGAGCGTGAACATCTGGAGGACGTGCACACAGCTGGAGCTGCACAGCAGCGGGTACCCAGAAAACCACCCCAAAACGGCCGCCAGCGCCCCCATGCTGGGGGCTGTGACCATCCCGCTGCCGAGCCCAGGACCCCAGTGCCCATCGCCCCACGCAAACCCCCACAGGCTCCTGGGGAATGAGTTAGCCTGAAAAAAAAAAAAAAAAAATCTGTGAAGCAGCTTTTAGCCTAACGGGAGCATCTTTGGTGTTAAAATGTCATTCTTGCAGCCCACTTCTCTGCCAAAACTCTTCTCCGGCATTCCCCAAAGAAAGTCACCCCTGGCAGTCCCGCTCTCGTGTCCCAGGCTGGCACCCATCCTGCGCACGAGCCGCTGCAGAGCCCCGTCCTGCCCAGGGGATGTCGGCTGCCACCTCCCACCCTCGCAGTGGGGGGACATCCCTGCCATGGGGGGAACGGAGCCCGTTCTGGCGCCAGGTGGGTGGACACAGCACCAGCCCCACGCCACGTGCCGGTGGCTGCATCCCGTGCCAGTGCCCCCCACGCCCGGCCGGGCAGGTGCCCGGTGCCCTCTGTTTGTGCGTTTTGTCTCCATGACATTGAGACTTGTCTATTAATTACCTGGCAGTTGCCATGGTTATGCCAAAGTCCTCCAAGAGACGCTGCTGGGCAGGACGCAGGATGGGGCGAGCGCGTGGCTGCGGGCAGGGTGACGGAGCATCTCCCCCAAAACACCCCCCTTCCCGCTGCCGGGGTCACCCTGGCTCCGGCCGTGACTCTCCCGAGTCCCACGCTGCATCTGTGGCCAGCGCTAGCCGTGCCGTCCTGCAGACCAGGCTCCAGCAAGGGGCTTGTGGCCAGTGTGGGGTGACAGCTCTGTCCCTGCGCACCCACCCGGGAGCTGGTCCTCGGGAAGGCATCGGCACCACGGCGGCTGCTTATGCACTTGGCTGCCCAGCGCTGCCCTGGCAAGCACAGGGAGCCGAAGAGGCCACTGTGCGAATTCACCGGCACCGACCTTAATCCGCTTTGTGACTCTTTTCTTCCTGGATTTCTTTAATCCGCACCCAGCGAGACGGTTTAATGCAGCTGCCGGATCACGCCGGGCGGCCGGCGTTCAGCAAGCTTCCCAATTAACAGCACGTTTCGCTCCCGCCTGAGGAATTAGGGGCAGTGAATTCACCAGCCTTTATTCCTGCTCCTCCGTGGCCAGCACCCCCACCTGCACCCAGCACCCGCAGAGCGCTGCCGGGATGGGCAGCGGGGGGGGGTGTCTGGCCCCCAGAAAGCCCCTTCAACCTGGGCAACTCTTCAAGCCCTCGCCCCCCGGCAATGCGCTGTCACACCGGCCAGGTCCCAGACCTGACAGGTCCCAGACCTGATCCTGGTGGGGAAAATAAGCCGGAATCGCCTGTTTCAGCGAGAAAGGCAGTGGTGGTGGCTCCGACGCCCTCTCCAGAAGGGGCACACGCAGGCGTGTGTGCTGGGAGCGAGGCGAGGGCAGGGAAGAGCCGGACGAGTTAATTGCTCATTATAGTTTTGCTCTCCCCCCTCTCCCACCCCCAAGCTCAGGGCTTTCGGCTCCCACCCCAGGGCACGTCTCAACCCCAGGCACAGGGAGGGGGCTCGGGGCGCACACTTGCCTTGCGGGAGGTGATGACCCTTCCTGGGGCGAGGGCTGCAAGCATAACGTCCCTGCGATTCTGTCCCCTTGCGTCCCCGCGCCCAGGCGCAGCCCCCGCCGGGGGGTGACGTGGGGCTGCAGCCCATCAGGGGCTGGCGGCTGGTCTCACCCAGGCCCAGCTCCAGCCTCCCCCCAGCCATTACGGCACGGCGACAGCAATCTTCCCCCCGCGCGCCCATCAGCTCCGCTCTGCGGCTTTGTGTGTTATAAGTGGGGAAAATAATATAAAAAAAAAAAAAAAGACCCCCGTGCTCTCTTCCCAGCCCCCCCCCGCCAGCAGGTTCAGGGCTCCCCTTTAAAGTCAACCTCACTGATATCATGCACGTAATGGATTTGGGCAATTTTCTCAATTAGGAGTTTTAATTATATTATTTCAGCGGCTGCTTGTTGTGGGCGGCTTTTGGCCGCGTTTCCTGGGCTGCCATGAAGACAGCAACACAACTGCGTCCTGCTGACCCAGGCGGGCTACGGTGGGAGCGATTCCTACCGGAACAAAAGGACCATTAGAAGGGAATACACAGGATAAACTGGTGCCAGGGCTGCGCAGGGGGAAAACGAGCACCTGGGTCTCAGAGCATTGTGTCCTCCCCTTGAAGAGGTGGCTGAGCTTACGTGGACACACAAGTCCCGAGACAGAGCGTGGTGCAGCCTCCCACCTCCGGACAGGCTGGGGCTGGGAGAGCCCCCCCGAACCCCCTGTCCTGGCCACAGGCAGGGGGGCAGAGGCTGCTTGCTGGCACCTCTGGCCCCCAGACCCACGGGTCAGCAGCACAACCCACAGCATCGCAGCCATTGCACGCATGGAATCTGTCTTCCCAAGAGGAGGCAGGAGCCGCCAGAGGCAGCGGGCGGGAAGGAGGGACAGGAGGGAGCAGGCTGGCGCGGCAGGACCACAGCACAGCCCAGAGGTATTTGCACTTTCCTGTTGTTATTGCAATAAGAGGGAAGAGGAGGATTTCTGGGAGCACGGTAGGAAGGGAGGGGGCAGGGAGAGGAGACAAGGGATGTTTGTGTCCCCCGAAGGGATCTGTCCTATTTGGCATGAGGCACTTGCAGCTCCCGGCACGGGGCATCCCCTCCATCACACCAGCTCCACTCCCAGAGCCGCGGAGTCTTCTCCAAGCTGCAGACACTCTATCATCATCCTCATCACCTACATCTTCCTCCAAGAGCTCTTCCTCCTAGGCTTCGGACTCGGCATCATCTTCCACTGGGGAGAGGAGACGCAGGGCTGCAGTGGGAGGGGGTGGCCCTGATCTGCCAAGGGGAGGCGAAACCCCCCCGGCTGCTCACACGGCCAGCGATCCCACCCCCCCGCTGGGAGGGGGGACAGGCACCATCCCACCCCGCAGCACCAAAGGCAGAGTGGAGAACCAGCACACACCACCGTGTCGAGCCCGTGAATGCAAACAAGCACTAATTCCACCCCCCCGCCCCCGGCCAGCAACCCCTCCATCCCCGGGGCAAAGCAGCCCAGTTGAGGGCTCCAGCTGCCACTAAAGCCACCGTGGGACCCACGGAGCACCCCCAGTGCGGCCCCCAGCCCTTGCACTGACACTCACGGATGATGTGCTGCCCGCTGAGATAGACCGGCCCCACTCCGCACTTGAGCACGAAGGTGATGGGAGGGACCAGCTCCACACCTTTGAGGTTGACCTGCAAAGAGTGGGAGCTCAGAGCACCCCCCGGCCCCAGCCTGGGGCGAAATCGCCCCACAGCCGGGGCGCTGCTCTGCACCTTGGTCTGCCCTTACCATGGGGAGCACCGAGGGCCGCAGCGCCGCGATGGGCACTGGCTTGTGGTCTCCGTAGGCGTTTTTCGAATCCACGGCCACCACGTGCAGCTCGTCCCCGGCATCAGCCCCCAGGCAGATCTGCGGAGCCAAGCAGAGAGCCCGCGGCAGGGGGCCTGGCCATCACTGCTGGGGCACAGGCTAGCTCCCACGGGCTCCTCGGCAAGCCTCAGCTCTCACCGTTCTCAGCAGCACCAGGTGCTCCAAGAAGTTGTCCTCCTCCTTCACCACGTAGCTCCGGCTGCCTGTGCTCAGCTGGCAGCCTGGGGGGACACAGCATCGTCCGTGCTCACCTGCGCTGCCTTGGGCGAGCAAAACCTAAGGGGAGGCATTCCCGGGTGCACACACCACCAGAAAGGGGGAATCCCACCCCGGCTGCCTGCAGGGCATGGCCACTGTCCCCCCACTCGCTCCTGCCATCGTCTCCATACCCCATAGGGCAGCAACAGGCTTCCGCAGCGACCTGGAGAAGGGAGAAGAGCTGCTCATCCTCCGCGGCAGATCCAACGCCGGCAGCAGGAACTAGCCCCTGCGAGAGAAACACCGGAGAAAACAGCAATTGGCTGCTCCGGAGCAGAAGCGCAAGGAAGAAAAGTGACTTTGGAGCCCTGAGAGCAAACTGTCCGGTCCCAAAAGCCCAGAGCCAGGGCAGCAGCCTGCAGGCGGCTCACAGCAGCCGGACCCGCACCCCTTTGGCAAGGACAGCGTTGCTAAGGGAAGGATGAACGGGGAAAGGAAATTAATTGCCTTTATAGGCAAAGCCAGCTCTAAGAGCAGGAGGAGCAGCCCCCTGCAGCGGGGGAGCACAGAGCATCTCCGGCTAACCAGAGCGGCTAAAGCTTTAGGGAAGCCTTTAGGATGGAGAGAGCACTTGGGGACCTCCAAATGCACCACGGGCTTTGCCAGCGCCAGCGTTTAACCCAGCAGCACAGCCCAGCACGGGCACTGGGGTGTCGGAAGGAGCTGCCCCCCCCAGCAGCAGCTGCCCCAGGGGACCACAGGTTGCACCCCAGCCCATACCCAGGCAGGGAGAGCAGCGCCAGCAGCGCCTGCACCCGGCTGCTGATAAAGAAGGGGGAGCCGAGGGAGGAGCAGTTTGGGAATGCCACGCAGGTGCTTCGGGGAGGGGCAGGTGGCACCAATGCACCCACCACCCCCTCATCACCACACCCCCCCCCAGCAGGACCTACCCAAACAAGGACACCCGTCTGAGCCAGCTTTAGCTTGATTAGAGATGAGGACACGGGCCCTGAGAGAGGGACACGCAGAGACAGGGGGCCCCCCCATTCCCTGGGACAGCCCCCTCTTCACCCCCAGCCCGGGGCTTGCCTGCTGTTTGGGAAGTTACTCATTAACACGGGGGGCTAACGAGCAGCTCCTGGGCTGGTGTTGGTCTATGTCCCCTCAGCGGGTCACTGAGGGTACCCCGGGGAGGACGAGGCCACGGGGGGGACACGCAGGACCTGCCTGTGCTCAGGGTCAGCTGCAGGGACCGGAGACCAGCCTCCCAAGAACCATCAGAGCCCCCAGACTGCCATCTGAACTCTAAAATGGAAACAGTCGCCAAGAGCCGTGTTTTTCTCTTTATTTAGTGATTTCAGCCTTGCTGGGTAAGAAAAGCAAAACGCGCCAAGGGAGGATCCTGGCAGGGGAGACCCCCAGCACCTCGTCCCTGGGGCTGCAGCCAGACCCCGCAGGCTCCATGGGGGAGCTGGGATGTCCCCAGCACTAGGAGGTGGCACTGGGCCACCCTGCATGGGCTCCCGGGCAGGGACGGGGCGGCCGGGGGGGCTGTGAGTGCAGGGGGTGCCCCGGGCATCGTCCTGGCACGGGGTCTCTGCCTTTCCCGAGCACACGTTCACACTGGTAGAGAACTCCCCAATTCTGGTAGGATGGCAGTGCCTGCGTTCTGGTGTGTTCCCAGGCTGGCAAACCCCCCGGGGGGGGGGGGCACAAAGCTCCTTGGGGGGGCACAGGGCTGGCGGGTGCAGTGCCCGGCCCTGGGGAGGGGGGGACAGCCCTGCCTGCCCTTTCAGGGTGCGAGGAGATGTGGCAGAGCTGGGACAGGCGCCACGGCACGCTCAGAGCTTCTCCCTGCCTGCCGGCCACAGCCCCGGGGGGGACACGCGCCCCCCCCGCCTCCGGCAGCGTCCCCCTGCTTGGCATGGACTCGAGGGCGTCGCAGAGCTTCGAAGGTTTATTTCACACGGGGGGGGGGGGGGGGGGGCAGGGAGGAGACGAAACGAGACAAAAACTTTACAGTCGCCGTGACATATTTACAACCAACATCACCCCCAAAAGCGGCCGTGCGACCGCGTGGCGTGGGCACCCCCACCACCGCCAGCGCCCGCCTGGACACCGCGGCCGGCACGGAGGAGCGGGATGGGCCCCGCCGCCGCTTCCCACCACCCCACCAGCACGAAGCGGTGTTCAAGCTAGAGCAGATCACCCCCCTGCCCTCACCCCACCGCCCCACAGCAGCGCGCGGGGGCCCCAGGGTGAAACCCCCCTCCCTCCTGCAACGCTCTCCCCACCTCACCCTGCTGCTGCTCCTCCAGCTTCATCTAAACACCCCCCCATCCCTGAACGGCACGGAAACCCGGCCCCGAACGGAGAGGGAGAAACAGGAGGAGATTTGAGAAGAGCATCATTCACATTTTTTTGCCCAGCCCCCCTGCTCGGGGCTCTCCTCGCTCCCCTCTGCTTCTCCTTTGCTAACGGTATCGCTGCGGCCCCCGGGATCGCACCCAGCGCTGGGAACGCAGCGGCTGGGGCAGGGATGGAGTGGAAATCCTGGAAAAGGCTCGTGCCCACAGGAGGCTCTTCTCCCCTTCCCGACCGGCTGTCCGAGCCTGGATGACGGCATCCTTTGGGAGAGCAGAGCCACTGGCCACCGCGTCCCGATGCCAGCCACGCCAGGAGGCACCCCGGGGTGGGAGCTCGTCCCCAGTCCGCACAGGGAGCACAGGCATGTCCCCGAGGCTGCGCTGCCTCTTGGCAAGCAGCTCGGGAGCTTTTTCGCAGCTGGTTCCGGCTCTCCAGCACCAAGGGCATGGAGGAGCCGGCTCCTCGGGCCCTGCCGTGACTGCGAGCGCTCCCAGGGGAGAGCCCCCTCTCCTCCCCAGGTCGGTGTGAGCACCGGAGGGTCCTTCCAGCGCCGTCGCCCCCAGCGCCGCTCCTCCATCCCCTTCGCAACGCCCGGCCCTGCAAGAGGAGGGTGGGATGTGACACAGCATCACCCGCCGGGCTCAACCCTCGCGGCTGCCCCTCGAGGGACAGGGACCCGGAGCCACCACCCCGGGACAAAGGGGAGCAGCGGGCACGGAGCGGGGATCCAGGGCTGGAGCTGGGCAAAAAAGCACCGTGCGTGAGGTCTGGAGCTCCAGCAACCAACGTGGGTTAAAGCACCCCAGGGCAGGGGGGGTGTCAGCAGACGGCCGGGCTGACGCCAGGCTCACGTGCCCCAGAGCGGGCAGCTGCCAGCGGGGCGGCCAAAGGCTGCGCTCCCCCAGGGAAGGCAGCGGCCAAGGCGGGCAGAGGAGACGCTGCGAGGGATGACGGCCCCGACGCCGACGCCGCGCCGGCCGAGGGCACGCACACTCACTCTCTTCCCGGCTCTCGGCTGCTCCCAGTCAGATGGAAGGACCCGCTGGCGTCTCTCTGCCGGCAAACCTTGAACAGGAGAGCACAGCGCGTGAAGAGCCCAGACCTTCCCCACCGTTTACCGTCCCGTCTGCCTAGGATGGAGGAATCCTTCCCCGGAACATGCGACTTCAGAAAACACTCTCCAGGACCCCTTTCTGCACATCTCTGCCGACAGCGGCGCTGCCTGCCAGTGCTGGCAGGAACCGCTCCTGCCTTCGGGTGGCAGGAGGGGTTCCGGACCAGAGAAAGCCGGTTAAAATCCACAGTAACCAGAATATTCAAATTTTGTCAGGTTAATAAAAAACTCGGCGGCGGGAGGGGGGGGAACCCATGCTGTAATTTGCAGGAGGAGGTGTAAATCAGCGTAAGGGTGCCGGCAGCGCGCTTGGCAGGGCAGAGCCACAGAGGAGCCGTCCTCTGCCCTGGCACCGGCTGCCGGCCCCGGGGAGCCCATCTCCCTCCGCAGGGCTGACGGAGGGGGGGCAAATAAATTCCCTTCCCAGAATTATGCTCTGTCAGACGGCAAAGAGACCCGCAGAGCCCGGGCTGGAGACAGTGAGCCCCCGGCTGCCTCACCACAGAGGGGCTCCCCGCGTTTTCCTTCTTTAACAGCAGTGGGGAGGGAAGAAGAGGGGAAATCCCAGGCTTTGGGACGCATTCCTGTTTAGCTGGTTTGCTTCCCTATTCGCCATCAGCATTTTCTTTACCCAGGAACCGCAGACCCCGTCCTGGCGGGCTGGGGGGTACCCCAGGAAGGGACAAAACCAGGCTGGGACCCCAGTTTTGCAGCCCAGTGGAGGGGCCGGGATTTTAGGGGAACCTAAAGGCAGAGGGCAGCGGTTCCCAGCCCCGCACCCCAGCGCCTCCCCCACACACCCTGGGGTCTGCCTGCCCCCCAGCTCTGGGCACTCCCTGCCCCCCAACTCCGGGGTCTGCCTGCCCCCCAGCTCCGGGCACTGCCTGCCCCCTGGCTCTGCATTGTGCCATCAGACCACAGCCCCGCCATCGACAGCCCCCCTGCTTGCACCCCAAAGGGCCGGTCCCCCGGAGCCCCCCCACACGAGCACCTTCAGGTACCTACTCGTCAAGCTGCGAGCACAGCGTGGTCTGGGTGCCCTGTGGCCGGGACTCGCCCAGGGGCCGCGGCTGGTGGCCACTGCCCTGGGACAGGCTGGTCTCCTCCGTCTGGCTGCTGCAGTGGCTGCTGCTGCCGCTGCCCGGTGCCTCGTCGTCCTCCCCAGGGTGCCGGGGGGCCACCGCCTTGTTGTCCTCTGAGGGGACCCCCTGGGGGCTGAAGGCACAGGGGCAGCGCTGCAGGTCCTGCGAGACGGCATGGAGCCGGCGGTCGGCGCGGCGCGGGCAGCACAGCAGTTTGCGGAAGGCGCTCCTGAAGTCGGGGCTGCGGCAGTAGATGATGGGGTTGAAGGCTGAGTTGACGTAGCCCAGCCAGTTGAGGAAGAGGAAGAGCTGGTCTGGCACCAGCGGCCGGCAGAAGACCTTGATGATGTTGGCCACGAAGAAAGGCAGCCAGCAGAGCGTGAAGGTGCCCATGATGATGCCCAGAGTCTTGAGCGCCTTGTGCTCCTTGATGGCCAGCAGACGGGAGGGCCGTCTCCGCCGGCTGCTCCTGGAGCTGGGGCTGGGGGGCTCCTGCAGGAACCTCACCTTGTCCTTGCCGATGAGCTGGACATGGCGTGTGGCCACGGCGAAGACACGGACGTAGACAAAGATCATGACGAGCAGGGGCACGTAGAAGGAGATGGTGGAGGAGATGATGGCGTAGGTCATGTTGGTGACAAAGTCGCAGCAGCGCGGGTCATCGTAGCAGCGCACCGCCTGCTCGTCCGCCCCGTCCCGCCACCAGTGGTTCATGATGGGCAGGAAGGAGATGAAGGCAGAGATGGCCCACACAAGGCACACCACGGCCCGCGCCCTGCCCTTGGTCACCAGCGCCTCGTACTGCAGCGGCGACGTGATGGCGAGGTAGCGATCCACGGCGATGGCACACAGCGTCTCGATGCTGGCCGTGACGCACAGCACGTCCAGCGAGGTCCACAGCTCGCACACCATCGTCCCGTAGGGCCAGTGGCCGCTCAGCAGGATGGTGGCCCCCGGCGGCACCACCAGCAAGCCCATGATGAGGTCGGCGCAAGCCAGCGAGGTGATGAAGACGTTGGTCATGGTCTGCAGCCGCGGCGTCTTGGCGATGGCCACGATGACCAGCAAGTTGCCGGCCACGATGACCAGCACGGTGAGGCTGAGGGCGGCCCCCACCGCCCACTGCCTGCTCAGGCTGGCCGCCCCGCTGCAGTTGCTGCCGCTGCCCAGCGCTGCCGCCCCCCAGGCGCTGCCGTTGCCGGCGGGCAGGGGGGTCATCTCGGCCGGGCTGGGGGCCACCTCCCCGCTCCCTCCCTCCCACCCTCCCCGCGAACCCCGGCCCTGCGCCCCCGCCGGAGCGCGGAGCTGCCGTCGGGGCGGACCGGCGGGGCTGCGGCGGGGCCGGGCTGCCCTCCGCGCCGCTCCCCGGGCCGCTGCCGGGAGGAGGAGCCTTTAAAGGCTCGGGGCGGCCCCGGGCTGCCCCGCTCCGGAGATCAATGAAAGGAGAACGGGCTGCGGCACCGCCTCCCCCCCGGCCGGGCGCCCCCCGGCCCGCCCCGCTCCCCACGGCATCCCCAGGGTCCCTCGCCCGGCGTCCCGGTCCCGCACCGTCCGTCCTTGTTCTCCGCGCAGCCTGCGCCGTGCCGTGCACACACCAGCCCCTCGCCATGTCCCCCGGCCCTTCTCTGCTCCCCCCTCGCCCTGTGCCCCTCATTCCCTCTGTGCGCCCCTAGCTACGTGCCCCGGTCCTTCCCCCTGCACCTCAGCATCTCACCCTGCACCCCAAAACCCCTCACCCCGCACCCCAGGACTTTGCTCGGTGCCCCCCTCTCTGTACACCCCTCACCATGCTCAGGGTCTCCCTGGGCAGGACAAGCTGTCCCTGGTGGGGACACCGACACCCCTGTCCCCCCCAACACCGGCAGAGGGATGGCAAGGTGACAGCCCCGCTCCAAAAGATGACATCCAGGGCGTCCCGCAGTCACCACTTCACTTCCCCATGTATCGCCCAAACCCCCTTCTCAGCTGATGGAGGAGAAGGGGCAGCGCTTTGCCGCTCCCCCTCCTGCTTTCGGGTGGGGGCTGGTGTTCTGGGGACCCCCACCCACACTTCCTTCTCCGCTCACACCTGGCAGCAGGGAGCCACCTCACACTGGGAGGCACTGGGCAGCTCCAGAGCCCCAGCAGCCCCGTCGCTGCCCCCATCCCTGCTCCTCCCAAAGGCTCCTGGGCAGACTCCAGAACGGGTAATTTTTTCACTATCAGCTATTTATACAAATACTGGAACTTCTAAGACGGGCGCTCTCCAAATATGGCATTTTGAAGTTTCAGCCAAATGGGGGAATGTTGACAAAGAGGAAAAAAGATATGTGTAAAAAATTATCCAGTTGGCATTTCTTCCCATTCATGAGCTAGCAAAACAGAGTCCCATTTTTACAAGCTTGATCTTTACAAGATTGTTTTGGTTTTTCAAAGCACTCAGAGGAGGGCTTGATGCAACCCTTTTTAGCTCCCAGCTCTGGCATTAATTGCTGGCTTGGACCGAGCCCTGGACTTGCTATTTACAGGGTGATTTGTCCCTCCCCTGGCACGGCGCATGGCACAAGCAAGATGTGCCCAGGAAAGTCGCTCTCTTTTTAACGTGGCTGCACATACATCTCCAGCGTGTATCGGCGCATGGAGCTGCAGCTGGGTTTAGTGTTTGAAAAAGGAAGCAAGAGCATCTGGGGGAATGTCCATGGATAACGCACGTGTTGGGCTTGGCTCTATGGAGCTGGCAGAAACCGGGCACGGGGGGAGGATGCCCGGGTCTGAGACAACCCTGTTAGATTACAAGGGGTTGGTGACTCCACATCCTCAGCCCGCTCCCCATCCTCACCTCTCTCCCCATCCTCACCTCTCTCCCCATCCTCACCTCACTCCCCATCCTCACCTCCTCTCCCCATCCTCACCCCTCTCCCCATCCTCACCCCTCTCCCCATCCTCACCTCCTCTCCCCATCCTCACCTCGCTCCCCATCCTCACCTCCTCTCCCCATCCTCACCTCCTCTCCCCATCCTCACCCTGCTCCCCATCCTCACCTCGCTCCCCATCCTCACCTCACTCCCCATCCTCACCTCTCTCCCCATCCTCACCCCTCTCCCCATCCTCACCTCACTCCCCATCCTCACCTCCTCTCCCCATCCTCACCCCTCTCCCCATCCTCACCTCCTCTCCCCATCCTCACCTCCTCTCCCCATCCTCACCCCTCTCCCCATCCTCACCCCTCTCCCCATCCTCACCTCCTCTCCCCATCCTCATCCCCCTCCCCATCCTCACCCCTCTCCCCATCCTCACCCCTCTCCCCATCCTCACCTCCTCTCCCCATCCTCACCCCTCTCCCCATCCTCACCCCTCTCCCCATCCTCACCTCACTCCCCATCCTCACCTCACTCCCCATCCTCACCCCTCTCCCTATCCTCACCCTGCTCCCCATCCTCATCCCCCTCCCCATCCTCACCCCTCTCCCCATCCTCACCTCTCTCCCCATCCTCACCTCCTCTCCCCATCCTCACCCCTCTCCCCATCCTCACCTCCTCTCCCCATCCTCACCCCTCTCCCCATCCTCACCCCTCTCCCCATCCTCACCTCCTCTCCCCATCCTCACCCCTCTCCCCATCCTCACCCCTCTCCCCATCCTCACCTCCTCTCCCCATCCTCACCCCTCTCCCCATCCTCACCTCCTCTCCCCATCCTCACCCCTCTCCCCATCCTCACCCCTCTCCCCATCCTCACCTCCTCTCCCCATCCTCACCCCTCTCCCCATCCTCACCTCCTCTCCCCATCCTCACCCCTCTCCCCATCCTCACCCCGCTCCCCCAGCAGCCCAGCGTGCACCCACCCGGCAGAGCTGGGCTCTGCGCTGGCTCCTGGGCACCAAAAGGGCAGCAGGACAGAGCCCCGGGGGTTTTACAGGGAATTCTCCCACAGATGGTCCTTCCTGGCACGTTCAGACCCTCTCCGCACCACCGTGCGCTGGAGGGGAGCACTCCCACCAGGGTCAAAGCGAGAAGCAGACAGACGCGCTGCCCACGGTGGGACAAACAGCCAGGCTGTCTCGAGGTGCCGAAGGGGCTTCCAAAATGCCATTTCTGATGGCTACTGTTTGGCACTTATATGAGAGTTTTCCTCCCGCTCCCAGACAGGAGAGCTCGGAGCCCTCCTCCCTTGCCAGGGAGCCGACTCGACTGGGGAGAGGAAGGGAGAGTCCCAGGCATTTCATCAAGGCAGGGGAAGTAACGTGGCTCGGTATCTTTGTCCCAGTTTTACAGCTGGAAAAGCTGAAGCACAGGGATGCTGGGTCCCGCACAGTCCTGACCCCCATCCCCTCTGCTCCACAGCCTCACCCCGAGCCCCCGCGGAACTGGAGACCCCGGCAGCACCCTCCGGCCCAGGGCTGGGCACCAGGGAAAGCATCCTCTGCCCTTGCCTGTCCCTGCCACCTGCCAGAAACGCTGGCCCAGCTCCCCACCTGCGCAGCCACCACGGGCAGGGGGAGGCAGAGCCGGCCCCGGAGAGACCCCACGGGTCAAGCAGCTGTTTAGAAAACTCTGGGAAAATATGTTCATACCACGGATCAGAGCAGCTCCTTTGGCTGTTGCTACAGAATAAACAATGGATATTTAAAAATACTTCTTTATACAGAGAGAGGGAGTTGGGATGGATTAGGGAAGATCCCTACTCGGGGAGCGCTGGGATGCAGCGAAGGAGCCGTGCAGCTCTCCTTGCACGTGGAGCCCACAGATGGGTTTGGAGGGAGGAAAGAGGTGTCCGAGCTGGTCCCAGACACATCCGAGGGGACACAGGGTCTGCCTGGCCGTGGCATTAGAGGGGTGAGATGGCACAAGAAGTAGAAAAGAAGTAAAAAGGAGGGGGTTTAGCAGCTCCTGGAGGATGCCTCATCACGGGGCATTTCCCCTGCGAGCGGAGCCGACCACCAGGGCGAGATGCCTCCAAGGTCCCAAACTCCTCCCAAGGCAACGCCGAGTGTGAGGGGCTGCGTGCCCCCCCGCAGGGTCAGGCTGCCCCACGCCAACGCCCAGCGCTGCCCTGGCAGAGAGCAGGATCGGTCCTTTAGACCAGGGGAGGATGGAGCAGGAGCTTCCTCAATCAAGGAGCTCAAATTCCCTTTTGCAGATTCCCAGGGAAATAACTTGGGATCATTCAGAGGCAGCTGGACACAAACCCACCTTTCTGTAGCTGGTGCAGTGGCGTAGCCTCCCATGCAGGGCAGGGGAACCTGCTTGGGCCGCCCCCGGCACCCTGAGCCCGTCTCAGGTCTGAATCACCCTCCCTGATCTTAAACAAAGTTTTCGCCTGCTGGCACTGCTGCTGAAGTGGATGTAAAGTCCCTGCGCTGCTTAATCCCCATCCGCATCCCTGTGGGGATGTGCCTGATCCCCCCCAGCCAGGCTGCACGCACACGGCATCCTAAGGAATCGTTTTGGGTCCACACACACGGCGCTGGTTCTGCTAATCCCCCTCACCGAGGGTGCGGGAGAGGCTCCATCCCAGACACATAAGGCAGATAAATCAGCGCCTGGCATTTAGCAGATAGAGGGGAGCTTGTGACGGCTGCAGGAGCTTGGCGGCCGCGGGCGCTGGCTCCTGCCTCGGGGCCACAAGGTGAGCCAGGGACTCAGTGGAGATGACCCTGTCACCCGCAAACTGGAGACCCAGAGCACAGCAGAGGTACCGCTGCACCCGTGGGGATGTGCATCGGGATGCGCCTGGCCGAGGGAGGACGGACCGTTTCCATCCGCCCAGGAGACGAATCCTGGGCAAGCGGTGCAGGAGCCTGTGCGCAGGCGGCTGGCGGGGAGGGGGGTGCCCGCTATCGCATCCCTGCCCAAGCTGCCAGGTATTAAGCACAGTTTAAATCCTCTGTCCCTCGTGTTCAATTCCTAATTGCATCTGTGAGCTCACGGAAGCTCGGCAGGCACCGAGCAGGGGCTGAGGCTTGGCGGGAGGAGAGGAGACACCGGGCAGCGAGAAGTAAGCGCCAGCTTTGCCTCCCAGCATCATTAAACACAGCACATTCAGACTCTGCCAAGGCTGAGCCGGGCTGATGCCACACTAGGATAAAACAAAAGCTTTTTATAGTTGGGAACTCTTGCTCTCTCCCCCCTGGCAGGCTGTTTGCATGCTCGCCGTTACAGAACGAGTGATAAAAGCCAGCACATGGCAGGAGTCACAGCAGCGTTGCTGCTTGCTGCCGTCACCGCTGTGGGGACACCGGCATCCCCCTCGCCCCGGGGTCTCACTGCTCTCCCCCTCGGCTCAGCCCTCCTCAGCTTCCCTGGAGCAGCAGAGGGTCAGGGAGCAAACCCGGGGCAGCAAGTGATGGCACTGAAGCTGCGGGCAGGACATTTGAGGGGTTTTTGCCTCTCCATCCCCTGCCCTGCCCCAGAGCCGGGGTGCAGGGAGCGGAGCAGGGGAGAGGCACCCGCAGAGATGCAGTTCAGCTTTGCACCAGTAAGAAACGGTGCCAGAGCCCTTCTTGAGCCAGGCTTGTGTTGCAAAGCGTTGCTGGTCCATGGAATTCAGAGCCAGGGCCGCGCTGGCGCAAGTCCGCAGCCCGGAGCAAAGGGCGAGGGCAGCCGGAGAGGTTCACCACCGCAGCCCGGGAGAGCTGCGAGCGCAGCACCTCTGGGATGGGCATCCCACCCCTGCAGCCTCATCAGCGCTCATTCCCCCACTAGGTTTCCAAAAAAGGTTTTCCCAAGAAACCAGACGCGCTCTAGGAACGTGACAGCCCCCTTCCTCCTGGCTTACAAGCCCCAGCCTTGCCAGAGCAGCCTGAGCGGCCACTGAAGCCCTCGAGAGCTTTCAGATATGATTTAGTGATGCAGAGCCCCGGGGAAGCACCCGGGCGGGTTCAGGGCAGCAGGCAGGCTCTGCAGGCAGGACCAGCACTGCTGAGAGCTGCCAGTCCACACCACGCAGGTCCCACCAGCCCAGGACCCCACAGCATCCCCGTCTGCACGAGGGCTCTGAGCCCGCCCTGCCCAGGCACCCCATGGTCCCCCACCACCCTGCGATGCTCCGTGGGCCTGAGACATCCCCTCGGCAGCAAAGCCACCTGGGCTCGGAGCCATCCACGACACAAAGCCACACGCCACAGAATGGCAGGGGTTGGCGGGGACCTCTGGAGATCACCCCGTCCCACCCCCGGCCAGAGCAGGGTCACCCACAGCAGGTGGCACAGGGACGCCTCCAGGCGGGTTTGGGATGTCTCCAGAGACGGAGACTCCCCCACCTCTCTGGGGAACCTGTTCCAGGGCTCTGCCACCCTCAAAGAAGTTTTTCCTCATGTTGAGATGGAATTTCCCATGTTCCAGTTTGTGCCTGTTGCCCCTTGTCCTGTCCCTGGGCACCACTGAGAAGAGTCTGTCCCCATCCTCCTGACACCCACCCTGTAGCTATTGCTGAGCGTTGATGAGATCCCCTCTGTCTGCTCTTCTCCAGGCTGAGCAGCCCCAGGGCTCTTGGCCTTTCCCCAGCAGAGAGATGCTCCAGTCCCTCATCATCCTCGTAGCCTCCGCTGGACCCTCTCCAGGAGTTCCTTGTCTTGAACTGGGGAGCCCAGAACTGGACACAGGACTCCAGATGTGCCCTCACCAGGGCAGAGCAGAGGGGGACCATGCCACGACCTGCACTAGAGCAAGCCACCAGCCCCCGCAAGGCTCCTGCCATGGAGCTGGCTGCCACCATGGTCCCACCACCTCCCTAGCCTCTGTTATTCCTCCCTCCCTGATCCATAAATGCCTCCCAGAGCATCCCAGCTCAGTGTTAACCCCCCCTGCCGGGTGGGCTGGCAGAGCCCAGGGGTGCGATGGGGCTGTCCTGGCTGCCGGGGTACACCCGGGGACGGCGCAGGAGGTCGGTGAGGACCGCGTGATGCTCTACACTCTGCCTAAGCAAGAGCTGCTCAAGGAGCACCATTTTACCCCGAATCCGTGGCTGCCCAGGGCTTGGCGGGGTGGGCACGGGGCCAGGCCAGGCGCTGGGCTTTTGCCAACGGGTCCTGCTCTGCCTTTAATGTCCGCAGCGGTAATTAGTCCGGGGCTCTCGGCACTGAGACTGCAGGAATAGTTTCCATATCGGACTCACCAATCTCGCTTTGAAGTTGTTTGGGATTATCTGTCATCGTGTTTCCTTGTCAGCACATAAACAGGCTGTGATGGAGCTTTAACCCGCTGGGTACTGCCTGTCCCGGGAAGGCTGGAGGAAGCTCTACATAAACTCTCAGCTCTATATCAACTCTCCAACCCCCGGTAAATGCCACCACAGCTCTGGGAGCGTCGCGGCAGCCAGGGCTCGGGCATAGGCAGCGGCAGGAAGGGGGAAAATACTCTGTCGGAACAATAAAAAATAATAAAAATGTGCCGTTTCACTGACTCTCATGCAAGCCTCTGCTTTTAGAGCTTGGGATAGTCAAGGCGTCTCAACATCCCACCCTACCTGCAAGGGGAAATGCACGTATCGCTCCTTTATGTGGGATTTCAGCAGACGCTTTTTGCTTTGCGTCTGGGGCAGCTTAAAACCATCCCCACGTCTCGTAGCTCCTTCCACCTGGCTGCTGCCCCAGCGCAGTGCTCTGCCGGGGGGGTTAATCCCGGTGCCCCCCCGGGCGCTGCCATCCCACTTCCCGCAGCAGTGGGGCCGGGAGCATGCCGGCAGGCTCCGAGCTCCCCCGTACTCGGGAGGGCGAGCGGCCGCCTCACACGCTCACATCCTGTTTTCCAAGCGAAGCTCCTGGGAGCAAACGCATGGATGATGATGAAAGAGGCAGAGCGTACCCTGGGTACCCAGGAGGTCACAGCCCGCTGCCGGCTGCCTGCGCAGGCAGGGCTGAGGTCGCTCCATTCGCTGTTTATTAGCCCGTTCCCACAGCGTTTTGCCCTGCGGACACACAGCTTCGGCGGAGGGAGCCCCCGGGGTGCCTTTGGGGGAGACAGAAGGGGCTGGAGGGGTGGGAAACCTGGGAAACGGTGACTGCAGCTTGGTACCCGCCGCGGTGGTGAGCAGCGTCGCTTCCCACCCGAGGGGAGATGGAGACGCAGATCTGGCTGCCGGGGCCGAGCCTGCCCTGGCTGGAGCAGGCAGCCCCCGGGGCCGCTCGCCATCCCGGGGCCGCGGCTCTTCCCGAGGCTACGGCAGCGTTGTGAGAAATAGGGAAAGGGGCACCGAGATCCTGAAACCCAGCCAGTGTCAAAGGCTACACTAAAGCAATCTCAGGTCCTCCTCCTGCCCCCCAAATCCCTGTGCAATTATGTTTTCAGATTTAAAAAAGAAAAAAAAAAAACAAACATAATCATAATAAAGCTGTTTTCTTTCCCATGCCGCTGCAGGGAGAGCCCGCGGCAGCCACAAGGGCAAAGCCTGTGGGCAGTTATTCCCCATTTCTGGCATGTTTCTAACACCTCGCGGCAGGGTTTTGTTTCTGCCATTTCCCACCTCCCTCCAGCCACAGGTACCCGGAGAGGAGAAGAGTCCTTGTGCTGCCGCCGGGGTCTGCAAAGGCTTTACAGAGGTTTTCACAACTCCCCCTCCATCGTTTCTGGTTTTCCTGGGGCTATTGCTAAAGAAAAACGGGGTGGGGGGGAAGGAGGGAGAAGTTTGCAACAACAGTGGTACGGATTTCACAAAAAGTGTGGAAACTGTCGTGAAAAAATGTCAGACGCAAAAATACCGCCCGAGAGTAGCTGTGCTTCCAGAGGGAGGTTTCCGAGGAAGAGGAGCGTCCCGCGGAGCATCCCCCTGACCCTGCTCTGCCCCTTCCCTGCCCTGGGAACCATCCCCTGGGGCTCCAAACCGTGTCCCCCGTGCCCGGCAGCGTCCCCGCTCCCCGGCGCTCCCGTCCCCTCCTGGGCCTGACCCCGCACCCATCCCACCCGGGCACGGGGTGTTTGCTTCCAGCCCGCGGTGTTTGCGGGGTGGGAAAACAACAACAACAACAACAACAACAAGGAGGAGGAGGAGGAGGAGGTCAGGTGCTTCCCCTCTGGCTCTGGCCATGGGCGCAGGGTGGCTCCCATGCCATGGCGGCTATTTTTAACCCGTGCATTCCTCCTGCCTCCCCGGCGTTTCTCAGAAACCTCCTTCTTGAGGGAAGCAAATGGGGAAAAGGTTCCTCCCCACCGGCTGCATCCCCCGAAGCTCGTGTCCGGGTGCTGGGAGAAGCGGCTGCCCAGCAGCCTGTCCCCTTGCCCACCCCACTGGGACGGAGCCCCCCGGGGCTGTGAGGGGCTCGGGGTCCCTCTGCCCTGGCAGGTGAAAATCCCAGCCCTGGCCTGGGAGCTGGGCGAGATTTCACAGCTCCAGGCGCCTTCACCGCTGCCCAGAGCCATCGCTCATGGCTCCCAGCCCGGCCCCGGCACCCACAGCTGGTTAAACCCCGCGGTGTCCCTTGGCAGGCGGGTGTCCCCATCGGCGCACAGTTCCCACCGCACTCCAGCTTTTACCCTTATGACACGAGCACGGTGAGCCCCCGTGGCTCCTGGGTGGGGAGAGACGAGAACATGAATGGGAAGGTCCTGCAGATGCAGCAAAAGGGAGGTGGGGGTGAGGAGGAGGAGGAGGAAGAGGAGGCAGAGGCCGGTTTCCAAACCCCAACTTTCAGGGGAAGGCAGAGCCCGCACCGGCAGCATCCCTGCCTGAGCATCCCGGTCCACAAAGGATCCGGCACGGCCACGGGGCACTGCCGAGGGCAGGGAATGAAAATCTTTCCCCATCCCGGGCGTTTCTGTGGTTGCGGAGGGAGCGGTGGCCGGCGCGGACAGGGCAGGGTGTCGTAAGAGCGGGGACGCTGCCAGCAGGAGCTGCCGGGCTGGCGGAGGTGCCCAGTCCCTCCCAGGGCAGGAACGGTCCAATTAATATTGTTTTTTTCCAACTGGTACATGGACCTTTTGGCTGCCAGAAGCGACCTGAAGCGTGAGCGAGGGGACTCCGGGTGCCGGGCCCCCTCCGCAGCCCGCCCAGCCCCGCTGCCCCTCGCCTGCTCCTGCCCTGGGGCAGAGCGCGGGATCCCTACCCAACAGATTGCTCACGGATGCTTTCCGTCTCCAGGGCAGCTTCCAGCCCCATCTATGGAGCAGGCTGGAGCCGGCTGGCACATGCGGGAAGGAGCAAATGTGTCCACTGGCACATGACAGGGCGATGCCGGGGGCTGTGCAAAGGGTGGGAGCTGATGGGCAGAAGCTCCAGAGATGCATCCCGGCTCCCAGGAGTCTGACTGGGTGCCGTTTGCTCTCCCTGCTCCATATTCCACCCCCTCCAGTCGTTCCTGCCAGGCTTTTCCCCCGCCAGCAGCCGGAGAGCCCAGGCCGTGGGTGCAGGAGGGTCCCCGCCGTCCCCGGGTGCGGGGCCGAGCTGGCTGCGGCTGCGAGCAGAGCCATGGCTCCTGCGAGACGCTGGTGCCAGGCGTGTGCCCTCACCGTGTCCACCCGCAGGGACGTCCCTGCCTCTGCCAAATTTCCTGTGTGAGAGTGTGAACCAAGTGTCAAGCCCCGGGGGTGCATTTTGGGGTGCTGAGCACCCCCAGCAAGTGCCAGCCCCGACCTGTGCCCAGGGGATGGGGACGCTGAGCCCGCCATGGTCCCACCGAGCCCTGGCGAGGGTTTTCCTGCCTGGGGGCTGCGGGCAGGGCGGGGATGCGCTTCCCACGGGCAGGATGGGCTTGTTTACCGGGGGCAACTTTTATCTGCACAAACAGCGGGCAAAGTGGATATGGGTTTGTCGTTATCTCCGCCGGCAATCAGAGGGGAATGTAAACACGGATGGGGTGGAAATGCCGCGGCACAGGGACATCCTCGCCGGGGGGTCACTGGGGTGGGCAGCAGCACCCGGGGACCACCATCACCCCATCCTGTGCGGGGGTGGAGGTGGGTTTCCCAGCCCTGGGAGAGCCGGGATGCAGCATCGGGCTGGAGAAGAGCCCTTCCCCGCGGGACCCCCGCAGCTGGGGAGATGATGGATGGGGCGAGACGAAAGCCGCCGGTCCCCGCTGCCCACCACACAGAAGTTTATCCTCCCCTCAGTTTATTTTCTTCCTGTCTGCAGCGAACCCCCCTGTAATGAGCAGCCCGGTTAGTATTGGTGGAAGTGCCGCCGGCGGTAGCCCGGGGCTGGGCAGGAACTGCCCCTCGCTGCCCGTCCCAGGGGGCTGCTCTCACGCCGGGGGCCGTGGGGCAGCGACGAAGGGGGCTATTCCCCACAGCAGCCCCCGGCCATCATGTGTGCCTTCAATATTTCACGACTTATAAGGTGTGTTTTCCAAGAGCCACAGGGAGATTTCCCCCCGGCCCAGAGCCTGCTAGGGGAGCAAGCGTTTTACAAAAAGCCAGCCCTGCTCAGCTAGAATGGTTTAAATGAGGTCGGGAGCAAAGACAGCGCGATTGCTGGTGAGCGGACGAAGGGAGGGACACCTACCAACGGCACTTCTGCTCCCGATTTAGAAGGCAATAAAGCGATAACCTGGTATCACAGGAGGATGACGAAGGGCTTTCCAGCCCTGTTCGCTGCCCAGGGAAAGGGCAGATAAAATGCCCTGGAGATGAACATACTGTGACCAGCGGGTGCTGGTGGCGTGGACAGGTGAAACCCAGGGCCCTGTGCCTCCTCCTGGCCTGCGGCGCAGGGCGGGCAGCACCGGCGCATCTCCTGACCCCCCCGGCCAGGAGCATCCCTGGTCCCTCGTGTGCTGCCAGGAGCACCGAGCTCTGGCAGGTGTGGGGATGGTGATGCCGTGATGGGGCTGGGAATCCTCCACCCCCCTTCATCTCTTTTCCTGGTGACTGTCGGTGCCGTCCCCATGCACAGAACTGCAGAGAAATGCCAGACACCCCAGCAACCGGCGGCACAGGGGTCCTGCCCCCCCAAGACATCACTGATTTATTGCCCGGGGCTGGTTGTGCCCTGGCCCTGGGTCCAGGTGGTTTCCCCTTTCTTTCTTCTTGCTTTTTTTTCTTTTTTTAATCTCCAGCCTGTGTGGGAAATGGGAGACAGAGACGGATGAGGAGGAAAGGCTATTGTTCAGGCTCTGGGCTGTGCATCCCGGAGCGGCTCAGCTCGGTGCCAGCGGGTTTCTGGGGAGGTCTCTGCCACGGGGAGATGGTATCAGCAGGTCGCTGCCAATCCCGGGGGAGCAGCGTGTTCTCCTCCGTGGGCTGGAGCCCTGCACGGCTCAGCCGCCGCAGCAAGAGCTGAGCACCCGCATCCTCGGTCCAGGACAGGCACTGGCCATCTCGCGCCGCCTGGCTCTGCGGCAGCATTTCGGGGTCTCCTGGGCACCCCAGGTGCTGTGTGGGAGCGCCCCCCCCTCGATGGGGACGTGCCTGTGGGTCTCACAGCGTGGAGAAGGCGTCTGCAGAACAGAACGGGTCCGGTCCCCTGAAAGGGCATCTCCAGAAAGGGCATTTCATGGGATTTTGAACACCCCAGAGGGTTTCCCCCCACACTTGCTGCTGCAGCCAGCCCTTGCCCACACCCTGACCCCGGGCGCGGAGGGCAGACATCCCAGTGAAGCCCCTGCTCCCCCCCAAGCCAGGATGTGCCCTTAAACCCTGACCTCCCCCCCGGCTCCTTGACCCTGTAATGGTCCATTCTCTGGGAGGAGGAGGAGGAAATGGCCACAGACCTTGTTATTCGGCGGCGGGAGCCTCGCTGGGTTGGGGGTCACTGCTGATGTCATTCCCCACAGCCGGATATGTTATTTTCCTGCCCCAGCGCCCGGTAATCGATTCAGCAGCTGGCACAGGGCAGGGGCTGCCTGCCTGGCACCTCAGCCTGACCGGCGTCTCGGGGGTCCTCAGGGGGCACCACAGCCTGCCCAGGGTCCCGGAGGTCCTTGGGGGGCACCACAGCCTGCTTGGGGTGCCAAGCGTCCGTGGGGAGCAGACCCCTCAAAGCACCCCTCTCCATCCCCCAGCCTGGCAGGAGACCCCCACGCTGGTCACAGAGATGCTGCCCTGGAGAAAGGGCTCGGAGCCCCCCAGGGACCCCCAGCGCCCCAGGGCTGGACCGCGGCTCCTCAGGGATGAGCTTTCATCCCCCAGGGATGGGGCAGTGGCTGGGGGGCTGTGGGAGCTGGCTCAGCCAGCGGGGCTGGGGGTTGCCCGAGCCAGGAGTGGGTCGAAGCAGGCAGGGAAGGAGGGAGGGCAGCGAGGTGCTGCTGGTTTGGCCGTGCCCGGCTGCAGGCCCTGGGCCAGGGTCCGGCTCGGCGTGCGGCTGCCGAGCTCCATCTGTTGGAGCCAGGATGTTGGAGGGGTTTGGGCAGGACAAGAGCCTGTCATTGCCACAGCCCCGGCCACCACCACCATTCACCAACGCTGCCAAAATGCTGCCGAAACGCGGATGGGCATCAGCTGCCTCGTGCAGAGCATCGGGCTGGGGTGGTGGGGGCACTGGTGGGGGTCTGCCCCCTTCCCGGCCGTGCCACCCCTCTGACAAGCTCAGGGAGCCCCTCTCCCTCCATCCGGCAGGCAGGGCTGAGCTGCTGGCACTCATCACACTTGTGAGCAGGGTGGTGCTGCGGGGGGGAGCGGGGTCTGCCCAGCCCAAGGATGCTCGGAGAGGCTTTGCACTGGGGCTCCATCCCGGGCATCCCAGCTCTGCCCCCCGCCCAGCCTGGGGCTCTGGCACAGCAAGTCCAGCCCACCCCGCTGTTCTCCCTCTGCACTTCAGCTTCTCTTTACATGGTTTATTTAATAGAATTTTAAGAAAAAAACTATTTTTTTTACCACCCCTAGGCCCGAACAGCCCAGCCAGAGCAGTCCTGCTGAGGGTCTGTCCCAGCACCCCACCCGGGGCATGGCATGGGGGGTGCCGGACATGTGTGCAGGCACTGTGTGGCCCCCTTGGCCGGTCCCACGTTTGCTCCGAGCCCCCCCGGAGGTGGCAGAGCCATTTGGGATGGGGGTCTGCCACCCAGGGGGGATGACATCTGTCCCAACAATGTTCACACCAGGACCACCCGGGACCTCCCAGAGCGGCCACCCCGGCTGCAGCCCCACGTGGGGCAGGTGGGGGTCACCAAGCGGAGGGGGCATCCCCGGGGTGGGGTACACAGAGGGCCGGGACCCCCGTGGGGAGGAGGCAGCGCTGTCAGCATCCCCCCGTGGGGTCACTGCAGGGCGCTGGGTGCACAGGGTGGGGGGGCAGGGGGCAACGCGCCCCCTGGGAATGGAGGGGCACAGAGGGTGGGTGCCCCGGAGGGGGAACGGGACCGGGGAGCACAGGGGGTGGGTGCCCCGGAGGGGGAACGGGACCGGGGGGCACAGGGACTGAGTGCCCGGGGAGGGGGGGAACGAGACCGGGGAGCACAGGGGGTGAGTTCCTCGCGGGGGGAACATGGAATCGGGGGGCACAGGGGGTGAGTGCCCCGGGGGTTGAACAGGACCGGGAGGGCACAGGGGGTGAGTGCCCCGGGGGTTGAACAGGACCGGGAGGGCACAGGGGGTGAGTGCCCCGGGGGTTGAAGGGGCCCGGGGGGGCACAGGGGGTGGGTGCTCCGGAGAGGGCGGAACGCGACCGGGGGGCAGAAGGACCCGTCGTGCGCCCGGGCGCGCCCCGCCACGCCCAGGCCCCGCCCCCTTCAGACCAAACCCCGCCCATGCCCCGCCTCATCCCAAGCCACGCCCCGTCTCCACAGAAGCTCCGCCCCCTGCCCAGCCTCCGACCAGTCCCCGCCCCGCTCTGCCCAAGCCCCGCCCCTGCCCCGCCCCTCGCTGTGTTTCCCGTCGCCCCCCGCGGCGGAAGGGGCGTGTCCCGGGCCGGAAGCGACGGGCAGGGCGGGCAGGGCGGCGGCACCAGCAGCGGCAGCGTCCGGTCCCGGTGCCATGTCGGGCCGCTGCTGCCAGGGGCAGACGCCCAGTCGCGACATCCCGGGCCCCGGCAAGCGCCTCGCCCTGCCCGACGGCGCCCCGCTGCCGCCCGGCGACTACAGCACCACGCCGGGGGGCACCGTCTTTGGGACCACGCCGGGCGGTGAGCGGCGGGCCGCGGCCGGGCCTCGCCCTGAGGCGGGGCCGGGGGGGGGGGATGCTCGATCGCGAGCCCGGCGGGTGCGGAACCGGACGGGCCCCTGTTCGGGGCTGGGAGTGTCCGGGGGGAGCCCCTTGTGCCGGCTGGGCCGGGTCCCCCCGGGCCGGGCATTTCCCCGGAGCTCGGCCGGTGCGGTGCCGGGGGGGGGACAACGAGGGAGCCGGGGGGTTTCCACCCGCCCCGGTGCAGCGGGACAGCAGCTGCCTGGGTGTCCGTGCTGGAAAACAAGGCGGGTCGTGCTGCTGGGGCGCCTTGCAGGCAGCAAACCCATCCTCTGCTTTGGGTTACTTATTAATTCTCATATTTGCAGTTTCCCCTGGCAGTCAATAAACCCTGGGCCTCTTTTTTTTTCCTCCTCCCAAGTTGCGCGAACATCTCAAAGCGCGGTGCTGCGCCGCACAAAGAGCGGGCTGGTTCCCTCTGCCTTTGCTGCAGACTCGCCATGCTGCGTGTGACTACCGGGGTGGTATCTCTTAGGAATTTCATCTAAAAATAAGAATAAACTGATTGTGGGTGTTCGCTGTGCTCGCTGCTTGCTCTCAGCGGAGGCAGCTGCGGGGGGCTGTGAGCACCCAGCCCGTACGTGTGGCGTTCATCTTAGAGACACCTCATGCATCTTCTATGTCCACATGCTGCAGCAGGGATGTAACGTACAAAGGGCTTGTCCATCTGAAAGGTTTTGCCTCCACGTCGCGTGCTGGAGCGTCTGTTTATTTTGAGTAGTTTGGCTTTCGAGACACGCGGCTGCTGTTCCGGATGATGACACCGGCCACCAGATCGGTTGGGGGTATTTCCAGTTACGGCAGCTGCCCGCGCTCCCGCAGATTGGTGCTTTGAGGTCATTTTTTTCCATACCTTTAGTAATTTTTTTTTTTCCCTTTGTGCTGCTACATAAAAGAGCAATGTGAGCAGCTGCAATGATGAAACTGTACTTGAAGTTCAGCCAAAAGAACAAACTAAATGGGAGGCGGTGGATGATGTTTTGCTCGTCCCTCAGACCTTCTTGTCTCTTTACAACACAATACGTAAGGGGTTAAATTCGGAGAAGGGGGGAAGTCAGCATTGCTGACTCACTTGTTTTTTTGTGTTTGCGCAGAAAAGCTTGGTTGGGGAACTGAATTTCTAGTGTTATTTTTGCCATATGTTCTCTCTTCTCTGAAAGCAGCCAATAACTGAAGTACTTAAATAGCACTTGCAGTAATTACGCCATGAAAGATAGGAGAATGACTTTCTCAGCTATATTCACGCGCTCCGAATAACAGAATAGAAACGAACAATTAACAGCGCTGTACGGTGTAATGAGCCTGCCCGGATGATCGTCTCTGGAGAGTTAATGAATATCTAGAGCGTGGAGGAGAAAAACACAAATGGTGTTTATTGTTCGGGTGTGTGCACCTGGCAAAACCCACAGTGCTCTCGTGACTGGGCGGCTTGTTGGGCTGTCCCCAGCCCGTGTGAGGACACCTCGTCCGGGCGCTGGCCCTTTGGGTGCTAAAAGGAGGAATGATTTAAAACTCCTGCAGGACTTGGGTGGTTGGTCTGCCTTCATGGTCGCTATTGCCAAGAATTCCTTGTCCTCTACAGTCTGGAAGAGCTCTCGTGAAAACATTATCAGCGCATTTCGCAGCAAACTCCCCGGATCAATGCACTGAAGAGTCACTTTAAATATTGCAGGGCCAATGCAGCTTGGGCTCGGAGAGTCTGTGCATCCTGGGCCGTGCTTTCTTCGTCTGTTTTCTGCTAACCCATGTAGCCTCTCATTCAGGCAGGATACTTTGCATTACTCCTTTGCATATAAGCCCAGACTGCTGTGAAAATAAATAATGTTGTGTTTCAGAAACACTAATTTTAGGTCCTTGCGTTGAAAATGTTCAATGTACGTAGCCCCCTGAAAAAGTCAGATTTCCTGTGAAGCAGTAGGTTAAATCTGAAGAATCAGAAGAAAGAAGCAAATCAAGTTTTTGTTGTGCGTTTTGTCGTGCTCTGACTAATTTCGGAGAAGAATTGAGGGCTGTCATCGCTGAAGTCATCCCTTTGGCTGTAGGCAGCGCTGGGGATGTGAGTGATGGAAAAAGGGCTGGGTGCCAGGACTAGAAACCCACGGCGGCAGTGCTGGGTGGCTGAAGGCTTTGGGAAAGGTGGTGCTCCACGGCGATAGTGTGCCGAGCTGTGTGTGCCTAACAGCCACGCTTACTGACTTGGAAAGAGCCAGGAACATTTGCTTTTCCAGTCGTTGGGCACTGGTGGATCGGCTTTTTCATTGCCGCCGTTACTCTGGGCTGTCTTTGCTGCTTGTGGTCAAATACACAAGCTTTTCCTCATAATATTTTTCGCTCTGCCCCATACCGAGATGAAGTTCTCTGGGCAGGTTGCTTTTGAGTCTCCAGAAGTGTTGGAAGTGACGCCCTAAAAATGCAGTTTGGGTAAAAGGGGCCCTTCCGAGGAGGGCACAGCCACGCGTTGGGATGCTCTGAAGCATCCTCCCTCTAATCCCAGTAGCAGGGGAGCGGCACAGCCCACTGTGGGGCTGATGTGAGCGAACAGAGTTTCGCTCTGGTTTCTGAGCCTTGGTTTGGCGCCAGCAATCGGAGGAAAGGACTCGATTTTTCCTTTTTCAGCTGCCTTCACAGCTCTCTTTAGGCTCCGTGATTCCCCCTGGAAAGGAAGGAATTCCCTGTCTTCAGTGCTGTTTTTCTTACAGCAGTCAGCAGATGATAAATAAAACAGTATAAAGGAGCACGGAGGAGCGTGTAAGAGGTGATGTGACCTTTAAGCGTAGTCTATTCTCAGTATTCCCTTTGTGCCCGTCCTGGCTCCTCGCCCGCTGGCCGAGGGCACACACAGACATTGTCTTTAAGCAAAGCCCACGTGCAGCAGGATCTGGGGAGTCCTGCCAGCTCCGTTGGTCACAAACCGAGGTGCGCGCGGTGTTTGCCACGAGCAGTGCGGGGTGGGTGGCGATCTGATGCTTGCAGCGCCTGTCGCACCCGGAGCTGCCACCGGAGCTGCTGGCTCGGCCAGTGAGGTGGTGGCCCTTGGGATGGGATGGGGATGGAGCAGCACAGCTCAGGGTGCCTGCGCTCCGTCAGGGAGCGGGGAAGGAGCCAAGGTGTTGTACTGGAGACTTCAAACCTAGTGCTTCATTCTGATGGAAATACTCAAAGTGATCCAAATTCTCATCCCACTTCCCAAGTCGCACAGCGAGGCACTCGGGTGTCGAAGCCGTGGTATAACCAAGGCTTCCCAGGAGCAAAGCAGGTCCATGGCGTGTAGTCTTTCCTTCTAAATACCCTCACAACAGGCGGAGAACTGCTGTTAACTCAGCTTTAGGTGTTGGAAGGAGCCCATTTATGGCCTCGGGCCGTGCCTGTTGACAGCCGAGGCTGCTCTGGCCCCACTTTCGTAAGCCCTGGGCATGTGACTGTCAGAGGAACGTGAACCAGGCGTGGAAGGTCTTGTCCGCCTGAACTGTGCTCCCAATACCCGGTACGTGAGCTGCAGTTCTAGGAAGCCCCGTCCTCGCCTCTGCGAACCTCCCAGGAATTTAACGCTTGACTCACGGACTTCTCAAATCCAGCGAACTGCTAGAGCACGGTTCTCGAGTGGGTTTGGTCTCCCCTTGGATCTAGTGAAGCAACTCAAATTCACAGTCTTTCAGGGAAAAGGTTGGCAGCATTCTGGGAGCTCGTTAGCAGAACTTTCTTGAAACCTGATATCAAGCAACATTATTTTATAGCCACGCTTCAAAATAAAACAAGTTTAATGTTCCCAGACAGATGTTTACGGGAGGTTGTTTCCCTGTACGTGTGTATCTTTAGCTCAAGTGTTTCAGGGAGTACACAAGGAGAAGTTGCTTTTCCCTCTTGCTGGAGCCAGAGCAGAGCAGTGATCCAGAGAAGGGGTTTGCCGGGTTCCTCGTGGGCAAAGAAAAAGCTGATTTTTTTATTATTTTTTTTTTAGTACTTTCTGGGTTAAGGCTGCGGTTTGTTTGGAGGAATCCCTTTTTTGCGTGTGGTTTTTGAGCTCTTTCCAATGCAATTCCTTTGTAAGGAACAGGCCGTTCAGGCCAGCGGTATTCCTAGAAATCCATGCCTGGAGCTGCTCTGTGGCTCCTGCCGAGGCTTGCGTAGGGCAGGGAGAGTAGGCTGCGGTCTGGATAACGGTTAAAACAGATGGGCGTCAACAACTGCCTGTATTCAAGTCTTCTGAAAGGTACGTTCTTGGCCGCAAAAGCCTGGGCAGGAATTCCTGCTGGGCGGTGACAGAGGGAGGCGCTGCCACGTCCTGTTACCTGGTGTGTGCGCGTGTGTCTGTCCACGGTTCTCAGGTTCTCAGCCCCTGACGGCACGGAAAAGGCTGTTATGTTTGCAAGCAGAAATTAAATTCAACTTACTCTGTTTCCTTTGGGTGGTGTTGGGACCTTGAGTTAGGCAGCAGGGGCTGGATCTGTCGCATGCAGCGTCGGTCTGGGGTTTGGAGCCGCGTGCTCTCTCCGTGCAGCACACCGGTAGCGTTGGCTGGTACTTGGGTACCTGTTGCTTTCGTACCTTTTTCTGGCAAATAATGTTAATGGTATCGGGTTTTCTTGTAAGGTAGCACAAAATGAACAGAGTACGTGCTAAATAATAGGTATCACTTTAAAGATGACTCCTGCTGTTGCTTTACACATCCAGTGGGAAGATGGCCCAGCTGTTTTTCGTGCATCAAAATGCTAAAAACTGACTGTTCTTGTCTCCCCTCCTCCCCCAGGTACCAGGATTATTTATGATCGAAAATTTTTGATGGAGTGCCGCAATTCTCCAGTTGCCAAAACACCACCTTCTGACCTTCCGGACATTCCAGGTGTTACAAGCCCAAATGTGGAGGAGTTGAAGATTGAGAACAACCATGTCCAAAACTGTGATGAGAAAGTGAGCACAGGTGAGCGCACGCAAAAACCCAGTGAAGTGCAGCGCTGGTTCCTAGAAATAGCGAAGTTTACACGGGGACCAGAGCCAGGAGATCCCTCTGAGCTGTGCTCAATACCCTGATATCTTCTTGCAAAATCAAAGTGTGCTTGATGTTAGTAGGTAATTCGGTGCATGTGGTTGTTAGGTTCTGCTGTGGTCCCTGGTGATGTGACTCTCTTCAATTAGTCAAATATAATTTGTTACAACCACTTAATTCTCATTAATTTAGCGTGTGGGAAGACGCTACTGGATTAATAAATAATCCTGTGGTGGGAGAGCGGGGGCAGCTGTTGCTGCCTCTCTCTGCCCTGGACCATTTTGCAGCTGCGTTGCATTTTTCCAGCAGATCAGATTACAGCCCCCAGCGGGCTTTGTTTGGGGTTGTTAATATCAGCCTGGTTTTTGACACTGAGGCTTCTGGTGTAGAAGGAGCTCCGTTTCGTAGCTAGGATGTAATCCCTGATTCGCGTGTGCCAATTATCCAGTACCCATTGCTGTCTTAGGGGGGTCAGCACAAGCCGGCAGGTGTCCGTAAGACAGCGCGGTAGAGTCAGTCCCCGGGAGAAGAGAGGCCACTGGCCGCTCTGTGCACATCAGCACGTAACTGAAGGCGCTGTAGTGGCAACGTGAGCAAGTATTGCTCTTGAACGGGTCTTTTTAAAGCTATGGGAGATCACTTCATGAAGCAACCTGAAACTACCAAGTACGATTATTTATCTTCTCTCTAAAAATAAAGATCTGAACGCTCGTTAGCTGGCTCCCATGCTCACTCTGAGCAAAATCTTTCCAGAGTCAATATTGCTTAATGTTTTCTATTGCACGCTGTTGTGACCTTCAGTGGCTCACTGGCTTCTCTGGCGACGCGAGAGGCAGGCAGCGTGCTGGATGCCAGCCTGGTTGTGACTTTTCCCGGGGAAGAGTCCTTGGGAAGAGACGAGCGCTGCTGACGCCGGCGTCCTGGCCAGCAGCAGTGTGGGAGCAGCTGTAGGATAATAAGCTGTGAAATGTGCATTTGTGTCTTGGGTAACAGAAATTTGTACCATTGACTGTCACCAACATTATTCTTTACACTCCTTTTTACAAGGAAATTGTTTTTTTTTTTTTCCTTTAAATTACTTAAAGGGTGTGTCCTCTACTTCTGCTCTTGTCTGAGTGAGCTCCCCTCTATGGACAGAGTTTATGTTTTGCGTGTACAAGATGGTTTTCGTATCAAACTTGATGCCCGAATGCAGATTTTTAAGTCCAAACTGCCACACTTCTGAAGCACAGCTGACGGTTGTTTCTTCAATAAAATATTTGGTATTTAATGAAACTTTGAAGACTAATTCTTGGGTTTTTTGTCCCTCTGAACAGGTGAGGAAGAGCAGTTTGACATGGACATCTAAAGCACGTGCCCTGAGAGTGCTTATCCAGTGAAGAACCAGGACCTTGTCTTGAGGATCCCCACCAGCCAGGCTTAAAAGCAGCCCATGCCTTGAGTGCCTTCCTGCTTCCTGGGCAAGGCCGTCTATTCCCCTCCGAGGACGGAGCGCGTCCTGTTTCGGGGCTGAGCCTCGGCCCCTCCGTCCGGCTGCGACCGCGGGCGCAGCCCCTGCCGAGGACGGGCCTTGGAGTGCCGGAGGAGACACTCTCAATGATTGGTTTTGTTTCCAGTTTTATGCTTTTGTTAATCATTTTAATACTGTAAAAGTTACAGAAATGCAATATAAGGGAGAAATAAAAATCATTTTGAGTCTCCTGGTTTGGAGATTACTGCAATAAATACGGCTTCTGTCCTTCATTCCAGCAAGAAACTACCAACCCGTTGCAGAAAAATCCGTGGGGTGGTCCTGTGTTGTATAGATTTCAGATAAACACCGTGCTTTTGGGTTTCCCCTGAAAGACAAAGGCTGAGAGGCCTTAACCCCTCCTGGCAGAACATCTGCCTGTGTCCCCCGTGCAGCACCCGGGCACGGCAGCAAGTTTCAGTGGGCTCTGAGCCTGATTCCAGAAATAGTTAGCAAAAGCTGTCCACTGTGTTTCCAGATGGTTCTCTCACAAGGCCACGCTGCAGGTGTTCGGTTCCTTCTCTCACCACCCCCCCGAGGGGCAGGGCTGGGTCTGGCTGCAGGTGGAAGCAGCTGAAACGAGCTCAAGAGGAGCCACCTGTAGCTGAGCTCTGCTGAGGGTCCCGACTCCGAGCTGCCTTCTCCTGCCAGGGAAAACCCGAGTCTCCAGCCCTGCGCCGCAATTCCTGCTTCCCAACAGAGCCGATCTCTTCCAGCATGCGAGTGAGTGCTTAATTAGAATGTTTTCTGCTGGTTTTTTAATCCATCTGGAAACTTTCAGGCTGTTCTACACTTCGTAACTTGGTGGGCAGGGGATGAAGAGTTCATGCTGGCCTTTGGAGCAGAGGGGTTTAACTGGGAGGTTGGAAATAAGCCTGTCTGGTTTTGGGAGGGGAATTTTCATCTTGAGAAAGTGATTTTTCAGTGGGGGTGGTCAACGTGGGCTCCCAGAGCGAGTATCTGTGGTTCTAGTCTGGTGTTCTGGAGCCGTCTCCAACTCGCCGCCGCGTTACTGCTCTAGAGACGCTGCTGACGGTGGCATCTTGGGTTGGTGGTTGAGGCGTCTCAAGAAGGAGAAGATATCGGGACATGGCCTCAACCTCAGATTTCCTAAAAGACAATGAGTGTCCGCTCAAATCGGTCTCGGCAGATAGCGTTTAAATATCTGCTAATTAAGCTCAATTGTGGCATTACGATATGCAAGCTTTTAATAATGAGTAACAGAAGAAACGGGGGACAAAGCAACTGCTGCCGATAAACTTGCATTTTTTAAAGATAAGATTAAGTGTTTCTCTGAAACGTTAATGGGAACAGATTCAAATTTATTGCCCTCGGGTGTCACTTTATCAGTCTTGCAGCTGGGCACCAGCGGCTGGGTTTTGTTATGATGAGCCGTTCGAGAGGAGCTGCTGGGACGCGCGCCGTGACCTGCGGCTGCCGCTGACTTTTCTTGCTAAATTAATATTTTCAGCTGGAAATGGCACGGTGAGATTGTGTTGGTGTGCGCCGTGCAGCCCTTCAGACTGGCGTGTCCTCGGAGCCCTCCTGGTCTCTGGTCACAGCAACCTCCAGCTTTGGCTTCTGGGGGGGGCACAGAAGGGCTGGTTTTAAGGAAGCTTCCCGTGTGGATGTTAATTTGCCCAAAGCCGGTTACTTTGGGGAAGACTGCACAAGCTGTGAGAGGCTTGTGGGCTGCTGTTTGCAATAATTAAGTCCCTGCACTCGGCGCTGAGGTTCGTTTTCCTGCTCTGCCCTAACCTGGGTGTTTGCCGCGATTGCCGGGGGGGGGCTTTGCCACTGGAAGGGCTGGGTGGATGGACCCCTCGGCGAGGGGGTTTCGCTGGGAGGGGGCGTCTGTTCGCAGGACGGGGTTCTCCCCTGAGAGCTGGCACCCGCCATGCGCCCGCCGCGCCGCGCCGCCGGGGGTGAGGGTTCGGTGGGGGACGTGGTGCCGGTGTCCCCGCCTGACCAGGGGGACACAAGCTGTTGCGGTGCCATCCCCAGCCAAGGGCTGCGTCTCTTCGGGGAGAAACAAGCTCATTTCAGCCCTGCTCCTTTTTTTTTTTTTTTGCGCTGAGTTTCTGAGCCCGGGTGGCCCAGCCCTGAACAGGACCCTGGTGGTGACGGGTTTTGATGTCGGTGCAAAAGCAGCTGCCTGGTGTTAGTTATTGCAAGCGACACTTTTAAATTCCGTCCCCTCCCACCCCCCTGCTAGAGGGTAACAAGTGTTTAAGTGTTAAGTATTTCGTCCGTGCCCGCGACAGCTTTGCATCGGTATCTGCGTGCTTATGTAGATCTGGGGGGAGCATCAAAGCGCCAGGTGCCTCCGAGAGCAATTCATAGCCGATAATTCGGAGAGCGGGCGAGCACCCTGCGAAGCACCCGGCCAGGTGCAAGGGGAGGGGTCTGGGGGGGCCGGGGCTCCTGCTGGCTTCCCGTTGCTGGGCCCTGGGGCCATGGGCACATCAGCGAGCCGCTGCCGAAGCTGTGGATGCGTGGAAGCAGTGCTGTGGCATCCGCGTGTGCGTCTCCTCCGGGGTGATTCATCCCAAGCCCGTGCCTTGAACTCCCCCATCCATGGCACGGCACCACGCGGTCTCAGCACCCCCTGCTCCCATCCTTTGCCATTCGCCTCCCTCCCTTACACCTCCGGACGGTGCCGCATCCTTTAGTCAGGCATTTTTGGAGCCGTCTCCTGCGTGGATTCATGCTCCAGGCTTGCCAAAGCCAGGCAAGGGGCAGCTCAGTGTTTCCCGGGCAGAGCCCTGCTGGAGCGGGGTTTGTTCCTTGCCTGGCCCTTGCACTGACGGGCAGAGGAGCCGCTGCTGGGGGGGGCTGATGGCTGAGCCCCTGGGCAAGCGCGGGCTGCGTGAGGCTGATGGCTGAGCCCCTGGGCAAGTGCGGGCTGTGGGGTGGCTGCCCTGGCTCGCACAGCGGGAGGGGACGCAGCCTGGGTGGCTGCCTCGCACAGCTGGGATGCTCCGGGGAGGTCCGAGGGACAAGTGTCAGCTTTTGTCATCGCGTTTTTTGTCCCTGCCCCATTTTGTCTGGAGCGGGGGCAGAGCAGCGTGCCTGCGTCCTGCTCCGCGTCCCAGTCACGGGACGAACAACGCTGCCCTGACCCAGCTACTGCCTCCATCCACCCTTTGTACTAATATTACCCCGCACCTTCAATAAGCCCGTCGGTCCCTTTATTCTCGCTCACTCCGTCCTCGTGCGCCCAAAGTAAACCGAGCCTCGATCCCCTCCCCGACCGCGTGCTGCTCCTCCCGAGGGATGGGCACCGGCTGGCACGCGGGTACCACGCGGGTGGTGGCTGCTGCTCGGTGCCGTCGCTGGCAACAGATGCTGCTCTCGCTCGTGTTCGGGGGGAGTGCGGGGGCTGCGAGGGTCCGGCCCCGTGTGCGGCGAGGGGAGCTGGGAGGCAGGCAGGGCCGCAGCTCCTCATCCTCATCCCAGCCGGGCCAAGGCTGCCCTGTGCTCCCTGAGCAGTTGCTGCCTGTATCCGAGTCGTGCAGCTCCCATAAAAACCTGTGCACTTTCCCTGCCAGAAAACTTTCCCTGCGCTGGGAAGGCTCCGTCCTTCCCATGCCAACGCGGAAGGATGCTAAAGCCGAGCCAGCCCTTCCAAGAGCGGGGACCCTGCCAGCTCCCCAGCACCTCTGGGAGGGCGACGAGACGCTGCCCGAGCCCCCGCGGCTGGGTTTCTGAGAAACTGGTGCAAATTCCAGTCCCTTCTGCCCATGCGAGGCTCACGAGAGCATCTCTGCGTGTGAGAGCAGGGTCTGGCCGCGTGTGCCAGCCAGACCATTCCCTGCCCACGCAGCAGGAGTGGGGTGAAACCCCCCGTGTCCCCTTTGCTGTGTCCCTGCCCCAGCAGCCTGTGGCCCGGGGGTGCCGAAGGGTCCCGTCGGTCGCTGGAAAGGTGCCGAGCGCAGGGCCCGGCCATGCCTGCAGGAGCGCAGGACCCCCATTTATTGTCCTGCGTGTCTGGGCTCCCTCTGTCACCAGCTGATGTGTATTGGGGCGGGAGAAGGGCCAGGCACCGAGGTCTCCGCTCAGGGACCAGGTCTCCGCTCACAGCCCGAGCCCTGCAAAGCCGGGCTCGCAAGGTACACATCCTAAGCACAGTGGTGCAGCTTTATTGCCACCCTCCGTGCTTTGATGTTTTCCTTACAGCCTTTATTTTTCCACCCGGCTCTCCCCAGGGCAGGGCTGCCTGCCTCCCCCTGCCCCGCCACAACTTTTGAACCCGCTGCCCGCTTCCAGACAGGCTTTGATGGAGGGGCAGAGGTCGCCGAGATACGGCTTCCAGCGAGGCTGATGGACGCGGGGGGAGGCTGGGGAGAGCGAGGGGGTCCCCGGGGGGGCGAGGAGCTGGGGAGCGAGCGTGGGAGAGTGAGACACACACACACACACACACCCCGGCTTCACTGCTGGTGCCACCAGAGGGGTTTTTTGAGGGGGAGTAGCAAACCTGCGGAGGAAGAGGCGAAAAGAAATTCCGTTTATTTCATCAGACCTGGAGATTTCTGTGCGCATCTGCCTCCTGCCGGGGCTGAGCCCGCCCTCCCTCGCCCGCCCAGGGCAGCTCCTGCAAATGACCCTCTAATGACGGGCCGGCCGCGGTGTGAAGCGCCGTCGGGATCCGCCGGGGAGGGTCCGGGCGGGGGGGGACCAGACGCGCTGTGTTTATCCGCCGGCGGGATGTGGATTGGGGATAATGAGGCTGGGCCGGGATGTGGAGTCGGGGCTGCTGGTCCCAGGAGGGGCGGGACGGGGACGGCCCCCTCCCGGCCACCCGCTTGTCCCCTCCGCCACCCGCTTGTCCCCTCGCTGCCCGTAGCCGGGGGCCAGCGGTGGGTCCCCGCGCTTGAGCCGTGTCCCCCCGCCCCGCGGCCGTGGGAGGGGGCAGCTGTGAGCATGGGGGACCGCAGACCCACGGCTGCGATGGGGGGAGCCCGGGCTCTCCCCAAACCTGGGGACGGACCCTCGGAGCGTCAACCCCCCCCCCCCCCGGGCTCGCACGTAGGGGTACACGGTCACCCCGGGGGCACCGGAGACCCTGAGCATCGCCTGGGGCTCCCAGCCCCCCACCCCTTTGGGTGGGTGCCCCAAAGGAGAGCTGCCTGCCCTGGCCACTGCGCATGGCTTAAAATCACTTAGTGATGTTAATTAATTTAATTTTAATGAATTTAACGGCTGTTGGGGAATGTGGCCCTTCCCCTTATCTCCGAGGGGCAAACAAAGGTGGAAAATCCCTTCAGCCCTTCTCCTCGCAGGCTGCAGGTGCTTCCCCGCTCGCTCTCGAGCAGCCCCCCATGGGGGTGGGAGCAGCTTCTTCGTTATGTCACCCCGACTTCCCTCTTCGCACAGCTGTTGGGCACCTTTCGCTCAGTCCCAGGGGACCCCCTTGCTCTGGCAAGTCCCGGTAGCAGCCCACCCACTCTGGGTGTTACTGCCTGGCTGTGCTGGTTTTGCTGGCGAGCCATACGGCAAAACTGGCAACGCCGGGCGGTAACGGAGCTACAGCCAGATCCCGCCGGGGCAGGGAGAGCCTCTGGGTGCAGCAGATGGGGGGAGAGATGGGGGGAATCGCACCCTGAGAGACCATTCCACTGCAAAAACAGGCTGTGGGAATCAGCACAATCTACCAGGCGTTTTTAATGTATATAATTTATTGATGAATTACACAACCATGAGCCCCGTCCAGCGAGCAGTGGAAAAGCTTTGAGCGCAGCCGTGGGTTTACGGAGGAAAGCAGTGTGTGAGCCAAGATGTTCAGGGCAGGCAGGAGGGCTGGGGGGTGCTCAGACCCACCGAGACCGACCGTGGGGCTGCCCTATTGCCAGGGGCACCTCGCTTGCCCGTGCAAACCCTCTCTGGCTCTTGGTGAACAGATGATGCTTTGGAGAGGGACGCAGGAGCCCCAGCTCCATCTTTTGCATCACTCCTGCGTGGTCCTGGGTGAGGAGCGTGTATGATGGAGGTCATTGCCCCCCTGCCTGCTGCCAGCCAGCTCCTCCCGGCTCCGTCCCTCCCGGCGCCGTGCTCAGCCTGGGTGTTTCAGGGCAGGAGCAGGCTGAGATGAACGCCTGCCTTGCTGCTGCTGGACACTGGGCAACCACATTAACTCACCTCAACTGTAATAGAAATCTGATAGAGTTTTAATAGAAATATAACAGAAGTCTTAAGAGAATCCCGGGGGAGACCGACAATCCTGACAGTGCAGATGCTCAGCGTGAGCAGACGCCGGTGCTGCAGTGTCCGGCTGAGAGCCTGTAGCTACCAGCGATACCTATCGCAGGCAAACGGAGCATCGCTGCCAGCAGCATGTCATGGCAGGGAGCGGTGCTGCTGCCACTCCAGCCCCTGCGCCCCGGCTCCTGCCTCTGCGGAGCAGCACCAGCCCTCGGCTGGCCCGGCACCCACCACCTCGGTGCTGCTGTGAGGTGTCTGATGGCTTCCCCGCACGTAGCCTGCATCCGTCCGTGCACACGCAGTGCTGCAGAGCCGCTAACACCCGGGCACCGCACTCCTCCTCCCCTGGCACAGCCAGGGCTTCACCGACCCACGGGCGTGTGGGAGGTGATGGGGGCTCAGCGATGCTCTGGTCTGCGCGTTGGGCAGCCCACGGGGACACTTTCTGGGCAGAGATGTGCCCCTTCCCACAGGGGATGAGCTGGGCTCAGTTGCAGCCGCACTCCTCGATGATCATGTCCTCGTGGTGGCGGACGACGATCTCGCCCTTCTCGTAGTAGAGCATGGAGAGGGGACTCATCCTGACCGGGGAGCAGGCGGGACAGGGCACCTGGTTGGGCTTGTAGAGCTGCAGCAAACTCTGTGGGGAGACACGGGAAGGGCAAAGCATCACCCCCCTGCTGCGGGCCGGTGGGGCCGGGGGTGCGGAGGCAGCGCCCCCCTCTTACCTGTATGTAAGCGTGGTTGGTGGGCTTGAAGGTCTCGTCCACGGGTGACGGACACTGCCCTTCGCACCGGTAGGCGTTGTACTTTTTGGGGTAGACGATCCAGCTGCCCCAGCCGGTCTGCTCGAAATCCACCATCATGTCCACCCTCCTGCACAGGGACCTGCCCTCCTCCCTGGGGACGGCGGCGGCAGCTTCGCTGACTTTGATCCTTTGCTTCTCCTTCCTGTTCCTGCGGTGCCGGCGAGTCCCCACGCCCTGGGAGCCGCTGTCACGCATGACGTGCTTGGAGGTCTCCGCCGTCCTGATGAGGCTGTGGTCTCCCGGAGACTTGTCCCTGGAGAAGACGAGCAGCAGGACTCCGTCTGTCACATCCTGGGGCAGGGCTGGCTCCTCGTGGCCAGCATCACTCGAGGTGGGCAAGTGCATCGTGGCAGTGGCCGGGGTGGCAGACCCACTCGCCTCCCACTGCTCCTTTCCCATGGGACTGTGGTGTCCGGGGGCCACGGCTTGGTGGAGCCAGGACCGGAGCAGGCTGGTGACCTCAAACACTTTCCAGGAGGCCTGGGTGGAAGAGGGGCTGCCAGCCACGGTGCCCAGAAAGAGCTGGTGGGCGCAGGTCCTGCCATCCCGGCACCTCTGCCGCCGGCTGTGGTAGATGTCCAGGGGGATGTCGTGGGATGGAGAGAGGCCGGGCAGGCGGACGCGGAGCTCGGCCAGACTCACCTCCTGGCTGCTAGAGAGGGAGGACATGTCGAAGGAGAGCGCCCAGCGGGAGCCGTTCTGCAGGGAGCCTGAAAGCCAAGGGACACGGTGAGGGGACCCCCAGCTTTGCCCTCACCTGCTGCCGGGGCACGGGCCCTGCCGTGGGAGCCCAGGGGTGGGGGGAATGCAACCACATCCACCCCGAGCCCCCAAAGCCAGCGAGAGCACCGGGCAGTGCTGGTGACAGGGACAGGGATGCTCGGGGACAGCGTGGGTCCTGGGGACCGTGCTGGTCTCGAGGAAAGGGATGCTTGCGGATGGTGACAGTCCTGGGGACAGGGATGGCTGGGGATAGCGCGGGTCGTGGCAACAGTGCGGGTCCCAGGACAGGGATGCTCGGGGACAGTGTCGGTCCGAGGGACAGGGATGCTCGGGGATGGTGCTGGTCCTGGGGACAGTGCGGGTCCCAGGACAGGGATGCTCGGGGACAGTGTCGGTCCGAGGGACAGGGATGCTCGGGGATGGTGCTGGTCCTGGGGACAGTGCGGGTCCCAGGACAGGGATGCCCGAAGACAGTGATGGTCCCTGGGACAGTGATGGTCCCAGGACAGTGCGGGTCCCAAGACAGGGATGCTCGGGAACAGCGTGGGTCCCAGGACAGGGATACCCGGGGACAGTGCCGGTCTTGGGGACAGGGCGGGTCCCAGGACAGGGCTGTCGCGGGGCCGCGGTCCCACTCACCGTGCGGGGAGAGGCTGAAGGCGGCGGCGGCGGCGGCGCGGAGCGGGGCGGGCGGGGAGCGGAGCAGCTGCAGCATCAGCGCGGGGCAGCGCGGCGGGGCGCGGGTGGGTGCGCGGGTGTGTGCGCAGCCCGGGCGGAGCAGGGCGAGGGCGCAGAGCAGCAGCGCGGGCGCGGAGCGTTGCGGGACCCCCATGGCTGCAGGGGCCGCCCGCAGCCGCACTATTTGTACAGCGGCCCCGAGCGCCGCCCCGGGCGGCCCCGGCAGCCCCCTCCCCGCGGCCCCGGCCCCCTCCCGCCCGCCCTCCCTCCCCTCTTCTCGCCGTCACTCTTCCCATCCCTCCGTCCCCGGCTCCATCCCTCCCTCCGTCCCTATCTCCATTCTCCCTCCCCTCCACCCCCATCTGATCCCCCGCCATCCCTCCCCGTTTCCATCTCCCCCGTTCCTGCCTTTCTCCCTCCCTCCTTCTCCCCGTCCTTCCCTCCCTGCCTCATCCCTCCGTCTCCCCATCCCTCCTCTTCCCCATCCCTTTCTCCAGCCATCCCTCCTGCGCTCACCCCCATCACCAGCTCTCTCCGGCTCGGCCCTGACGGGGGGGTGACGGCCACCCCCTCGCTGTGCGGGGACACCGCTGTCCCCAGCGCCCTGCACTGCCCAGAACCTGGTACCCCTGGGACAACACCCGCACCCCCCCGCTGCTCTCCTGTCCTGCTCCTTGGAGAAGGGACCGGGACCCAGGGTACCCGCGGACATCGTCCTGGTCGCCCCCCCCAGGCCCGTCCAGGCAGGGGCCGCTGGGTGCGGGGGGGATGCCAGCCACGGGCGGGGGGATGCCAGCCCCGGTGGGGGGGCGATGGGGCTGGGGCAGGGGAGCTGCTGGGCCGGGCGGAGGGACGCGACGGCTCCGTGAGCTTTTAGCGCCGCAGAGCCAGCGAGGGCGGCCGCGGGGACACATGGCTGGGCCCGGCCCCGGGAGGGGTGCGGAGCCGAGCAGGGGGGTCTCTGGGGCAGCGACACTGCTCCTTCCCGGGGGAAAACGTGCTGAGTCTTCCCGCGGGACCCCCCGGCGCGGGGCCGGGGCCGGAGAGGAGCCCGCGGGCGCTGCCGGTGGCACCACCCCCCGCCCCGCTGGGCACCTCCGGTTTGTCCCCTCGGAGCCAGCCCCCGCCTAGCTCCGGGCTGGGTGACGTCACGGCCGAGCAGGGTGACGCCACGGCGGGGCGGGTGACGCCACGGCCCCCCCGTGTCCTTCCCGGCGGCCGCCGGCAGGTGGCGCCGCAGCCCCGCCCCGGGGTGGTCCCCACCGCCGGCCGTTGCCCTTTGAAGCGGGGACTCTCGCGAGAGCGGCGCGCGGCGGCCTCTCGCGAGAGCGGGGCGGCGGCGGGAAGATGGCGGCGGCGCCAGCGGCGGCGGCCGCGGCGGGGATCGCGGCTCCTGCGGCCGAGGGTGCGGAGCCCGCCCCCGAGCCGCCCGCCCCCGAGCCTCCCGCCCCGCCCGAGCCGGGCGCTACCGACGCCGACACCGGGTATGGCCCCCCCTGCCCGCTCGCCGGCGCGGGCCCAGCTCCCTCCCGCACACACGCACCCCCCGGCCCTGGAAACCGTGAGGGGACCGGGGGGTGCCCTCACCTTTCCCCGGGGAGCAGTGGGGTTGCGGGTGGTCCTTTGGCCCCAGCGACACCGGGGGTGCCCAGGGTTCCCGGTCCCTGCTGCCAGGGAGGCTCCAGCCCACGCTAGGCCCTGGGGCCAGGCTGCCCCAGTCTGCTCCAGTCCGCGCCAGGCTCTGGGCCCAGGCTGCCCCAGTCCAGGCTTGTCTGCTGCAGGCCGTGCCAGGCCCCAGGACCAGGTAGCCCCAGGCTGCCCCAGTCAATGCCAGGCCCCAGGGCCAGGTAGCCTCAGTCTGCTCCTGGCCCTGGTCCCAGACTGCCCCTGTCCACCCCAGCCCCTGAGCCCAGGCTGCCCCAGTTTGCTCCAGTTCGTACCAGCCCCTGGGCCCAGGCTACCCCAGTCCAGGCCCATCTGCTCCAGTCCATGCCAGGCCCCAGGGCCAGGCTGCCCCAGTCCACCCCAGGCTGCCCCAGGCCACATGATTCCGCCAGGACTGAGGTGGGGACCCCTGTCAGGAACTCGTTTCTGCTCTCACGCAGGGGGGATGCCGCCCTGGTCGATGTTGCTACAGCTCTGGAGACAGAGTCTGCCAACGGAAAGGACCCCCTGGTAGGTGGCTGCGGGCGGCCGGGGCTCGCTGGGAGAGGCACAGTCCTCGGGGGTGAGTTCTGCAGAGCTGGGGCGGGGGATTATGTGAGAGCGGCCAAAGCTGAACGTGCAGCCTGGCGGTGAGGATGCGGCATGGACGGCCTTGCTGGGACATTTTGCTTGTCCCTGCAGAAGAGCTGCCCTTGTAGTGGAGTCTGTGCAGGCCTGTGAGAGCTGGGGATCCTGGACGTGGAAATCGGCCTTTCTTCTTGTGGGTCGTTGCAGGCCGAGGCTTATCCTTGGGATACCCGTTCACCAAACCGCTAGCCCTCTCCCATTTAAGTTTCCTTTTTTCCTCCTCACTAGCACATTTTCCCAAAGGATTCTTATTTGGTAGTGATGTAGTGTCTTTGTGTGGATGTCAAGGGAGGTGCAAAGACGTGAAATAGCCATGGGTTGTATGTGGCATAGAAAAAGAACGTAGCATTTTTTTTCAACGGGTAAGGTTTTTCTGTTTAACAAAAATGGTGTTTGGCAATGCCTGACATGTTGCTAATCTTGGAAAACGAAGGATGCTTATTAGTCCTAAGTCAGGGGTAAGACAAAGATATACAAGGTGAGAAGGTAGTTATTGAAAAAACAAAATCTGAACATGTTCCTGTGGTTCAGACAAGGACTTTCCATCCTGCTAACTCCAGCTTTAGTTCTTTAAAGAATTATTTCGGAAATTAAATGCTTACCTACCTGACTAGTTCTGAATCTGCAAAATAGTTCCAGCTCGCTCACAGCCTGGCTGTATATTAGGGGGAAAAAATATTCCCTCTAAATTTTCCTGTCTTGACAGGTTACTGCACAAAACTTCTTTCCTGTCTGATTCAATCTTTAAGCCAGTCCAAGTTTGCTGATCTGCTCTGGTTGTAGGAAGCTGCCGGGGATAACTCCGAAGCCTTGGATGCTCAGGCAGGCTCAGTGGATGAAGAGAACGGACGGCAGCTTGGAGAGATAGAGCTGCAGTGTGGAATTTGTACAAAGTGGTTCACAGCAGACACGTTTGGCATTGATACCACGTACGTAAGCTCTGCTAAGCGCTGGGCATGAAACTTTGGTCAGCAAAAATGGAAGTATGTTGAGTGGAAATTCCCAAGGACTGGGACCCTGTCCAGGTCCTTGGACACTTGAAAACCAGTGTGTTATGTAAATAACAGAAGCTTTACCTAACACAGCAGGAAGTGTTTACGTTCATACATTTCAGCTTAAAAGTATCTTTGTCCAGACCTCAGGACTGTCAGAGCCACCCCTGGACTTAGTGCCTTAGAGGCCTGTAAACATTCTTTGAAAAGCAGAAGGGGCTTCAACAGAGGTTTGCAATTGGTGTGAACAAAAAATAAAATCTTCCTGTAAGTGAAAAGTAAATTTAGCTTGCTTTCTAGAACCTATGTGGGACTGACCTTAGACTTACTAAAACTTAACTTTTTTGGTTGTATTTTGTCCCTAAAAAGTACTGTAGACTTCCAGTTCAAATTAATTGACTCAGATGGAGCTCCTTGTCCAGAGCTTCTGGGTTGTTGTCTCTTATTTTGCTGAATGAATTTCAAGATTTCTCTAAACCAAGAAGGTTAGCTTGCTTACATTTTTCTCAAGAGCTTTGTCGCTCTTCTTGACACCTGTGATAATCCTAATTTGATGAAAATATCATTGAACCTGTAAGGTGTTTCTAGTTTTGGAGAGAGAGAGAGAGAAAAATTGATTTGTTAACTTGGAATTTCTTAACCCGATGTAGTAAAGAATACTTAATTTTTTAACCTGATGTAGCAACGTGTACACTCACCAATCAGCGCGCTCTTTTCCAGCTCGTGTCTGCCCTTCATGACCAACTACAGTTTCCATTGCAACGTTTGCCATCACAGTGGGAACACGTATTTCTTAAGAAAACAAGCAAGTAAGTGTAAAAGCATATTCATTGAAATGTTGTGCAAGCTAATCCCAGAGGCTTCATTTTATCTAAAGTCGGTGGGAGGGTTCTGCTGAAACTTCTCAAAAATGACCCAAAAATTCCATAATAGCAACAAGCATGTGCAGCTTTTTCTAAAAATATATTGCTGTTTTGATACTAACTTATTAAGATCTGTTCAGTGAGGGCTGGTGAGTTAGGACAGAACTTGAGAGGGTTTTAGTGTTACTCAAGATAGCAAGGGTGCTGTGTGGTTAATAATCGCGGTGTGCACGAGTGTGTGTGATCTTCATGAAGTGTAATCCTAGCTCTGGTATATTTTCGTTTTTAAGATCTCAAGGAAATGTGCCTTAGTGCTCTGGCCAACTTAACGTGGCAGTCGAGGACACAAGATGAGCACCCAAAAACGATGTTCTCAAAAGATAAGGTATGGCTGTTAGAAAAATCACAGATTTATGTAAGCTGTCATTTCAGTGAAGAGCAAGTTCAAACGAATACTGGCAGCAAGACTTTCAGACCCACACTGTTAAGACTCGGTTATATTTATTTTTTTTACAGGATATTATCCCATTTATTGATAAATACTGGGAGTGTATGACAACACGACAGAGACCTGGGAAAATGACGTGGCCTAATAATATTGTCAAAACTATGGTAGGTATTTGGAGTTAAATTCGTGGAGGATTTTCTGCGACTGGTACGGTTGTCTGCTGTCGTGACTGGCGAAGATTCTAATGCTTCCTATGTAATTGATATACATATTAATAGTAAATACTCTGGTTTAAACACTTTTTAATGAACTTGATATGATCTTACCCTGTGTAACTTAAACTCCTCCTCTATTTTAGTGTAAAGAAAGAGATGTATTCTTGGTGAAAGAGCATCCAGACCCAGGGAGTAAAGACCCAGAAGAAGATTACCCCAAGTTTGGACTTTTAGACCAAGTATGTAATTAGGGATGGAAGGAAAGTGTGCCGTGGGGAGCTGGGAGGAAGGGGTGGGGGTCCTTTTTGCTGGCGATTTACGCAAATGAGCAAGACTTAGCCAAGCCACGCTGTGAGCCTGGCCTGTGCCAAGCGATGTGTTGGAGTACTCTGGCACCTGGAAGTGCCGTGTTCAGGCTTTGAGTGGCGAGTTTGACTGAGTATACATCAGATTTTTTTATCTCTTTCAGGATCTTGCTAATATTGGTCCTGCATATGATAACCAGAAACAGAACAATGCTGTATCCACGAGCGGAAGCTTAAATGGCAAGTTCTTTAATCAGGCGGGTTTTGAATGTTTGGGATTAAGTTGTATTTTCCCAGTCCTACAGCTGGGTGTCTGTGCAGTTACGTCAGTTGAGATGCTGCAGTTAAACCTGTCAGGTGAACTGAGGTTACGCTTATTGTGTTCAAAATAAGTTCAGCCAATCTCACCATGCTTTTTTTATAGAGATAGATTAATTTTACCTTACTGCAGCCAACGAAATCGAGATGCTTGCAAGAAAGCTGAGCTTGTCAGTTTTCTTCCATAATGATTTACAATTTACCTACTTGTATTATCCACAGTTCCTGTCTCCCTCACTCTGAGATTTCAAAGTAGTCGGGGGAAAGTATATATCATTCCTTACAATCACTGCTTGCATTTGCCTGTTGTTCCGTTTTGCAGGATGACAGCTGTGCTGACAACTTTGCCTAGCTCGCTGGGATTAGTTATAGTCATCTCACTGTGGTAATGTTAACTGCTGGTGAGATCTCTTTGTGTGCAAGGCTACACCGCTCTATATTAAACACATTCAAGTAGTACCTAACGGGAGATGTTGGGGGCTTTTTAAAACAGGACTGTAATGTCTAAGGCTGTATTGTCTCCATTTCATGCACTGGTTGTTTTTTCTTTAATTTCTGGAAGATTGACAGATATGTGGTGCCACTTCTGTTCTTACAGGTGGAGCCTCTTTGGGAGGTGAATATTTACCTTTCAGCTTCTAAAACTTAAGTATTGTCGTTTGCAAAGCTTTTTTGCTCAATTATCTTGGAAGCTAAAGTCAATTAAAAATCAAATGCGTGCCCTGATGTGATTGCCATAATACCTTAATACAAAACAATTTCGTGTTTTAATCTTTAGCAGTTAGAAGCTTTTAATTATCATATTCTGCCTCACTTGACTGGTTTAAAGTTTTATTTTCACTTATGCTTGTTTTTACTTTGTATGATTTGGCCTGATATTTTTGTAGTTTTAAATCTTAATGCCTAAATAAGTGGTCTGAATCTGTGAGCTGGTGCGATATTCTGGTTGTTTGGGTAAATAAGTGGTGACAAGCTGGAGAACCCTAAACGTATGTCTGGACTAAAACTAGCAAATGCAGCTGAGATCATGTCATGTTTGTGCAGAATATGGTATTCCTTCAATGGTTTGGATCCCTTACACTCTAAGGGGAGCGCTGATAATTTAAAAGCTGACTATATTTTTAGTTACGACACAGTATGTGGTTCGTGAAGGTGTTTATCTACAGTACAGAAAAATTCTGTAGCTTTCCTTGGAAATCAGTAGTGATCTTTTTGGAAACCGTGTAATGATAAAATGCGCATACAGTTTAATGTATTAAAACGTTATATTGGTTTGATTACATTTAATGCGTAGCTCTTCCTATACTATGGTTTTATTTGTGAGTAAAAAGTGAGTGCTGTAATGCCAAACGACGTGCTGTTCAGTCATAGTGGTGATTTCGGTAATGCTGAAGAGAAACACCTCTATTGCTTTTCATTTTCCCTCAACTTAGGTGTGTTTTGTTTTATAGATGGAAATTTAACGTTAAGTGCTCATTGCTTATCGGCGGCAGAGTGTTCCTCCAGCATAGTGTGTCGCTGGGACAATGACTTTGCTTAAAATCAGATAGTGTGTGCTGTAGGTTGGATTTTCTGCTACTTTTGCAGAAATAAATTTGAACTGTGACTGGAATCTCCATGAAAGGCGATAATAATGCTTTTGAAGTGGATCCCAATGCTGCTGTCCGTAGATCTTTTGGTGACAGAAAAGATGCTTAATCCTCACCTTAACATCTTGAGTTGAGCTCATTTTCTTGATAAATCTCACTTAGCTTCCACCCTAAATTTAGACATTTCAAAACTTGACTAGAAGCTACATAAAAGTTCTGGGTTTTGCTGTGCTCATTTTCAGTAAAGTCTGTTTTCAAGTTTAACTGTGGAGGAAGGTACTTGAGCTCTTGAACTGATTTTAATTTGGCTGCTTCTGCCCCTTTCTGCTTGTGGAGATTCCATGCTCACGGGCTCCCTCTGGTCATCAGCTGCTTAATATCCCCGGTTTCTGTGTCTAGGGGGAATTGCTGCTGGAAGCAGTGGGAAGGGACGGGGAGCCAAGCGCAAGCAGCAAGACGGAGGGACCACGGGAACAGCCAAGAAAACCAGAAGGTAAGAGGAAAGACAACATTGTGGCACAGTGATGAGCATCTATAGCGAGGTGTTGTACGCTGGTCGGCGGGACAGCTTCACTTGTGATGCCTTAACCTGCCTCCCGCCTGTCTCTGCCCTTGGTGGATTTATGGGGAATCATGCCATAACCCTGTGATGGTATTGATAGGTCACATGCTAGAAATTAGCTGGAATAGATGAGTATGCGCTCATTTCGTAGATGAGTATATGCTCATTCCGCACCAACTGTTTTGGAAGCGGAGCGGCGTGCAGGCGGTGAGCGCTGCAGGTACAGCTCTGTCCTGGGCTGACGTGTGACTCAACCATCGCCACCGTGAGATGCCAACCTGTAGCTTTTATGTTTCACAGCGACCCGTTGTTTTCCGCTCAGCGCTTACCACCCCACGGTTATCCTTTGGAACACCCCTTTAATAAAGATGGATATCGTTACATCTTGGCTGAGCCTGACCCCCACGCACCCGACCCGGAGAAACTGGAGCTGGACTGTTGGGCAGGAAAGCCTATTCCTGGGGACCTCTACAGAGCCTGCCTGTATGAACGAGTCCTCCTGGCACTGCACGACCGAGGTACGAAGCTTGCCCACCCTATGCAAGTTGTACAGCCGTCTTCAGTAGCCTCACATCACCAGTTATTGAGGTTTTGGACATAATTGCTCTAAGAGGTGCAAATGTTAAATCTGCTTCTGTGTGTCCGCTTGCCTTTTGACATGACTGCATGTTAGAAATCGCAAATGAGCAGCTCGTATCCTCTCATCCATCGCAGCTCCTCAGTTGAAGATCTCTGATGACAGACTGACTGTTATCGGCGAGAAGGGCTATTCAATGGTACGAGCCTCGCATGGAGTGCGGAAAGGAGCGTGGTACTTTGAAATATCCATGGATGAGATGCCTCCGGACACAGCTGCCAGATTGGGCTGGTCACAGCCACTAGGTAAATAACTTTACCAAATATTTCTTAGCAGCGGATTCCAACTGGTTCCTGTAATTCTTTCCCCAGTAATTTAGACGTAAAGAGGGTAAGTTGAGTTCAGCTTGCCTGCTTCTTCACTGCTTTTCTTAAGGGGAAACTCTTTCTGCAGCTGAGCTAAACCATGCAGAACTGCAGTAGGGGTGGACCCTTTATGCTGGTTTATGCTTGACCTTGCGTAACGCTGTAGTCAACGCGTTTGTACTAATGGCAGTCGTTTTTGGTAACTGAATGTAATTGCTGTTCCAAAACCTGAAGTGGGACGCAGAGAGGCGCTCCTGCTCCGCTGCGTATGTTCATGAAGAAACGTTGGTTTCTGCAGGGAACCTCCAGGCGCCTCTGGGATATGACAAGTTCAGTTACTCCTGGCGCAGCAAAAAGGGAACAAAGTTTCACCAGTCGATAGGGAAACACTATTCGTCTGGCTACGGACAGGGTGATATACTGGGCTTTTACATCAGTCTTCCAGAAGATACTGAGACTGCCAAATCGCTGCCTGACACTTACAAAGACAAGGTGAGGTGTGGAGTTCACTGTGGGATTAAGGGTTGGCCAGGTGACAAGTGGAAAACAGGTTGCTCTAGCCTCACTTTTGTCCCCTTTGAGTGCATCCTGTCCGTCCTACCTCTGCGTACCGCTGTGGTTCATAGCAGAGTGGTCCAAAGCGTTGATCTCAAGAAAACAAAATACCCAGAACCACCCAGGGTCTCCGCAAGGGAAGGCTGTGCGGGGACTACTCACTGAGAGTGCCCACATCTCGTTTAATCTTCTCTTCCCCTCCTGATTCTCAAATATTTGAGATGCGTGAATCGCTCTTCACGGGGAACAGGCACACCTGGCCCAGAGCGGGGCTCCTCTACATCTGCTGTTCTTTAATACGTCACTAAAGGGAACGGTTTTTCTGGCTTGTGTCTGAAGTGGTTGTTTTCTAATATTTCAGGCTTTGATCAAATTCAAAAGCTACTTGTACTTTGAAGAGAAGGACTTTGTGGACAAAGCGGAGAAGAGCCTGAAGCAAGCACCTGGAAGCCAGGTAAGTTAAGCGCTGGTGGGTGGAGGATGCAGAACCTGGGGAAGAGTGGAGGGCCTGCTGAGACTGGCTTATTGAAGGTATTAATCACTTGCACTTAATGAGCACAAAGGGAGGCTGATCATTAGTTCTTCATCAAAAAGAATGCTTTTATTAAGGCAACAATAAATGTGAGCTTAGCAAACCAGCTGCGCCCTGTGCTCGTAATGTTATTGCTGTCACTTGAGTAATTGTCTGGCACCAGGCAAAGGGGAGCTGCTTCTCGAGGAATGCTTTGGAGTTCATGAGTAAGGTCAGGAAAGCATCGATGGGGGGGGGAAAAAACCAAACCCTCTTCATTTTTCTTTTCAGATAATATTCTTCAAGAATGGTGCCAGCCAAGGAATTGCCTTTAAAGACATCTTCGAAGGAGTTTATTTTCCTGCCATTTCTTTATACAAAGGCTGCACGGTAAGTGACGTAGCTTCGAAGGAGAATTTCTAAGCCCATCGTAGTTTTAGTATTGCGTAGAGTGTGGGCGCTCTGGGAGCTGTCAAGCAAGTGGAGAGGAAAGATGGGAATTATTTTAGTGAAGCGACTCTGGAATGCTGCTGCCGTTTGCTGTGTGCTGTGACGGTCTCAAACGAAGGCTCTCCTTTCGTGCCAAGGAGGTCTGTTCCCGTGGGCTTGCACAGGGTGCAGGCAGGCTCGGGAGTGGGAGGGGTGAGGACTGAAGACATTTGCCCCTTTTTTGTAGCTAATGATAAATGTGTCTTCCACAGGTTTCTATAAACTTTGGGCCATATTTCAAGTATCCACCTCGAGATATCACTTACCGTCCGGTAAGTAGTAACTGAAGCATTTCACCCCCCCACTTTGGGATAGCCTCACAGTATTTAAACAAAAGGTGGCTGAGATTTTGTTGTGGCGGTGGGAGTTGATGCGTACCAAGGCTGTATCCATCCTCTTCAGCCTTTGTAGTTGGTTAGTGTAGCCAAAAGGATTGTATTTAAAAATATTTAAGGACCGATAGCCTAACAAATAACTTAGCTAAGTTTTAACTAAACAGTAGGTGCTCTTTACAGATTATGAAGTCTCTGTTCTTTCCTGTGTTAGTCTCTTTTATCAGTACGAGGGCTGAATTTGTGTTTAAGGAAAGACTTAGAATTTTTTTTTTCCTTCCACTAATGTTTTCAGGAGGGAAAAAGTGCTGGAATGCTGCTGTGCAACAGGGCTAGTCACCTTCTGTCCTGAGCCTGTACGTCGTGACTGGCGCTGTCTTTCCCTCCCTTTGCAGATGAGTGACATGGGCTGGGGTGCTGTTGTGGAGCACACGCTGGCAGACGTACTGTACCACGTGGAGACAGAAGTGGACGGAAGGCGAAGTCCACCCTGGGAGCCATAGACGAAGGAGGCGGCGCAGCGTTAACAGAAACGACGCAGTGGGTATCCAGTCAAGTGGTTTTTATTCTAGAGGAACATGCATCACTCGGGACGATGGGCCAACGCGCAAACACGCTGAAGCCAACGCAGCTCTTTGTGGCAGGCGTTATGTATATTTGTTACCTGCTGAAGATTCACGCGCTACCACTACGCTGGAGTCTAAGTGAATGCAGTTCTAGTATGTCTTGTGCTGTGTGTGGGCATCTCTTGGAGTCCTCGGTAACTTTACAGTGTAGCTAGCTGAAGAAGCGAGTGTTGTGTTGAGGTAACTTCTCCTGTGCTGTACCCAGCTTGTAACAGTCGCGTGTCGGTGGGAGTGGGCTGGAGCTGGGCCCACCTGCTGTACGTACAGACTGGCAGAAGGAGCACCGACGCTTCTGCTGTGGCGCACTGTAACCAGCAGCTTCCAGCCAGAAGGATTGTGTTGTAACAAGACTACTGCATGTATGACTGAAATTTGGGCTTCTGTCCAAACTGTATTTTTTTTTTCCCCACAAACTGGAAACCAGTTTAAAAATAAAGGCTTTAACTCTTACTTTTGGTTGTTTTTTTTTTTTTTCTTGTGACTCGTTATGAATGAGATTTAACCTCAAAGTAGCTACACTTAAACTCAAGGTGGTCACGCTTGAGGGATCTCCTGAGCTGAAGATCTGCTCACTGCATTGACGAGTTGAGTTATACAACGATCGTCACCGCAGAGCTTTGAATGAATAAATAATTGGACACTGTGTGTGTGTCTGTAGAGGAAAAATAAATTAGAGCTGCTTCAGTGGGGGGAGAAGGGAATAAAATTTTTAGGTGAGTGAGTGAGTGGTGTGTTTGTGTTTTGGGGGAAGGAGGGGAATAAAATTTGAGGTTTGCCCCAGTGAGTGTGTGCTGGCCCTCCTGCCTTCCCCGTCAGCTCTCTGGGACCTCCCTAATAACTAATTAGCTAAGGCCCTTAATAGCAGACACCACTAATTAAAGCCTTATTTATTGATTGAAACTAATTAGTTAGGGAGGTTGCAGGGGCCTGACTGGGCCAGCACATGCTCAGTGGAGCAAAGGCAGGACTTAGCTCAAATTTTTGGTCCTGCATTTGCACGATGAGCATGTGCTGGCCCCTGCGCCCTCCCTAACTAACCAAGTTTCAATAAATAAAGCTTTGTGTATTTATTTATTGAAACGATGCATTAATTAGTGGTGTCCACTATTAAAGGCCTTGTCTAATTAGCACAGGCTGTAACTAATTTGTGTCTGACTTACCCCATTACAAGATTCCCTACTGCACCCTGAACAAAGCACCCCAACGCGGGGCTGCCGTCAGCAGCCCGCGGCCACCGTCCGGGCCAGGCGCCGCCGGAGGTGGTTGGCAAAGTCCACCTGCGTCTGGGACAGAACCTGGTTGATGATGGTCTTCGGCAGCCAGCCCTGCGGAGGAGCAGAGACAGCCCGTGAGCGCAGCCTGCCTCGATCGCCAGTCCTGCCTCCGCTGTGGAAGGTTCCCGGCCAAACCTACCTTCAGGTCGATGCTGAGAAGCCAGGTGAGCTTGGTCTGCGAGGGGCTGCCGGCCAGCGGGCGCAGGACCATGCAGGTGGGCCCGTTCTCAGCTCTGGGGGAGGAGAGGAGGGCACGCGTCAGAAACCACCGGCTGACCTGGCCTCACCGTTACAGCCCTGCTGAAGCGCGTGTGAACGAGGGTTTCCTTAGCAATTCCCGCGTCTGAGACAAACCCAACCGCTCTGAGCCTGGACTAAAAGCCAGTGTGAGTCTTTTCACTAAACGCCCCTGTAAGTGACTACAAAAGGCGACCGATTACCTTATGAATCCCTCCTGTTCTGGCATAGCTCCGTATTTGGTGGACATGCCGGCCAGGACGCAGGTGGAGCCGCGTCTCTTGGCGCATCGGACGCTCACAAAGTCCCGGGGTCCCACGATGTTACCGGGGGTAGCGGCTGCCTTCTCATGGGTGATCACCGTGTCCTTTCCGATCTTCTGGAGAATCTGGAGAGTTTGGAATTAAAATGTTAATTATTTATTTGAGGTGTTTACTGCAAACATGGCTAAAAGCGAGCTTTGATGACTGTGTTCAAATACGTGCTCTTACAGAAACTCAATGCCCACCGTAAGAAAAACTGCAAATACGCGCTTCATCCCAGAATACAGAGCACTAGTTTTCAATAGCTGAAAAGGGAACGTGTTTCGCTTATTCCACACGAGCTGTGGAAGAGCAAAATGCTTTTCCCTGCTATTTCTCCCCTGGTAACAGTGTAAATTCCACAAGAGAGCCGGCCCACCCCCTTGCGAGCGCCGTCCCTGCAGGGTAAGGACCCCACAGCCCTCCACCTCTCCATCCCCTTCGGCTGCAGCACCGCGATTTCTGCAGAACAAGCTCCGCATCTGCAGTCGGAAGCGGACAAGATAAAGTCCAGCTTCTCATTTCCCAAAGACCGGACGGAGAAATCCCGGCGCTCCCACTGTGACGGGCGCAGGGATCCTTTGCCCTTTCTGTCCCCAGCGAGAGCAGGACGCGCGTGCGAAGCCCCGGCTGAGGCGGGTCTGACCCACGCTTCCCACCTTGATTTCTTTGACGTTGGGGTTCCAGTCCCCCATCTGCTCCATGTTGTCCACCAGCTCGCTGTAGACCGTGTCCAGGGGCTGGTCCACCACCACCTCCAGCCGGAACACCTTGCCCACGTCTGGCAGCACCTTGCTCAGCACTTTGTCTCCGTTACCCTGGGAGAGGGGGAGGCGGAATGAGCATCACAAGTATTTAGGGGCGGACCCCGTCGTTCTGCTGCAAGGCAGAGCACCTACCACCACCGTCTCTGTCTTCCAGCCGTCCAGGTTCCCGAGGATGCTGAGCGATTTCTGGAGGGCTTCCTCTCCCTGCTTGATGTACGACATTTCCATCTCGCTGAAGGGCGTCTCCTCCAGCCTGGAGCCTGCGTGGGATGGGAGAGCAGCGGCAGTGAGGGTAAGACTCTGCACGTTCACTAACACACCGTAACAACAGATAAGCTTTATCTACATCTCCGTACCCAACGAAGTAACCTCCGTTCCCACCGCTTGCCCGCCTTCGCTGTTTGTTTAGCAAAAGCAGCGCGACCCACAACCAGTTTTTCCTCCACCCGCTCCCCTGAGCCCTGGCCTGTAACGACGTCTCCCTGGTGGTGACACCCTGCGGGATGGGCCACCGACCCCCCCCGGGCACCGGTCACTTACTGAGCAAAGAGCTTCTTCTGCGGACCTGGTTAATCCAGGCGCTGGGTCCCGCGCTGCGGTGGGCGAGCTTGCTCAGCTCCTGGCTGATGGCCACGGCCGCTTGTCTTCTCAGACCTGAGAGCAGAGAGCGCGTCACACCATGCTCGGGGGGGGTTGCTGCATTTTTTCCTCCCACAATTTAAATACACAACATTGAAAAAGTCTCCGCTCGCCGCCTTCGCTGAAGCCCCCGCAGGCAGAGGGAGCAGCTGGATGCCACCGCGCTGCTCCGGGACGGAAACCGTCCTGCACGTCCCAGGCTTTGCTCCGGGTCCGAGCCACGCAGCATGCGAGGAGCAGACGAGAGCGGGAAAAGCACCGAGGAGCAGAGAACGGCCATAGAAAACAAAACCCCCGCAGCCAGCGGGAGCGTTACCTGTAGCTACGCCCTGCGTTTGACAAATCCCCCCTCAGACCCCGGAAACAGGTCTGGGAGCAACAAGGGTGGTGGAGACAGTAAAACACGAACCCCAGAAAGCAGCGGGGCATGGGGTGGGGGGAGTATCCCTGGAGCCCCCCCCCGGCCCCCGGCCCCTCACCGGTCATGTTGCGCAGGTGCCGGTAGGAGATGGCGGCGCAGAGCTTGGAGGTGGCGGGCAGCATCTCCCCGGGCAGGCGGAGCCGTGGGCTGCAGGCGTCTCTGCGGCGAGCGTTCCTCTGCCCCGGCCTCCCCGCGCGCTCGGCCTTAAATGCGCCGGCTGAAGGATGCTGGCGTGTCAGCAGGGAGATAAGAGCCATCACTTACGGCAGGGCCACGCGGGCCAAGGACGGACCCGGCTCCTCGCGCAGCTGCCGGGGGCCACGGGGCTCCGAGGCAGGCGCAGGGATGGGCTCGGACACCCGGCCAGCCCCCCCGCCAGCCATGGGGGGCACAGGCAGCTCCCAAAACAAGCCGAGGGCAGCAAATCGAGGTACACCCCCCCCAGCTCGGCTCGTACAGCGCTTTGCGGGCGATCCCTGCGCCAGGGACAAACCTGGGAGCTACAGCACGGCTTGCGCCCGCGCAGATCATCAGCCACAGATAACAAGGGACGACAACCAACTGCAACAGGTAATAACGGGTAAAGGCGGATAACAACGGATAATAATAGATAATAACAGATAACAACAGATAACGGTGGGCAACGCGGCCTCACAACACAACCATCCCGGAATAACCGGAGCCAGGCTCAGCCGGACCCCAGCTGATACCACACGCAAGCCCTGGGGCAGCCCCTGTGCGTCCCCCCAGGCCAGACCCCACGGCAGACCCCGGCCGCGCTGGCCCCAGCGACCAAACCCCGCGGAGTGGCACCTCCCGGCACCGCTGGCACCCGCACGCATGGGGACCGGTGGGGAGCCGGGACGGCCACGTGCGGCCGGGCAGCACCAAGGATGCTTTACGCACGTCGCACGGACAAGAGTTTTGGAGTCCTCTCCCTGGCGCCGCAGAGCCCCGCACTAACGCAGCCTCCTTCGCCCTACAGAACACCGAATATTAAGCGCATTAAGGCGCTGAGCCCGGGGCTGGGAGCGAGGGGCAGCCCCCACTCCCCCCCCAGGGGCCGGTTTATCGGCGTGGGGCTGGGAGCGGTGGGCAGCGGCGGAGCCGCGATAACGCTCAAGGATGAAATGCCATTTGCGGGATGAGTTACGGCCCCGGAGCCCCGCGCGCCCGAGAACCCGTGAATCACCAGCTGCTTCCTTTGACGTCAGCCCCACACCCTCCTGCGGGGAACCTGACCTTCCTCCCCGCTGTCGCAACAACTTGGCCGAGGGGGAGGTCAGCCGCTCGCTGCGCCTCGGCCCCGGGGACCCCCCTGCCTCCCCCAGCCCCCCACAGACGGGCCGGGTCCTACCTGCCATCCGGGAACGGTCCCGCTGCTCCCCGGGATGGCTCCTCTCCATCCCATGCAAGAGGAGACCCCTCGCGTCCCCCTCGGAGACGGGCAATTAGATGGAGGTGCTGGGGGGACCGGGAGGAAGCCAGAAGCTGCGGCATCCCCTTCCCAAACGTTTACTGGGAAATCCCGGCTTGGAGCGGTGCTGCAGGCATCCTTCCCGGGGTCCCGCCGCAGCTCTACCCCCGATGGGGCTTCGTCCACCCCGTCCCCACAGACCTGCACGTGGCGGGAAGGAAAAATCAGGGGGGGCTGAAATCCCTGAGCCCCCAGCCCCGCAGCCCGGAGCTGGGGAGTTCCGGCTCCCAACCCAAAGGCACATTGAGCACCGGGGGAGAGCCGGGGAGACCCCGGCCCCCCGCACCCCTCGCCCTGCCCTGCTGGGGACGCAGCTGGAGCCCCCCGGGGCAGGGGACAGGGGCAGCTAGGAGACCCCCCCGGCTGCGATCCATCTGGGACCGCTGTTATCCCGGAGGGAGCAGCTGCTGCCAGGCACAAGGCCTCGGCACAAGGACACGCTGTTTTTTGTGAAAAGAACCAAAACAGCCCGGGCAGAACCACCCCTGCGGCTCCGGGGTGGGGGGGCTGGAGGGGTATGAGCCCCTCTGTGCCCCTCGGGAGGGGACACAGGGACGGTCACACCGTGCCACGGTGCACAAGGTCAACACCCCGGGTGGCCGGACCCCGGAGCCACACGCCGAGACCCCCAGCCTGCCGGGAAGCCGTGCCGAAAAGGCAGCCAGGGCCCTCAGGAGGGTCTGGTTAACTGGGGACAACCCCCCGAGACCCTCACCAGCTCCTGATGTCACCTCGGCATCTCCTCCAGCAGTCCCCCGGGGGTCCCGCGCTGTCACCCACTGCTGGGGAGCCCGCTGTGTCCACCGAGCCTGCGAGGAGAAGGGACGGCAGCCCTCCCGCGGCACCGGGATGGCACCGGGGACGGCACCATGGCACCGGGGACGGCACCGGGGACAGGGCTGAGGTCCCGGCACCTACCTCGGGCACCAGGACGGTGCTTCTCCGTCGGGGCAGGAGGGAGCACGGCCGGTCTGGCCGGTGGATCCCGTGTGTGCTCTGGCACCGCTCGGGGCAGGATTTGGCCCCAGGCGCAGCTCGGACCCGCCGGGACCCTCGGCTGGTGATGCTGAGCCAGGTCCTGCCCAGCCGGGGGTGCTGGGGGCAAAGGGGGTGCGCGGCCACGTCCTGCAGCCCAGCGAGGGGACACCGGGGAGACGGCACGGCCCCGCTCCAGGACGGGCACCCAGCTCCCTCCCACCCGCGTCCCGTGGGGCAGGAGGAGGGAGAAAACACCGGGGGAGGCAAAACAGCCCCACGGAGCCCCCGTCCCCGACAAAACGCCCCCCTCCCCGTCCCTGCGCAAAGTCACCACGCAGCTCCGTTTGCAGCTTTTAGCTTAAAAATGTACATCCAGGCGCTCAAACGTACAAATATTTACAACTCTCTACAAATGTACAAAACCCGGATTCGAATGTAAACCAAAGGCGCCGGAGAAAGAGATTCACCGGGGCCCAAAGGCACGGGGCGGGGGGGGGGGTCCCGGGCACCCCCAGCACAGCCCCCCCCACCCACGGATGCTGCCCGTTGCACACCCACGTGCAACGTCCCCCCCTCGCGCAAGGCTGGGGCACCCCACGGCTGCCCTGAGCCGTCCCACGAGGATGAGGAGAGCCCCCCCGCGTTTGAAAAAATTCCCTTTTCTGAGCCCGTTTCACACGGCGGTGGCCGGAGCAGGAGCGGGGAAGGCTGCGTGTGCCCGGGGAGGGGGCTCTGTCAGGGTGACCCTGTCCCTCCTGCGGCAGCAGGGCTGGGGGGAGAGCCGGGGGTGTCCCCCCACTCCAAGGCTGCCTTTGTTTCTATTTGGAAAGCGCAGATAAACCCGCAGCCCCCCCCACGCCCGCAGAGGTCACGCGCGGAGCTGGCGATAAGATAAACGGGCTCAAACGCAGCAGAAATAGGCTCCTGCCCTGGCCCCTTCCCAGGGGGGGTGGACGGGGGTGGTCCTGCAGGAGCCCCCGAGAACAGCCTGGGGCAAAGGGGGCGGGGGGGGCTGCCAGGGTTGGGGTCGGTCCCTCCATCGCTCCCTGCCCACGCGGGCAGCCCGTGTCCGTCCCCGCCAGCATCCCGCCTCGGCGAGCATCTCCTGGGGACCCCGGCCCCAGCGCCGGCCCAAGATAACCCTGAGAGGGCACGGGGGGGCTGGGGGCTCCCCTGGGACGGCGAGAGGGGTCAGGAGGGGGCCGGGGCTCGGCAGGCGGCGTTGGCCGCGGGAGGGTGCGAGTTCACGGCGGCCGGGGCCGGGGGGTGGATGGTGGTGCCGATGGTGTAGTCGGCCGGCTGCGAGGGACAGACAGACAGACGGCATGTGGTGAGCCGGGGGGGCGTTGGGAAGACCCCAGGCCACCCCCTCCCCAAAAAATACCTCCCCATCTCTTACGTGTCGTCGGAAGAGCCTCTGCAGAAGGCTGCGCTTGGGGGGCTCGGGCAGCTGCCTCCAGTCCAGGTCGGGGGAGCGCGTCCCGCTGGGTCCGAACACGTTGAGGTCCTTGAAGCACTCGGTCTCGATCATCTGGGGGGGTCGGGTCACCGGGGGTGACGGGCACGGGCAGCGCTGGCGGCACCGCGGCAGGGCAGGACCCCCCCGGAGCCCCGCGCCCCCCGTACCTCGTTCTGCCAGGGGATGGGGACGCTGCCGGTGGCGAACTTGGCGTAGAAATCGTTGTCGGTTTGGTCCAGGTTGACGCCCTTCACCGTCGAGAACTGCTCGATGTCCAGCACGTCCTTGCAATAAACCGCCCGGGGCTGCGGGAGCCCAACAGCCGTCAGCTGGGGGAGAGGGGCTCGTCCCCCCCCCGGCAGGTGCCCACCCCTGCCCTGCCCTTACGTCCGGCACGAAGGAGGGCGTCATGATGCCGGCCTCCAGGCGCTTGAAGTTGATGGTCCTGAAGAAGGGATGGCGCTTCACCTCGGCCGCCCCGTCGGCCCCACAGCCCAGCCGTTGCTTGGGGTCCTTGGCCAGGAGCTGGGGAGGGGGACGGGTGGTCACGGCGGGGGGATGGAGCCAGCCCCGGCCCCCCCATGGCGACCAGCCGCTCCCCAGCTCACCATCTTGCAGATGGCCTGGGCATCCTCGCTGAACTTGTCCGAGTAGGGCTCCTGGTCCTCCTGTACCCGCTTCTCCACCTCCTCCCGCTTCACCCGCTCCTTGCGGGCGCGGAAGGGCGACTGCCCCTCGATCATCTCGTACACCAGGCAGCCCAGGCCCCACCAGTCGGGGCTGAAGGCGTAGCGCTCGTTGTTGATCACCTCTGGGGCTGCGAGGCACGGCCCCAAACCCGTCAGCGGCCAGGCACGGCCACGACACGGGGACCCCCCGGCCAGCCCGGCCGGCGCAGCCCCCACGCTCACCCATGTAGCCGACGGTGCCCACGCGGCCGCGGATGGTCTCGCCCTCGGGGATCTTGATAGCCAGCCCCAGGTCGGAGATCCTGATGTGGCCTGGGGCAGGGAGGGGGTTGAGGGCATCATCCCAGGGAAAGTGCCCTGCACGGAGGGCAGCATCCCAAGGAAGGACCACCCCACATTCCCACAGGTTCTCCCCAAAACACAGCCAGAGACCCCCCCAGGAGGCACAGAGAGACCCGTCCCCAAAGCCACGAGCACGGGCAGCGCCAGACCCCGCAGCTCCCTCCTCACCATCATCATCCAGCAGGATGTTCTCCGGCTTCAGGTCCCTGCAGGGACAGAGGGATGGAGGGCTCAGCACGGAGTGGTCCCATCCGGCCGCCCCGCGCCCACGCCACGCTCACCGGTAGACGATGCCCTCCTGGTGCAGGTGCTGGAGCCCGCAGCAGATCTCCGCCGCGTAGAAGATCACGCGCTCGTCCTCGAAGCCGGGGTTGCCCATGTTGTAGATGTGGAACTTGAGGTCGCCGCCGTTCATGATGGTCAGCACCAGGCAGAGCGCGTCCTTCGTCTCGTAGGCGTACGCCAGGCTCACCTGCACGCCCAGCCCGGCCATCAGCGCCGGCCCCGGCCCCCCCCCGGCTCCCCAGCCCCCCGAAAGCACCACACGCACCACAAAGCGGCTGTTGACCTTCTCCAGGATCTGCTTCTCGTTCAGAGCCATCGCCTCCCCTTTCCGCTTCTTGATCCGCTTCTTCTCCAGCTTCTTGCAGGCGTACATCTTCCCCGTGGCCCGCACCTGGCAGGCGCACACCTTGCGGGGGGGACACACAAGGTGATGCAGGCTGAGCCCCCGGCCAGCCCCCCATCACCCCCCGTCCACCTTCCGTGGCCGTACCTCTCCGAAACCGCCCTTGCCCAGGATCCGGTACTGCCGAAACGTGTCCTTGGTGACCGACTGCCTGAAACGCACAGCCCGGGGGACGTCACCCCCCGGACCCCCCCCAAAAGACCCCCTCAGACCCCCCCCAGACCTCCCCGCTCACCTCTCCAGGTACTTCCACTGCAGGAACCGGTCGAAATACATGCTGTCCCGGTAGTCGGCGAAGGGGTCCCCGCTCAGGTACTCGTGCAGGGGGCTGCGGGGGGAGAGGGGACGGTTGGGGCCGCCCTCAGCCCCCCTGGGCGCCCGTGCCCGGGCAGGGCACTCACCGCAGGCAGCTGCTGAAGAGGTCCTTGCAGGGGCTCTTCTGCAGGTCCTGCAGGCACCGGCTGGCATGGGGCTGGCCCACCTCGGGCAGAAAATCCGGGGACTGCGGGGGGAGCAGATGGATGCACCCCCCCGTCATCCCGGCTGGGCAACGGATGCCACCGGGATGCCCAGACAGAGGGGACGCAGCTCCGTGGCCAGCAAGGGACCCCCCCACTGCCGCCCCTGCTCCCGTCCCATCCTCACCCCATCCTGCTCTGGCTGCCTGCGGGGGTAAAAAAGCCCCCCCGGGACTCACCTCCTCCTTGAGGAACCGGCGGATGATCTCCTCCCCCATCTCCTTCCGCTTCTCATCCGGGGAGAGCTCGTAGTCCGCCTGGGATGCCCGGGGGAGAGGAGGGGGCTGCAGACAGTGCACCGGGCACAGCTCTGCCCTGCGCCCCCCGCCCAGGACAGGGACCCGTCTGCACCCCCCCAGGGGCAGGTGCCTGCGCCGGGGGCTCTGGGGGTGCTGGCGGCCCTCGGGGGTCTCCCACACGGCAGGGGAGGGGACGGGGGGTGGGCGGCCAGACCCGCTGCAGCCCCCCCAGCTCTGGTTATTCAGAAGCGGGGAAAAAACGTCCTGCAAGAGCTCCGAGAGCCGGCACGAACGGGCTGTTTTAAAGGCACGTGCTTCCCATTCGCAGCCCCCCCGCAGCTGCCGGGGCTCTGCACGCCTGGAGGGCTCCGACTGCTCCCCCCGAGGCCCCCCCAGCCCTGGAAAGCCTCGCAGGGCACGGACCCGACCCAAACCCTTCAGCCATGGGGAACACGGATCATCTGATGGGGCTCTTACTCCCCATCCGCCAGCATCTCCCGGCTCCGGGTAAACCCAGCAGCAGGCCAGGGCGGGCGCCCCAGCGGCATTCCGAGAGCCCCCTTCCCCGGCACGACCCAGAGGGAAACCAGCAGCGCACCGGGATGGGGGGGTCTCTGCCTCCCCCCGCAGCCCCCCGGGTACCGCTCCGCAGCTGCTGCCCCAGGGCTCACGCCGCCAACCTGCCACGGCCTCGGCCAAACCCCGACCAGCCCCATCCTCCCGGGAAAACGCCTCTGCACGTCAGCGTGGCCCAGCGGAGCCGGCGCGGTGGCATCCCGCGGGGTCCCTCACCACGGCGTCCAGGAAGCGGATGCAGCGCAGGAGCTCCGGCCGCGTCTCGCAGAACTGCCGGAAGAGCAGCCGGCCGATGGGCTGCTTCTGGCACAGGCTGCCGTAGTCCCGCTCTGCAAGGGATGGCGGGACGTGCCATGCACCGCGCCGAGTGCGTGCTGCCATCCCGCGCCCACCACGCCGGGACCCGCCAGCCGGTCCGGCCGGTCCCCGGTGCCCTCCCCGGCTCACCCAGGCTCTTCCGCAGCTCATCGCACTGGCTGATGTGCGGGAACCGAAGGATCTCCCTCCACTTCTTGCTCCTGCCTTTCCGCTTGCCGCCACCTCCTGCAGCCGGGGGAGAGGGAGAAGAAGGGGTCAGGCTGTCAGGACAGGCGTCATTTCCCTGTCCTGGGGGGGTAACGGGGGGAACGGGGCGGCAGAGCCCCTGCCCAGTCCCGCAGAGCCGCCCGGTTCGGGGTTCCCCCCCATCCCACCACTGCTGGTCCCCAAAACCCATCGCTCACACACGTCCGCACCAGGGCTTTGGGCAACTCTGAAGCCACGTGGGAAAAGGCGTTGCCAGCCCTGCAGAGGGCTCCGACCCCCGAGGGGACCCTCGCCCCCAACAGCCAAGGGGATCCCCACCCCCAGCCCCGCGCCGGGGCAGGAATAGGATCCCCCTCGGCATCAGTTGGCGCCGGGGGAGGCCGAGCCTGGTGGGTGCTGGCTTCCTCCCCAAACGATGCCCAAGCCCCACATCACTCCCTCCTGTAAACATCTGGTTTCCTTGTCTCCCCTCCGAGTCCCTCGTCCTGCCCGCAGGGCTGCAGCAGCCCGGCCTCTGCCTCCTCGGGGACGGGGACGAGGAGGGGGCAGAGGGATGGCCCCACAGCAGCGGCCGCTCCTCGCGGGCGGATGCTTGGCGCGTGAAGTCATCCCTGCAGGGACCTGACATCAGCACGGCTCCGAGCTGGTGGCCGGCCAGCACCGCCCGCCGCCGGCCCCGGTGACGCCGAGGCGAGCCCACGGGACGCCGTGGTGCTGGGCTCCGGCGGGGCCGGCGTTTCGGCCGGGCAGAGCTTCCTGCCGTCATCGCCTCGCTTCCTCCAGCAGGAATAGCCCCGCGCCAGCCAGCGGAGCAGCCTCGGTGGCGGCGCGGCACAGCACGGGTCCCCGGGCACCCCGCTCACCCCGACACCGCGGCACAGCGTCCTGAGCACTCGGCGCCCGAGGAAGAGGAGCAGCCGCTCCCCTCGCCCCGCGGTGCCCAGGCTGGAGCCCCCCGGGTGGCTGGCAGAGGGGACATTCCCAGGGTCCCGCCCCAGGAGCCGTCCCACACGGGCGGCCCAGGCAGCCCCGGCCTCGCAGGGGTGCTCCGAGGCTGCGGCTTTGTGTCCGGGGTCAGTGAGATGCTGCCCACGCCATTCCCTCCCTGCCTCTTCCACAGACTGCAGGTGCCAGCCCCCAGCATCCCGCGGCACTTGACGCTTTACGGCGCTCCTTCCAAATTCCAACTTGTTTGCTGCGACAATGAAGATAAATTAACGCTCATCACCCGCGCCCCAACGCATCTCCCCCGGGGACGCGCTCCCAGCCGGGCTCTGCTGGAGCTCGCTGCGGGCTGGGACGGTGCCGCTGGGGAAGGGCTGGGGAGCAGGGAAGGAGAGGAGCTGAGCGAACGGGGAGGCTCAAGTCAGGCGTGTTTTGCCTCCTTCCCCGGCCCACTCCCCTGCGGCGTGGCAAGCGCGGCACGGCCAGGGCGAGTGGGTCACAGCATCATGTCCCAAGTCCACCTCCCGTCCCCAGCGCATCCCCCGGCGAAACTGCACCAAAACCGACCCGCGGCAGAGCCAGGCAGCTCCCGCCGAGCCCCAGGGCAAAGGGGGAGCAGGGCTCGGAGCGGGACCCGCTCCTCCACCTGCAGCGAGCTCGGGCAAAGCAAAACCCGTCTCGTCCCTCCCCGGCACCCCCAGCCACCACCACCCCAGCCGGTCGCCGCAGCGAGGGAAGCCGAGACGTGGGTCCCAGCAGGACACGGAGCTAGAGCCTGCGCGAGACCCAAAGACCTCCAAGTAAAGGGGGGGGAAAAATACACACAATCCTTGTGCGGAGCTGGCTCGGCCTCCCTGGGCAGGCGAGAGCCCCGGCGAGTGCTCGGTCTGCTCCGGCCACACACGGCTGCTCCCGGGGGTTTCGGCTCCCCCCTCTCATCCCAGAGCATCAGGCTGCACCCCACGGCCCTGGGCCCGGGAAGTGGGGTCCCCCCCGTGCCACAGCAGCCCAGGCGGCTTTCCACTGCTTTTTCCACGCCGGCCAGAACAGGAGACATCGCTGCCGTCTCCACCGCCGGTACGCGCGCAGGCAGGGCACCCACGGGATGGGCGAGCGCCGGCAGCGAGCCCCAGCCTCAGCGGGCTGCAGGGCAGGACCACCCGGCCCACGTCCCCCACCGCCGCCCGCAGCCCCCTGCGGAAGCGGCTCTGCCCTCGGCTCAGTTTCCCAGGGCGGAGCAGGATCCCAGCGGAGCCGCACAAAGGGCTGGCAGCCCTTCCTGGCCCAGCATGGGGCTGCAGGGGGTCCTGGGCACAGCCACCCCCCTGCCAGCGCAGACCCCTTGGTGCTGGGCAGCAGAGCAGTGACAGGGACACGCCGGTGGCATCCATCCCCTCTCCCGCAGCGTCAGGGCATCGGGAATGGGGACATGCAGGGAGCAGCCGTGGCGGGGCATCCCACCAGGGAAGATAAAATGAGGAATTGGTGCTGGCCTCGGCCCTGCTTCCCCCGGTTGAACCGTGCTGGGAACCCCCGTGAGGCCACCGACGCTGCCGAGCCGACCACGGCAACCAGAAAAGCTGCGGAAAGCAAAATAAAGCCGTTCCTCGGCAGAAAGGAGCCCACGTACCAAACGGCACGGCGCACGCGGGGCGACGTGTTACACCAACACAAGCTGCCGGCAGCGAGAGCCCCGCGGCAGGCGGGAGCGTGTCCCCCCCGGGTCCCCCACCGCCAGTCGGCGCGTGGTGCGATGGCACCGATGCCTGGCGAGGCACGGACCCGGCTGCCCCCGTCCCGGTGAGCCATAAAGCCTTACTCAACCCCTCTTATCTCCCCCGTGCCGGGTTTTTATCCCGGGCACTTCCGCGGGCGGAGAAGCCCTTTTGGCTCCCGGAGGTTCGGGAGCCCTTGGGGACACCTGCTCTCCCTCGAAAGCTCCAGCGGCCCCAGCGGGGAGCTGGGCACAAAGCCCAGGGAGTCCAGCCAGCCAGAGCCCCCTGCAGCCCTCGTGGGGCCGGGCGGGGGGACCAGCCCCCCCAGACCACCTTTTTGGGGGGCAAAGCCCCCGGATGCGCAGCAGGAAGGGCCACGAGCCCACAGCTGGGCAAGCCCCTTTGGAGGGGCGCAGGGGGCGGCAGCAGCCCGGGGAGGAACGATGTGACCCCCCCAGCGCACCCCGAGGACGGAGGAATTTGGCCAAATGCAGTAACAGGCGGCGGCGACGGCTGCTATGGGGTGCAGGGGCCAGACCCCACCAAGCCCCCAGCAGGAGGCCGACCCGCGACCCCCAAGCGTGGGGACCCCCCAGCCACAGTCAGTGGGGGCTCAGCTTTCCACCAGGACGGCTCCGGTCCTCCCCATGCCGCCAGGGAGGGAAGCTGGACCCAGCCCTCGTCCCGCTCCGCTTCCCGGCTTCCGGCGCCTCTCGCAGCCGTCGCACACCGACATTAACCCGTTTGGTGCCCGTGGCGGCGGAGCCCCCCTCGCCCTCCAGGCCAAAACCCCCGGCTCCGGCTCCAAGGAGGCTCGGCTCACATGGGCGGCCGTCGTGCATCCCATGGCACAGGAGCAGGGGCCAGCCCCCAGCAGGGAGCATCGGTGCCAACAGTTCGGCTGCCCCAAGTCCCCGATGCCGAACCTCTCCCTCCCCGGCGAGGGCACCGGCACCTCTCTGGCCCCATGTACGAGCCGGCCCCATGGCGTCTCCGGTGCTGCTGGAATCCAGCACGACAGGGGTAAGGAAACCTTTGGAAGACAGGGATGTGCAAAAAAAATAATAATATGGGGTGACCTTCAAGCCGCCCCGTCCCCCGCCTCACCCGTGGGGCTGCGCCGGTGGCTCTTGGGGCCGTTTGCTTTTCGGTCACAAAAGTTCAGCGACGAGGGCGCCGGTTTTCCAAAGGAAACCAAAAGCAAACAAAAGGCGCCCGCGCTCCCCCGGGATCCCGTGCCAAGCCCCGGTTCTGGAGGGGCGCGGGCGCCCGCAGCCTCTCGCCCCCCAGGCCTCACCCCAGCAGCTGGCGGGGGGCTCCAAGCGGGGCGGTGGCACCGGCAGCACCCCGTCTCCGCCGCCGCACCGGCAGGGCCATGTTTTTCCTGGCAGCGCCCGTTTCGCCCAGGCCTGCGCCCGGCCGTCCTGGCACCAGCGAAGTTTTGCTCGCGCGAGCCCCGTCCACGCCAGACACGTCCTGCTGGCACGGACGGACGGAGGGGCTCTCGGCCGACCCACGTCCCGAGCCCGGGGCGCCCCGGCACACGCAGGGCTTGGGGACACGGCACCCAAACTGCGTTTTAAATTCCGTGCCCCACGTCCCCGGGTCCGCGGGGCGGGTGGGACGGACGCGTCCCCCGGCGCGGGGTGCAGCCGTCCCCTCCCGGGGGGCTCGGTGATGCCAAGCGGGGTGAGCCCACCCGGCCCGGGACGGCGGGGGGTGCCGCGGGTGCCCGTTGGGAGGGGGATGCGGGGGGGGCGGGGGGAAGGCGGGATGCGGCGTGGGAACGGGGAGCGGGACGGGACACCGGGACGCGGGTGGGGGGACGCGGTACCTTCGCGGGCCTTGAGCAGGACGGTGTTGGCCACGATGTTCTCCAGCTCCATGGCGCGGGGGGGCGGCGGGCGGCGGAGCAGCCCCCCCGCCCGCACACCATGCCCGGCGCGGGGCGGTCCGGCCGCCTCCCGCCGCAACCGGCCGCCTCCGGGGGGGCGGGGGGGGGGGGGGGGAGGAGGGGAGGGGGGGGTGCGTCACCGCCGTGACGTCACGGGCCGCCCCCTGGCGTCACGGGCTTATGTAAGGGGCAGCGCCGCGCCCCGCCGCACGGGAGCGCACACCCCGCTGCGGGGGTGTCCCGTGTGTCGTTCCCCCCCCCCCGCCGGGTTTGGGGGTCGGGCGGCACCAGCTCCTTGCAGCCCCCCGGGAGGGGGGCACCGACCCCTGGACCCCCGGCAGCTGAACAGCCTTCATCCTCCTCCTCCTCCTCCCCCGGGAAACGGGAGCCCGGAGCCCCAGGGAGGGCAGCCCCCTCCCGCCGCCCCAATCCCCCCCCCAAAGCCCCAGGGGCGGCAGAACAACGAAACCGAACCATCCGCCTCCTCCCGGCGGAGATTCCCCGGCTGCGGCAGCCACCGGCTCCTGAAGCCTTTGGGGGGTTTTCTCCTCATTAAAGCAAGAAACTGCAGTTCCTTGTTTACGCCTTTTTTTACCACCAAATTCCCAGGGCCCCACTCCGGCCCACGCCAGCAAACGCAACAGGGAAGATGCATTTTTCTCCCCAAAAGTGAGAAGGGGCGCAGGGAAGCGCTGGGGGGGGGGGAGGAGGGGGCAGCCCCCGCTGATGGCTTCCCAGGAGGGCGGCCGTTCGCACCGAGCAGGGCTCATCCTTGCGGGGACATGAGCCACTTTGAGAAAACCCACTCGTGGCGACCCCCCCCCCCCCCCGAGTCCCCCCCTTCCCCAAGAGGAAGAGCTTTGCTTTGCGGGGAAAGGAGCCGGGAGGTTTCGCAGGGAGCCCGCGCCGCTCGCTGCCCACGTTCGCCCCCTCCTCGCCCCACACAGGAGCTCACACAGCCCAGCAGCCGCCCAAAGCCAACCCAACGCCAACCACTACCTCGACCATCACCTAACGCCCCCAACAGCACGGGGACGAGCTCGACACAAAGGACTCTCCTACCTGCCGCAGCCACACCGGCTCCTCCAAAGCACCAAGGCAAGGAGCCGCTGCCCCCCAGGCCAGCCCAGCCCAGCTGCAGCACATCTTCATCAGCAGGTAATTAGTGGGCTCAGCTGTGGGGGAGCAGCCGCAGCCCAGCTGGAGAGAGCCACGGCCCTTGTTGGGGTGTGGGGGGTCCCCAGGCCCTGCTCCCCATCCCAGGGAGGGATCTCGCCACATCCTTAAGCTTTTCCATGATGCCAGCCCACCCCGCGGCAGGACCGAGGGTCCCGTTTCCCCCCTGCGCAGCACCAGGCAGGGACAAGAGTTGGCAGGAGCGTGGTCGTCCCAAGAGAGGGGGAAACCCTCAGGTCCCGAACACAGGCAAATCCATCGCTGTTGAGATCAAGGATTTATTTACACGTCAAGGAAAACTCTCACCCAGAGTCACAGGAGGAGGAAAAGGCAAACCAACCCACAGGACGGAGCGATTTGCCTCCTGAACACAAACGCTCGCGCTCCCCAGCGCGCTTGGCCGCCTCTGGGGCGGCCGATCGCCTTCTCTCCTTCTCCGCAAGGAGAAACTAAAGGCATGATTATTATTTTTTTTTTTTTTAACAGTTATCTGCGCCACAGAAAACACAATCTGAAAATAAAAAACTGCCTTTCCAAAGAGACCTGCCCAGGCGCGGGCGGCTCACGGAGCACCCCTCGCTCTGCCGCGGAGGAGAGGGCCGAGGGGCGGCACGTCTAGTACTCATCCAGGGTGTCCGCGCGCGGGACCGAGAGGCCCCGCTCCTTCAGCGCCTGCACTTTCAGCTTCTCCGACTCCTGCTTGGCCTGCTGCTCCAGACGCTGCTCCTCCAGGATCTCCTCGATGGAGACCTGCTGCAGAGGCGTGTCACTCTCCTTCTCCAGGTCCTGCAAGAGAAACAGCCCCCTCAGCGCCGCGAGGCGGCCGCCAGGACCCGCGGCTCTGCTTTTGGGGTGTTCCGGGCTCTGCCCCCCGTGGGCCAACATCGCCTCCGCTGAGCAGCAGCCGGTCTGGAGGGGCTAAAAGCCAGCAGAGACGGGAAAAGCCCGGGGCAGATCTGCACTCCCGTTTCTGTTGGGATAGTAACACACATCCCTCGTGTGCTTGGGCTTCCGTCACCTCCGAGCGCTTCCCACAGGCACCCCTGGCCTCACGCTCCCGGGGAGAGCGGCATCGCTGCGCCACGGACGATGTGCTCCATCGCTCTTGCCAATGTCACCGGAGCGGGACAGTTCCTGATGCGGGGACCAGCCGTAGCAAGGGCTGCCCCCCCCACTCTGGGCTCTCTGCTGGAAGGCAGCGCGGGGGCTTGGTCCTGTGAATGCTCCGGTTCCCCCCGGGTCAGCGCCCATGGGAGGGGGCTCCCGGGGCGCAGCCGGGCTGAGCTCAGCCCGAAGGGCCGAAGCGAAACAGTGCTCGACTCCTCCCGAGCCCATCCCGGATGGTGTCCCCTGCTGCCGAGTCAGCAGGGAGGTGACAGCCCCACAGCCAGCCACTAATGACACCCTCCCGCAATGCCACACACAGGCCGGGGCTTCCCCGTGTCATCCCAGAGGAGCTGCAGCCGCGGGACGGCACCTCTGCCCCCGCCCTCGGATAGACGGCAGCATTTCGTGATGGTTCAGCCTGGACCGGCCCCAGGAGGGGGCTCAAACTCCAGCCCCGCAACGAGACAGTGACTGCGTTTCACAGCAGACAGATGGACACCCAGCTCCAGTGTCCACCTCGGCAGCGCTGCTTGGAGTCACGTCACCACAAACACCACCAGCTCAGTCCCGGCGCGGCAGCAGGCAGGGAGCAGGCAGGGAGCAGGCAGAGGGAGCCGCTTACTTACTATTTCCCCCAGCAGCACAACGTTCTCGCCTCTCACAACAAAGATGCCTCGAGGGATGTCCCCATACTTCTTGCCCACGTGGATGCGCTCCACAGTCTGGTGCAACACCAAGTTTGCTGCAGCGATCAAGAGAGAGAGGAAAATAATCCACATTTCGCTGTGTTTTCCCACTATAAAGACCGTCTCATCCCCTCAGCCGGGCAGAAAACACAGAGCAGCGACGGCACCAGCGCTCTCACGCCTCTGAGCCGGATCACTGAAGGCACCGACCGTCTCCCCGGCTGAAATGCGACGGATGCAGCACCTCGGGAGCAGCAGGACCAGCGCCTGCGCTGCAAGGCAGCCTCTGCCCCCCGGCAGCAAGCAGGGCAGAGAGCCCAGACCACCGGGGCCCGAGTCCACCCAAGCACCACGTGCCGATGGCAGCAGAGAAGACAACGTCATTGTTGGTGCTGCGGGTTCCGGGCAAGGACCAAGGCACTTGATCACGAGCACAAACATCACCCGCACGTGTCCTGGGCTATTTGTGCCCAAAAAGAGACAGCCGAGCATCAATCCTGGACGCAGTCAGGAGTGGGGGAAGCACCCAGTTCTGGGAGAAGTCTCCGTGAAGCACCAAGTCTGGCAGGACACGCAGGCGGGTGTTTAATCCACAACACAAACATGCTCTAAAAATACAATCCGCAATCACCTCCCTCTGCGCACAACTAAACTGCTTTCTTTTAAAACTCATGGTTTTAGCCAAGGAAAGGTGCTCAGGACCAGCAGGCAATGGGCTCGTTACACAGGCTGAGAGGGTACCACGGAACGGGGAGCTCTCGCCAAACCCAAACTCCCTCTTTACTGCTACGCCACTGTTTGGGACGGGAGCTGCTCCGGTAAGCACGGCCATGACGGATGCTGGAGCATCGCCCTGCTCACGCCAATGGGCTCGGTGGGGGTCTCCTCCTCCTCCCCGCCAGCCCCTGCACATGGCTGCCACTGGAGCGTGCCCACAGCCCAGCCGGAGCCCCCAGTAACCCCCCGTGCCGACATACCGAACTGGTCGATGCTGCGCAGGTACCCGATGAGCGTCCGGCCGTCCCGCAGCAGGACCAGGTGCTTCTCTGCGAAAGAGGGAGAGGGGGGGGGTCAGCCATGGTCACGCGTGGGCATCGACACCCCCCACCCCACAACACACACTGGGGGGGGCCAGTGATGTGCGGGTAACTGCCCCAGCAGCGCGAAGGGGAGCGAGGATGCCTCCTGTAGCAGCCCCACGCGGGACCAGTGTCCACGGGAGGGGCAGCACCCACGAGGAAAGGGGGGGTCCGACTGCCCCATGGGGGGGCAGCACCCACGAAAACTGGAGGTCCGTCACCCCCTCACGGGGGGCAGCATCGATGGAGAACGGGGGGTCTGACCCTCCACGGCGGGGGCAGCAGCGACGGGGAAAGAGAGGGTCCGACCAACCATGGGGAGCAGCACCCACGGAGAAGGGGGGGTCCGACCGGCCGCGGGAGGGGGCAGCACCCACGAAAGCTGGCGGTCCGCGCCCCCCACGGGGGGCAGCATCGGCGGAGAGTGGTGGGTCCGACCCCGCAGCGAGGGAGCAGAGCCCTCGGGGGACGGGGGGGGCCGACTCCCCACGGCGGGGGCAGCACCAACGGGGAAAGAGAGGGTCCAACCACCCCACGGGGAGCAGCACCCACGGAGAACGGGGGTTCCGACCCCCCACGGGCAACGGTGCCCCCGGGGAAGGGGGCTCCGCCGCCGCGGCGCACTCACTGTCGATATCCTGGATGAGGCTGGCCGTGCCGGGCATGTAGTTCATGGTGCCGCCGCGCCGCCCCCAGCGGAAGCGCCGCCATGCGCCGGTGCCGCCGCCGCCGCCCCGGAACCGCCCCGCCGCCGGGCGGGGCCCACCGCGGCGCTTGCCCTTTTAAGCCGCGCCGGCTGTGCCCGCGGGGCGGCCGTTGATTGGTCATCGCCGGCGGGGGCCTGGCCGCCGATTGGCCCGCGGGGCGGGCGGCGGCCATTGGCGGCGGGACGGGGCGGGGCGGCGGCCATGGAGCCCCGCGACCGCGCCGCCGAGCCGGGCCCGCCGTGGCCCCCCGGGTCCCCCCGCCCGCCGGCGGCCGCGCAGGTAACGGCGGGGGCTGCGGGGAGGGACGGGCGGGCAGGGCTGCGGCCCCGGGCTCTGCCTCGCCGCGCACGGGCAGCCGAGACGCCCACCGCACGGCCATCGGGACGGCGCCGGAGGCCGGAGCCCCGGCGGTGCGGGTCAGCCCCGCGCCCCCAGCGCACACCCGGCCCCAACGGCGGGGGAACGACGGCACCGAGCCGCGACGCGCTCTCCGGACCTTTACTCTCGTCTCTTCCCTCCTAAAGTCTCATTTCCTTATTTTTCTCAGCTCGATTTCCAAAAAGATCCGTTTGCATTAAAAATCTACCCGCCCACCCCACCGGGCTTGGGCCGGTGTCTCGAACTGGGTAAAAACCCCACGAAATGGTGAACGCGGTAAAGTTTTACCTTCGTATCCAGTTCAAGGTGACATTTCTAGGGCGCGTGTTTTAATGGAGAGCTCACGGGGGACATGCCGCCATCCTCGGTTGGTTTGATGCCGAGATGACCGCTGGGAGCTGGGCATTGCCGGGCAGGATTGATCCCGGTCCTGGTTAACCGGCCCTGCACAGGGTCCCGGTCTTGGTTAACCGGTCCTGTACTGCATTGTGGCCAACGCGCCCTGTGCCGGTTACCAGTCCCGGCCAACCGGCCCTGCAACGTGTCCTGGTCCCGGCTAACTGGTCCTGCACCATGTTGCGGCTAACCGGCCCTGCACAAGGTCCCGGCTAACCGGCCCTGCACCATGTCCCGGTCCCGGCTAACCGGCCCTGCACCGGGTCCTGGTCCCAGCTAACCGGCCCTGCACCGACAGACGGAGCTGCCCCTTCCCCGGAGCCAGTGTGCGGCTGGAGGGTCCGGCCACTGCCGCGTCCCCCTCTTCCCAGGCGTGGCACACCAAAACTGGAGCCGCGTCAGCGCTGACATTTGTGCCACAGACCCCGCCAGCGGAACAGCGCCAGCAGCGTGGGGCAAAGGGGGGGAAAAAGCTGGAAAGGGGGGGAAAGAAGCCAGCCCCGCTGCACCCCACGACTTGCTCTTCCCGACTCTATTATTTGTTGTTTTTATTGCAGCAATAGCTTTTTTTAGGGGCCGTTGCGCAAATACTGTGTGAAGGGAAAGGCTTTTCTCTTTCCAAAGAGGCTGTCTGCTGGCCAGACATAACTGTGGCTCGTTTTAATCCTATGGGATGTGTAGGTTTGATCCAGCTCTTTCATAAATCCCGGCACACAGGTGATACAATCTCTCCTCCGTCAAACAGCTCGCGGGCAAAAAACTGCTTTGCTCAAAGCTACAGGGAGTCATCCTGAAATCCCAATGCTTAATTATCTCCGCTACGGTTAGATGGAGGCTCATGTTCAATACGCATTGATTGCTGGAGTGTGTTCAGATAAATCCTCACTAACGTCCTGGGCGTACAGACCTTTCACACGACGAGTTGTCAAACCCGACCGCTCCCGCGCCTGCCGCACGACCTGCGGCTCGGGGATTGCAACACCCTGCTCCCCCGGCCCCAAAACTGGTAGATCTCGTCTGTTTGCATCATTTCTGTTTGCAGAACGAAAGAGGAAACAAACTTTCCTGGAGTGTTTTTCATCCACCGGTCGGTGACTACACCGACGTGGTTGAAGCTCCAAAGAGGTTCAGGCTTGTGAGGAGTTCTACGTGGGTTTCTGAGCAGGGCTTATGTGCAAAGCGTGGTTAAGATCGGTGTATCCTCTCTCTTCCCACCATCCAGGCAAATCCATCCCACTGTAATGCCCCCGACACTGCCCAAGTGTCCTGTGAGGATGGTGGGACCAAAGCGTTTATTGACAGTGGCCAACAGAAAGCCACGTTGGAGCAGGAAAAACCTAAAACTGGGAGAAATCAGCTCGGGGGCGAAGAAACCCCCTAGTGAAATGCTGCAGGAAGGGACAGTCATCTTTCCCCGGGCTGTGCTGGGCTGGAGTGGAGCCCCCCTGCCCTGTGTCCATGCCCCATCCGCTTTCCTCTGCTCTTCCCTCCTCTCCAGGCCATGGATTCTCCCTACGCAAATGGAGCCTACAGCCCCCCATACCCTCCGGCTCCCGGTGCCGCCCCGCACTACGCCGGCCTGCCGCAGACACGGGGGTACTACTGCTCCGGGCCCCCGCGGACCCCCTACCCCACCGAGTCCACGGGCATGTACCGGCCCCCGTCGCCCGCTCCCCCCTGGAGCTACGCCCCGCCGGACTGCCCTGCCGAGGGGTCCTCTCTCCGGAGGCAGCAGGTTCCTGGCTACTCCCCACCGCAGGTAAGAGCCGTTCCCAGCCCCGCCGTCGGTGCAGCTGCTGGGCTTGTGCTTCCCAGGATGGAAGAAGTTGTTTTACGGGGCCGCAGCAGAGGGAAAGCCCCCAGTGCCTCCTGCGGTGGATTCGCGGGTCCTAACGGCAGCTTGCCCTGCCTGCTTTTATTCTTGTAAAAACTGGTAGTCACCCCGTTCTGCAAGCTTGTGGGCTGGGAAAGCAGGACCCGGGCACCAAGGCTGAGGCTGTGGCTATTCCCAGGGCCGTCTGGAGTGACTCCGGGGGTAACGTGTTCCCCCCCTTTTCTTGCAGACCCCGGGAATGCCCATCCCGCAGTATCCGTATGGAGACAATCCCGGGGTCACGCCGCAGGGGCCTCCGCCACAGCCCAGACCCCCGGAGGATACGTGGGCTCCCCCCATCTATGGGGTGCAGCCCCGTTACGGCTGGCCGGCTGCTCCAGCACACGGGAACCCGTTTGTCTCCGAATCCCATCCACACTGGACCGGCAGCGGAGCTCCTTCCCACCCTTCCCCATGGGACTCAAAGGTACGGCTGATGCTTCTGCAGTTCTTCCCGGCTGCTGTCAGACCTCCTAGATTGTACGGCTTTCCTCAAAGCCTGCCTCTGTCTCCTGGGAATGCCCCTTTCTCCAAGCACAGTTACTTTAGGTGGAAACAAAGCAGCAGGTATCCAGAGTACTGCCAGCAAAATCTCCTATTTGCATAGCAAAATCCACGGCTGTAATTCCAGAAAGGTGCTGGAGATACCAGATGTACCAGGGCAGGTCTTGAAATGGGACAGACCTTGTCTTGCTTGTCCAGTTCTTCTCTCTCGAGCAGCAAATGCTGCCAGAAATCCTGCAGCACAGGGTGCGGGACAGACCCGCGGGTCAGTTTGCAGACTCTGGTATTCCTCTGCAAGTGCTTGGTTTGGGCACAGTCATCCTCTACTGAGGAATGATTTAAGCAAAAAATTAAAGGAAGTGATGCATTTGGTGGGGTCTGTTCATCTCAGGTTCCTCTGGATTTAAGCAGGAGTGAAATGATTCTCCAGAGGTTCGGTCCCTGGGCAGCAGCAGCCTGGATGGGGGATGTGGGGATACGGGGATGGGGGCTACTGTTATTTGGGAACAGCTCGAAAGTGCTACCTGCAGAGAAACGTCTTCTCCAAAGGGGACCATGTTGAAATCTATTTAGCATCTCCCCTGTTGATGGGTAACGAGCGGTCAGTGGCTCACGCTGTTTCTTCTAGACGTGTGCCTCTTGCCAGGGATCTGCTCTTTAACAGCCTGGGACAAGAGCGTGGGTCCCGTGTCCCTCTCTGGGACTTTTCACAGAAACCAGCCCGCTTGGCAGGACACGGGGTGCCAGCCCACGGGGCCGTGATGTGTTATGATGTCATGGTGTGTGACAGTCTAGAAAATGCTGCCCAGATCCCCAGTAACATCGTGCCTAACCCGGTCTGCCCTGTCCTCCCAGGCATTCACACCTCAAAGCAGTCAGTGTCACCTGCCACCCCGTTCCCTCAGCCCTGCCTGCCTTTCTTGTGAGAGATTAAAGACCTGGCTTTAAGGGAAATGCACTTAAAGATTTTTCCTCCTTCTGACTGTAGGACAGTGCTTACGACAAACCTGAGCAAAGCGCAAACCAACACAACTACTATCCCGATGTCCATCACCAGCACTCTGGGACCATGAATGACCACAAGCCAGCCACGCCGCTCAGCGCCAAGCCATCCCCCTCCAACCCCAAGGTGCAGTACAGCGCCCAGCCCCAAATGTATGACAGCGCGTCTCGGAAGCTTTTAGCCGGGAACCGGGAGGCTGGTTTTAAACCCGGCGACCAGCATTCATCAAATTCCGCAGCCATCCAGCCCGAGATTCAGAGAATCCTCCACGTTATGGCGGAGGCTGAACAGCTGGAGCAAGAGGTGGATGAATTTGTAGGAAAAAAGACAGATAAATCCTACCGGCTTCTGGAGGAGATGTTGACGAAGCTGCTGTTGGAACTGGATTCCATCGAGACTGGTGGCCAGGACAGTGTCCGGCAGGCCAGGAAAGAGTCCGTCCACAGAATTCAGGCCATACTGGAAAAACTGGAAAGAAAGGGATTGTGAAAGCACATCAGCCCCAACACACAGTCTGTTGCTGAGGTTCCAAAGAGTTTTAGTTCTGTTAAATCTCATCTCTTTCTGCTACGCACTATTGACAATGGAATAGCAATAAGCCCTGGGTTAAAAACACAAACAAAACCACCAAAAAAACCCCCCAACCCAGCAGCCCGGCCCCAACCAATAACCTGGCAATGGACAAATTAAGAGAGGTCCAAAGCAGCAAACGGAATTGTTTGTTCCAGGCCTTGGAAAGGCAGAACCACCCGAGGTGCTTACGCTGTAGGGGTCTCCATGGGAATCCACATCCTCTGCATCAGCGGGAAGAGAATCACTGTACAAAGTTCCCCAAACCAGCCCCCATCTCTGGGTGCCTCCTGCAGCCGCAGCAGTTCTTTACGCAGCTGAAACTTCTCAGATGTGGTCACAACGGTACGTGCAGCCACAACCAAGACTCTGGGCTTGTCAGTCACTGTGTGTCTTTTCAGCTTCAGCTTCTTCCCATAAAAACTTGTGTGTCGTTGTAGGGTTTTGCTTGGTTTTAGTGCACTCAAGTAGCTACACCGAAGTGCTGCAGAAAGGGACCACGCTGGCAGCCCATCAACGCAAGCAGATGTCACGTCATGCTGTTCCTCCTCTGTCGCGAAGGGCCAGTCCCTGGTTTCCCCCGTGGACATGGGAACACAGCCTGGAAACCTCCGTTCTGCCACTGGAAAGGAGAGGGACAAGCCGAGGAACGATGTCGGAGCAGAGCAACCCAAAACGGCAGGACGCTTGGAAACGCTTTCCAGGTCACTTGGGTGAAAATCCACTTTTTAATTGTAACGTCCTTCCACGTACTGCCAAGTTTTGTATTCCACTGCAATGCCACCCTGGTGGCACTGCGCAACGCGGAGGGGAACGGCTCAGCCTGCTGTTAACCTGGTTACAACATGGTAAGTGAATCATGACTGTGTGTGACGAGGTAATAAACCCTGACAACTTCTAAATGTTATTTTGTAATTAAGACGTCTCAAAGTCTCTTTTCTTTAAAAAGAAGCCGTGGGCAAGGTTGTGTAACTCTAACCAATGCAGGTTACAGCCAGGCAGTCTCAGCGGCCGATGGTTAGGGATGAAGGCAAGTCACCTCCGAGGATCCTGGTTTGGGGGTGCTGGGGTACCGTGTCCCCCATCACCTCCCACGCGGTGCAGATGCCTCAGGAGCCTTCAGTCGGGGTCCGGACGGGTCTGGAAGGGGTCTTGGCGTGCCTGAGGCTGGGAGTGCCCTGACCGCGGGCTCTGCGGGCTGACAGCTGCCCCTGTCCTGACGGCACCCGGCAGATCCCACACCATTCCCAGACGGGGCTGCGCGCACGGGACTGACCTTTGCCGCTGGTTGGATGTGTCTGGCATCACGTGCAGTGGTCAGCCTGCAAAAACAGCCCCGGCCGAGGTGAGCCAGGAAAGAGCTGAATGTCCTGGGACGGATAAATGCTGGGTTGCTATTTTATTTCGTCCTCTGGCGAGACAGTGAGCAGCCGGGCCAGGCTGTCCCTCCTTCGGATACAGCATGAAATCCGACTTCTGAGGACGGGTGGCTGTACTGGGAGATAAAGCAGATAAACAGACCGATGCCCTGTCACTATACCCAGCCCCAGTCGATGCCACCTTTCTTTCTCTGACAAAGGCAGCAGTGTCGGCAGCATCTCCAGGAATTAGTCCGTGCTTTGGGTTTGTTTCTTTCTGTGAAAATACTCGTGGTAGAGATGATTTCCACACTACCAGCCTTGCTACCAGTGGCTTTTTAAATCCAGAGGAATGAAGAGCAGCACTCTGGTGTCTCTACCCTTTTCGGTTTATCATATGGTTGAAAATCTTGTTAAATGCTGCCTCTAATGTCCTGAAATCTTTCCCAAGAGACTGCTGCAGGTTCACTGAATTAGCCTGATACAGTAATAACTTCATTTAGTTTTTTTGAAAGGGAATATGAGCAACAAAACCTATCAACCACTCTGAAGAAATGCTCGGTGCGGGGGCAGAAAGCCGAGTCCTTGTGCTGCAGGATCATTAGCAGACTCAACTCCAGATTTACCGCGTCCTGCCCTTCTGATCCTTTAGCATGCCCTGCAAGGCTTGGCTGTACAAGGCTATGAAGGAGATGAAAAAATAAAGAAGGAATGTAAAGAGACCTAACTTGTCGCATTCTGGAGAAGTGAAGAGGTGCCGAATCCAGCCGTCAGAGCCGCGGTGCGCGCAGCACGCAGGCAGCAGCCTGAGCCACGCTCTGCCCCAGGCAAAGGCTGCGGGGGTGGCTGTGCTCTCATGGGGCGAAGGGGGGCTCGGGAGGAGAGAACTGGTGATGCCGGGGGGCGGAACAGCCTCTGCTGCACTTCTCCTTGGTGCTCAGGGCACGGCTGCGCTCTGAAACCACCCGTACCTGGCTGGAAGGCTCTCCTTTCTGCTGGAGGCGGATGCACGTTTGATCCCGTAACTCATACTGGGGAGTGGAGCCAGCCCCGATTAAAGCGTGACCACCCTACCCTGACGCTTCGCTCTCCGGCCATTTCAGGTTCGGCACCAAGTCCAGGCCACAGTCTCACTGCATTTGTGCTCTCCAGGGAATTACCAAAGAGCTCATTCCATCCTCTCTTACCACATTTGTTTTTTTATTTGGTTGGCATGGCTGTTGAAATAAAGGTTTGGATTCCCTTTGGGCAGGATCTAGCCAAAGTCTGAAATTTGTTGCTGCAAGAGGTGGTGCAAGTCCTACTTCAGCAGAGAAAGTGGAATCCTTCAGCTTGTCAATCAGCGTGGATTGACTTCTACAGCCCGCGGAGCTGTAAAGGACAAGTCGCGGCGCCGGCAGGTTCCTTCACACCCCTCCCAGCCGCAGGGTCTCCCCGCCTTTGCTGGATCAACCCCTTTATCAAAGCGCCCCAAGAAGGGGCAGAACCGCAGCCGAGCTCTAACCCCCCACACTCCGAGAGCTGCTCCCCGAGCACCGCGGCCACCAGCCCCGGGGCAAGTGTCCCTCCCGCTACCCGTGGGCTTCACACCTCTTTCTGCCACCGTCACCTGGGTGAGGTGGCAACAGTCAGGGCACTGATGTGTCAGCCCTGCTGCTTTTTTGAGGACGTGGCGTTACCAGCAGAAGTGCTGCAGCAAATCACTGCTTACAGGTACGTGAAAAGAAGCAGCCAGCAGCCAGCTTCAGTCAGGCTGGAGTCTGTGGAGCTGGCTGAAACTGTATTTTCTGTATTTGTTTCAGTAGCAAGAACTGCACCAGGAACAAAACAGTATTGTTTATGGCATCCTGTTTGCTCTAATAGTCATTTCCCTCCCCTGCCAGTTGCCAGGGAAAAGAGGTAAGTAGGTTCGAGCTGTGCGAGGAGGAGCGTGGAGCAATCCTGATACCTTGCAAACTCAGTAGCACTGCAATGCAGTCAGCCAGGAGAGGAGAAAAAACCCACACGCTCAGCTGCTGTATCACCAGCGCTCTGTGGACTGGGACAAAGGTTTCCCGCTGGGGAGACGTGGTAAGAACGATACCTTTATCTCTTCACAGGAAAAACTGAAAGTATGTGCGTGGCACACAAGCCAAAGTCTGGGAGGAAGGAGGGAGGTGGGTTTCTTCTCTGGTGTTTTGGTGCTGAACCTATCGAGGTAACGTATTCCTTTACAATATTTCCTCTTCCGGAGTTTAATTCCCCGCATGTGGGAAGGACTTGGCAGAGGCTTATGTAAACTCTAGTGAAAAGCACAGGAAAGAACATCACAAAGTGGGCCGAAATGGCAGGTTATCATTTCAGCGGGGCTGGTTATTTGAACAGCTCTGTGAGAAGAGGCGGCTGCGGCCGACGTTTCTGCGTCCCCGGGGCGGATGGTGGGTTCTGTGTGTTTCCCCCAAAGCTGAGCCGAGCCGAGGGCCGGGCTGTACCTTCCGCACCACTGCAGAACGCTCCCGCTGACGTAACCGCATCCGTCCCCACCGTGTCCCCACCGCCTCCTGTCTCCTTCAAAGCAGGACCAAAGTGGGTCAGGCTTGGACGGCGATCTGAAAGGAGAGAGACGCTGCAGCAGAGGCGCGGGCAGGAGCTGTGACAGCACCGAGCTGGCGCGGGCCCTGCGCAGGCCAAGCTGCACCAACAAGGTTTGCAGCCATTTGCTTTACAGATGCAAAACTGAGGATTTTAGCACTTCTGGCCATTCAGTCTTCCCAGCCAGTAACTGCCGCGGTGGAGGTGAGCACAGGGATGACAATTACTGGCAACTGGTTTATCTTACACCATCCACCCACACCACAAAGCCCCAGATTAGAAAGCATGTCTCTGTATTTATCACGAGGCTCGTCTCTGCAGAAACCAAACTCTTATTCCGGGGTTGCCCTGTCACTTCTACGAGTAGCATAAACCATCAGAAAAGGGTTTCTCAATCTCCACTGAGGCGAAACAGGCACATAAGGATTGAAAAACAAACACTAAATCAGCATCTCGTGGTTTCTGCTGTGGAGCACCCTATGCTCAAGTGTTTGTGTTGCACGTGGGAGGCAGCTGGCACCAAGGCACGTGCTTCCCAGCGATGCTGTGCCGACACCGCATGCCCCTGCCTGCCCGCATCCGGCTCAGGGGCGTAATGACCGTCCTGGACTCAAGACTTAGGCCAGAGAATCCTAATTAGCGCTGGCATCGCCTGCCTGCGATGGATTTTGGGTGTGGATCCACCTGGGCCGCTGCCAGCCGCAAGGGCTGCGCAACCCTCCCGAGAGCTGCGGCCGCGGGCAGGGGCTGCAGACAGGAGCTGTAGGCAGGATATGCAGGCAGGGGTTGTGGGCAGGGGATGTAGGCAGGGCTTGCAGGCAGGACAGGATACAGGCAGCGCCATGGGCAGGGATACAGGCAGGACTGCAGGCAGGGAATATAAGCAGGATCACAGGCAGGATTACAAGCAGGGATACAGGCAGAACTGCGGGCAGGATGGCAGTCAGGATCGCAGGGAGGATTGCAGACAGGGTTGCAGGCAGGATGGTGGGCAGGATGGCAGGCAGGGGATATAGACAGGGATACAGGCAGGATGGTGGGCGGGCGATGCAGGCAGGATTGCAGGCAGGACTAGAGGTAGGAATAGAGTCAGGATGGCAGGCAGGGATGCAGGCAGGAATAGAGGCAGGGAATGCAGGCAGGATGGCGGGCAGAGAATGCAGGCAGGAATAGAGGCAGGATGGCAGGCAGGGATACAGGCAGGATTGGAGGCAGGATGGCAGGCAGGGATGCAGGCAGGGACACAGGCAGGATTGGAGGCAGGACGGCAGGCAGGGATGCAGGCAGGGATACAGGCAGGACTGGAGGCAGAATGGCAGGCAGGGATGCAGGCAGGATTTGTGGCAGGACGGCAGGCAGGGATGCAGGCAGGACAGCAGGCAGGGATGCAGGCAGGACGGCAGGCAGGGATGCAGGCAGGACTGGAGGCAGAATGGCAGGCAGGGATGCAGGCAGGGATGCAGGCAGGACAGCAGGCAGGGATGCAGGCAGGATTGGAGGCAGGACGGCAGGCAGGGATGCAGGCAGGACGGCAGGCAGGACAGCAGGCAGGGATGCAGGCAGGATTGGAGGCAGGATGGCGGGCAGGACAGCAGGCAGGGATGCAGGCAGGAATAGAGGCAGGGAATGCAGGCAGGGTTGCAGGCAGGATGGCGGGCAGAGAATGCAGGCAGGAATAGAGGCAGGATGGCAGGCAGGGGATACAGGCAGGATTGGAGGCAGGACGGCAGGCCGGGATACAGGCAGGAATAGAGGCAGGACGGCAGGCAGGGATGCAGGCAGGATGGCAGGCAGGGATGCAGGCAGGGATGCAGGCAGGATCGGAGGCAGGACGGCAGGCAGGGATGCAGGCCTCTCCGCGCCTGGCCCCGCCCGTGACGCCGCCGTGGGCCGGGCCGGCCGGGGACGCCGCCCCGGGCTGGGCGGTCGCCGGGGCCGGAGCGGGGCCTGCGCTGGCGGCCGGGCCGGGCCCAGAGCAGCCGCCGGAGGAGCCGCCGGGCAGCGGGGCCGCGAACCCACGGACCCGTGTGTGCCGAAGCGGCGGGGAGGGGAGGGGAGGGGGCACCGCCGCGTCCGTCCCCCCGCAACCGCCGGCGCCGCTGCGGGGAGAGGGGGCATTTTCGGGGAGCGCCTTCCATTTGAGACGGAATAAGGATTTCTGAGCCGCTCGGAATCGGCCACCCGCGTCTCCCGCCGCCCCGGTGCGGGAGCATCATGTCCGCCCCGGAGCAGCAACAGGCGCAGCCGCCCCCGGAGCCCGGGGAGCTGGACCCCGCACACGGGTACGAGCCGGTGGCCCCGCACTGGTTCTACTGCAAGGTGACGGACGGCAGGGAGCGGTGGGTCCCCTTCAGCGCCCAGGACTCCGAGCGGCTGGAAGAGGCGCAGGGCTCAGGTAGGGGGAGAACACCCGTGGGCAGGGGCTGGGGCGTCGGGGACGGCAGATTGGACTCCATCCCCCTCCAGGGCCTGGGGGATTTCACAGCGGTGCCCGCCTTCAGCTCCCATCATTGCTATTTTTAAATTGCCCTTTGATTTTAAATACCCAGTCACTGCTCTTAAAATCGCTGTAAGGAACGGGCCTGTAAGGTCAACGGGGGAGCATCAGGTGCGTGCCCAGGGGAAGCGCTGTCTGGGTATCGGAGGGAAATTCCCTGGGCACATCCAGCTTCTGCCTGGGATGCCAAATTTTCCCTCGGGAATTTTAAATTTGGACTTTTTTTGGCAACGTGCCTACTCCTAGCGCTGTAAAGGCATGAATAACTAAGCTGTTTGGGTGCATTGAATGGTCTGACCTCATTCATTTGACAGATGCTCTAAATTACGTATCACTGTACTGCACAGCACCCTGGTGGGTGTGGATGGGACAGTGTCAGCAGGATGTCAGAAATTCCGCTGGGGAGATTCCTCCCATGTGGATGCGCGGTGCTCTGCCTGCTCTGAGCGGCACCGCTGGCGATGAGACCCCGCCGTGCTGCCGAATACGGCCTGTCAGCACGACCCGCTGCCAGGACCGTGCTCGAAGCACTGCTGCTGCCGAAGGCAGCAGGCAGGGCTCCCGTTGCCCAAGGGTCACTCCGTCCTCCCTCTCCTGGGAAGCTCTGGATTCGAGGCCATCCCGCCAGTCCTCCGTGCCAGGACCGCAGCCGAGCCCAGCACAGCCTGGCACCGGGCGCTCCCCCGGCAGCCTGGCCAGCGGGCAGACCCAAACGGCAGCAGAATTAACAGAATTTGAAGCCTGTATTGGGATCTGTGCAGTTTAGAGGGGAATGGCTGAGAGACCCGTAGACCCGCACCTCCACCATAAGCAATGCACTTCCCAGGGACACAAATTCATGTTTTACCATCTAAGTGAGGCAGAAAGAGTCCGTGTAAGGCTGTGCCTGAACTAGAGAGGAAGATGGTTGTAGCTTAATGCCTTCGTCTTACCTTCTGTCTCCAGGGCAAGTTTGACTTGGGGCATCTCTCCTAGGATGCCTGCCAACGTTGTTCTCCGTGCTTGGATACGGAGAACATTGGTGTCTGCTGCTGTTGCTTGTGCGTGCTGCCCACAGGAGATGCTCCAGTCTCAGCCCCGTGATCTGGCGTGGTACACAGCTTTCTGGTAGCGTGCCTTGCTGGTCCTCTCACGATTAATTTCAGGCCTTGGTTCCTGCAGGGAGAGACAAAGAAGATCTGGTTGTCCCAACGTCGGGGGGTAGGTACGATGTGCACCTGAAGAAGAGGCAGCGCGTTGCGGTGTACTGGGAGGAGGAGGTATCTGAAGTGCGTCGCTGCACCTGGTTTTACAAGGGAGACAAAGACAACAAGTATATTCCCTACTCAGAGACCTTCAGCGAAGAACTGGAGGTAAACACGCCTTTCCTGGTAGCTTCCATCTTGCCGAGAAGCATCTTGGCTTCTCATTGTCAAATACTGGCCCCGACGTCCCAAACTCCACAGGAGGCAACTGGCACCACGGTCACGGCTGAGGACACGAACTCAAAAGAGGCTTTGGCACGGGGTTTTTGCAGCTGATTAACAGAACTTTAACACTGCCGCTGCCTCCCTGCCAGCCTGCTGGAACTAGGTGGCCTCCCCTTCCTCCCGCCCTTGCCCAGGCCCGTTGCCATCCTTCTGCTACGCGCTGAAGTGCCCGAGTGCTGTTGGCACGTCACGCAGCTCCGGCCTTGCTCGTAGCCTGGCTCTAGCAGCTTTGCGCTGTTTTGCGCTGTCTGCTGGGACTTCAGCGCGACTCTCCTTGTGAGAACCGGCCTCGCTGCGCTCACAGTTTCACCAAACCCAAGGGAACTGTGAATGTGGGAAAGAGGAACCATCACCAGGGGGACCCACTGAATGTAGACTTCAGTGGTCTGTACTGTTAATAGCTGGAGACTTGCTTTGGAAAGATATATATATATATATATATTTAAAAATATACATCTTTACAATCATCTGTATTCTAATGTACCAAAAAATACCCTTCTGAATTGACGGGGAAATCTGCTGCTGCTGCTATTAAAACGGGGGCTTTCCTGGAAGCTCTCCAGCAGCTGATACTCGGATGACCCTGTTGTTCTCTCAGCGTGACCTGGCAGATTTCTCTGCCTCTTTCGCAAAATGTGTTGATAACAGATACCATAAAATGGGTGGGGAATATCCCAGGTGGTTGAATATTCATGGGAATACATTCAGCTGACTTACAGAGGGTGGGTTTTTTTCCCTTAGGAAGCTTACATGATTGCTGTGACCCTGGACGAGTGGAAGAAGAAACTGGAGTCCCCTAGCCGGGAAATCATTATCTTGCACAACCCAAAGGTGAGGAGGGCCTGGTGATCTTTGTGTTCCACCAGCAAGGACATCCCTTCAGTTCTCTTGAGGGCCTGGCTTTATGCTGTTTTTTTTAACCATATCTGCTGAGAAATCAATTCCGTCCAAACAGCATTCCCCTCGCCTGCGGGCGCCCAAGTAGAGAGATGCCAGCAGAGAGTCTGCTTCGCACCTTAACGTTTCTTTACAAACACACCTTTCACTCTCTTTGTGCAAAGGGCTCGTACCAGCGCAGTTACACATCGCACTCTGGTACCACCCCGTACCGCCTACCAGCTCTTGTAGCAGAATTTCTCCCCCGCTTGGCCCCGGTATGCAGCGCAGCTTAATGACAGGCTCTTCTTGTTTACAAGCTGATGGTGCACTACCATCCGGTTGCCACCTCCGATGACTGGGGCTCAACTCCTACGGAACAAGGTCGACCTCGGACTGTGAAGAGAGGAGTAGAAAACATCGCTGCCGAGATCCCCAATGGTGAGCTCGCTTCTCCCTCCCTCCCACCCTGCCAAAGCTACAGACTCTTTTCCAGCCTGTTTTCTCAAAAGGACTGACAGAAGCTTCCATGATTCTTTAAATGAGGGGCGTATCTAAAAGTTTCATGCCAAAAGGAACTGAATGGTTTTCAGAAACCTTCCTAGCACCAGAGAGCCCGCAGCGTAAATGAACGTGCAGAGGCGGCAGACGCATGGGGGAAGGCACGGCCGCTTCCAGCCCCTGCGCTGAGACCAGCACTGTGGGAAGCTCTGCAGTGCCTGAAATAAACCCTCAGGTCTTGGCGTGGACATTCGTAAAGGAGAAGTTTGTTTCTGTGGTGGGGATACGGGGGTTTATCACTTGCCTACATGTAGGTGACTTTCTGGCGCACGTGCCCTCCCCATCCCTGAAGATGTGTTGGCTCTGTCCCCTCCCAGCTGTCCCCGAGCTCCCGTGACTTGTCCCCGTGGTGACACTCGGGACTTGTCCCCGTGGTGAGGACAGGCAGTTACTCCTGTCTAACCCCTTCATTTTCCATGCCTGCACGCCTTCAGGAAGGTGCATATGCAAACTAAAGTGTGTGGGAAGCAGAGAACAAGACGTAACGTCACGTGGCACCTACCTGAGAGCTGCAGGGACGCGGTGGCCGGGTGGCTCAGCAAAGCAGGCTGGACACCGAGTCCTCTGGGCCTGCCCTCTCCTGTGCTGAATGTGCCCCGGGCCAGGTGGGTGTCACTGCGAGGGCCATCCGCCCCCGCCGAAGTGTGGATGGTGACAGAAGGGGGGACGAGCCGCTTTGCCTTCCTCTACTGTCCCCTTGATCCGGATCCATCCCGGCGCAGGCAGCTGAATTTAGCAGGGCAAACAAAGAAATGTGAGAAATCCCACTGCCCTTTAGGCACAAACCCGGGCGCTAACGCAAGGGTTTTTACCTGGCTGAGGTGAGGATGGGAGGCTCCGCTCTCTCGCGGAGTCTGTGGTTTCAGCGGGTCAGTTCCCCGTTAAGTGACGTCCCGCACAGGGCCCGTGCTCTGAACTCTTCTTTCCTCCTTAGGGGAGCCTCTGCAAATCGATCACCTGGTTTTCGTGGTGCACGGGATCGGCCCAGCATGCGACATTCGGTTCCGGAGCATCGTCCAGTGCGGTAGGTTTGGAGTCCGGCCGGGGTCCTCTTCCCACACGCCGCTTTTAGCGGAGCCAGTAAGGCCTCGTCTGCGCAGAGAATGTGAAACGCTGTCAAGAGAGCATTCCCACCACCCCGCCACTCGCGCTGGCAAGCTGCACAGTCGAATTTGCTGACTGCAGTGGGGAGCGCGAGTGCAAGGCTCACTAACCCATTAAATCCTACCATCTGGAAAGGTCTGGGCAACCACTTCCCATCACTGTGTTCTGCTGCTGCTCAAAATAGTGAGTTTCCCAAATTGGATACAGATTTTCCAAGTAACTGTCTAAACCTGCTAAACTAATTAGTAACCTGCTCAGTCTATTGCTAGGGCTTAATCTCACTGGGTGAAGCCTAACTGCCAGCACCCCATCCGGCGGCCTCGGGAGCGATTTTGGACCAAAAGCAGCGATGCTGCTTCTGGCTGAGGAAATCCCCAAGCTGCGAATGCCTGGAGGTTAGGAGAGTGGGCGAGGGGGAATCACTGCTCTTACACACTCCTCTTAGCACCCGCTGCCGATCAGTATCGGTGACGGGATGCTCAACCGAGTGACTCTGGCCTGACCTGTTCGTTATTGCTTGCTCAGAGCGCTTCAGTTCCTGGAGAGGTGATCACTGAAACTGCCTGGCAGCCTGACGTGATTTAACTTGTAGAAATAAAGGGAGCAGGGATTTTTCACAGCAGACTGTCTTTAGTTCCTATAAAATATACCTCTGCGTTACTGCAGTCTGTTCTTCTGTATGTTCATCTGATTAAACTGCTCTCAAGGCTGCCGACCACCTGAAATGAAGGGAATCAGCCTCTCTCCCTCAGAACTGAGTAATTTCAAGTTCATCTCCTCCCTCAGGATTCCCTTTCTAACATGTGCATCTTCGCAACAGATTTTTTTTTTTTTTTAATTCCCAAAAGCACCTTTCTTATCCCGACTGCTGTGTTAAAGCCCTGCCCATGTGGAAAGGAGGCTTGTTACAGCTGGGACAGCGAAATCCCGTAAACGCACGTGTAAGGACATGGAGCCTTCCCCTGATCTTGTAGTTAAAGATTGAAGGTCTTAGGGTAGCAGCAGCAGCAGCAGATTAAAGACCCTGGTGGGATTTCCCCTGGTAATGATCTTTTCTTTTATCTTATTAAGCGTTGTTGATGCAGCAGGCTGCTCTGTGGCCTGGTGCATCTCGGTAGGAGTTCACGCTCTTTTCCAGTGAACGACTTCAGGAGCGTTTCCCTGAGCATGCTGCAAGCGCACTTCAAGAAAGCCCAGGAGCAGCAGCAGATCGGCCGGGTGGAGTTCCTCCCTGTGAACTGGCACAGCTCCCTCCACTCCACCGGGGTGGATGTGTAAGTGTCCCCGACAGCCACCTCCTCCGGTGTCCGTGGGAACGGCACAGTGCACAGCCAGCCTCCTCCGGCGTAAACTCCACTTTTCCTGCCGGGCAAAGGGACAGCTGTGAGTGTTCAGGGCTGTGAGCACGCACGGGTGAGCAGGACAGAGGACCGTGGGCATCCACACCTTGCTAAAGGCCTCTGGAAGCTGAGCACCCCGTTTCTGCACTCAGGCGCTGCTCCACAGTGCCCGAGGAAGGGCAGAGGGCAGGCTGGGCTCCTGGGGAAGAAAGGCCAGGCTCCTTATTCCTGCCTGGAGTGTAAAAGCTGTGCTCTGCCTTCGGTCTCGGCATGAGCCGACGGTCTGATTACAATGTTATGTCCTTTGGGACGGTGGCAATCCTTCTCTGAACTTACACTTTGCTTTAGAAACGTGGCGGGGCTCACTGGCACCTCTAACTGCAGCTCCCTGTCTCCTCTTTTCCCCCCATAGTGACCTGGAGCGAATCACTTTGCCGAGCATCAATCGCCTGCGTCACTTCATCAACGACACCATCCTGGACGTTTTCTTCTACAACAGCTCCACCTATTGCCAGACCATTGTGGACACGGTGGCGTCCGAAATGAACCGCCTCTACCAGCTCTTCCTGCAGAGGAACCCCCTCTTCAAAGGGGGGGTCTCCATTGCTGGGCACAGCTTGGGTAAGGGCGTCTCACCCGCGGGTCCCCTCAATGTCACCGTGCCGTGGGAGCAGGGAGGGTACTTTTGTCCCAGAAAGGAGACGGCGTGGGAACTTTTCCCTGATGAGATGCTGATGCTCTGTCTGCCCACCCCTGGTTTCTAGGGTCGCTGATTTTGTTTGATCTCCTGACGAACCAGAAGGCTGCTCCCGAGGAGGACGAGCACAGCGAGGAGGTACGTGCTCTCCGGTGGCATCTGGACCCCCCGGGTGCTCCTGCAGCGCTTGCCCCATGGGGGTGGCTGTGCTGGGGCAGCGCCGCACCAACCTCCTGCTTCTGCCGCTGCCTGGGGAAGGGGCAGAGACTCCAAAACGTACGGGAGAAAATAAGTGAGCAAAAAGCACAATCCCTGATGGCTCTTTTCACAGGGGTCCAGGGCAACCTCAAGCAACAGGGGTATCGAGGAAGTAAAAGAAATCCTGAAGAAGCTGCAGCTGTCCGAATATTGTGATGTTTTTGAGAAGGAGAAAATGGACAGGCAAGCACTGGTAAGGAGCTCTCCTGTTTTGCTGTCTCTTGTTTGTCTCCTCTTTGCTTTTCTTCCCACTCCTCCCACCCTGTGCACATCTTCCTGGTACTGACTCACCTGCACACGAAACGTCTCTGAGGAGTGCGGCAGGAACAGAATTACAGAGAACAGAAATACCTCCCCGCACACACCTCTCTGCTCCTGGACTCACACCTGGGTTGCTTATTTTCCAGTTCTTGTGCACAGAGAAGAACCTTAAAGAAATGGGAATTCCCTTAGGACCAAGAATGAAGATACTACATTACATCAGCTCCAAGATGGAGATGCAGGTTTGTCTTTCGCACAGCTTGTATTCAGCCAGGTCACATCCCGTTGCTCCCAGACAAGGACCACGTATGATCAGTCCCTGAGCACCCCGACCTCCTCATTCCCAGCCATCCTCGCTCGGGCGGCTCTCACAGGCTCGTGTTTGCTGTGGTGACAGAGCTGCTTGCTGCTCCCGAGTTACGCTGGTGTTACCCTGCTGCAGGATCACTTCATCCTGTGGCCTGTAAGGCAGATCACAGAGCAGGAGGACTAGTTAACAGTGGTAGAGACTGAAGTTAGTGATGGCAGCTAGAGAGGTGGTTGTCACGAGTAGGACGATGCTGCTGAGACCATGGGATGCCGGGCAGTTCGCTGCCTCGTGTTCTTGCTCACGGGCGGGAGGACGGGCCGTGGTGTGGGCTCGCTGCAGCAGCTGCGATAGTGGTGTTTCCCGTTGTGTTGCTGCAGGACCAGAGCGCAGCAGGTCCCGGGCACAGCCGGGAGCACCGAGCAGAGCCTGGGTCCCCATCGCAGCACAACCCAGACAGCACAGACGATGGTGCGAATTGCCAGTACCGGGATGTTGGCTTAGGACAGGTAACTACCGAGCTCGGCACTGTGCTCTAACTGCAACAATGAGGCGCTCGTAACCAGCATAGAGTTTGTCTCGTGAAACAAATCCGAATCTCCCTCTCCTAGGTCTCAGCAAACTATCCTCAGCTGAACTACAAGCCCACCATCTTCTTTGCTTTCGGGTCTCCCATTGGGATGTTTCTCACGGTGCGAGGAGTGAAGCGGATCAACCCAAACTACAGCCTGCCCACCTGCAAAGGCTTCTTCAACATCTTCCACCCTGTAGGTATAAGGCCCAGAGCCTTCCTGTGTGAAACGCGTGGATCACGAGCCCTGGCTCACTGTTCCCTTCCTCTGTACAGTTTGACCCGGTGGCCTACAGGATTGAGCCCATGATCGTCCCAGACCTGGAGTTTGAGCCCATGCTGCTGCCTCACCACAAGGGCAGGAAGAGAATGCACCTCGGTAAGGGAAGGGCAGCCCCTCTCCCCCAGCGCGGGGCAGCGGCTGCGGCCCCCAGCCCCACGCTGACCCCTCCTGCCTTTCAGAGCTGAAAGAAGGGCTGACGCGCATGAGCGTGGACCTGAAGAACAACTTGCTGGGGTCCCTGCGGGTAGCCTGGCAGTCCTTCACGCGAGCCCCGCTGCCAGCCGTGGAGGGGGCGAGTACCGAGGCCGAAGGGGAGGCAGAGGCCGGCACGGAGAAGCAGCCAGGTTGGTGGTGCGTGCGGGGCGATGGGGAGCCATGATACAGCATCGCAGCCTGCCCACGTTGCAGCGTGCTGGGGCTCCCTGCAGCCACACCGGCGAGGTGCCCACACTGGCGTCAACCCCAGGGGTTGCCTTTGAGCTGCGGATGCACTTGGCTCTCCAAATGCCTTCCCCTGTCATTGCCTGAGGAAGGGGGAGAAGAAGCAAGCTGACCTCCTGGGGGTCTCGGCACACCCACACTGCTTTGTAAGCCTGCCAAGCCTGTCCCCCTTCTCTAGCTGTCTCTTGCTATGCTGTTTTACAAGAGTCGGAAAACCCTGGGGAGGAAGGACCAAGCACTTAAGCTGCCTCTCCTCTGCAAGAGCCCGCAGTGGGGCGAAGGGAGGGCAGGGTGATGCTGTTGCGTTTTCATGGCTGCTGGTGCCCCTTGGCTGAACCACAATGCTCTCTATTCCTCCAGAGACAAAGGCAGAAGAGCCCCCCGCAGCAGTGAAGGAAGAGGCCTCCCTCATTAACGTGGGGAGGCTGAACGGAGGGAATCGCATAGACTACGTGCTGCAGGAGAAGCCAATAGAGAGCTTTAACGAGTATTTATTTGCACTACAAGGGCATCTCTGCTATTGGTAAGCTTCTGCACAACTGTTAAAGCTTCAAATTCATGTCTGATGTAAGCAGAGTGCCATCGTTTTTAAAGCCAATGTAATAAGAAAAGCCTTAACTGAGTAAACAAGATATTCTCTTGCCTGTAACGCAGACATAGCAAGTGGGTAGGGACAGAGGAAGACCACTGTAGTTCTTGCCTGGTACTGCCTGCATTTGCACCGTGTCTACCCCATAACCATCACGGATGTCCTGACAGCATGGAGGGAAGTGTCCCCCTCTAATTCCCTCGTTCTCCTCCTCCAGGGAGTCAGAAGACACCGTTCTGCTGGTTCTGAAGGAGATATACCAGACACAAGGCATTACACTGGATCAACCTTTGCCAGGAAGCCAGTGACCAACCTATGCTGTTCTGGCCATTTGATGTAAGTCACCCTGCTTACACCCGCCTTCCGAATTTCCTAGGGCACCTCAGAGGACATCTGGTCCATTTGAGGGAATAATATCCCTTATTTACGGCGCTGTGTCTAAGGCAGGAGTTTGTGTCGGGCTTTTTCTTTGGCCTGTCAGCATGTTTGGCTTCTTTCCTCCCATCCTGCACACAAGCACTATCGGCCACGGGAGAGCTAATCAACTGCTGCTGCTGACAATAAGGGCAGCAGCAACTGTGCACGGTTATGATCTGTTCAGTCCACCAAGGGAACAACCAGATGTGCAGCCCATGCTCCAAACCTCCCGGGCTAAACGTTTCTTATAGACAGGTAGCGAACCAGAGCGTAGACCCTGCGGGTCTTGCAGGGGTGCTCTCACCCTCTGCTGCCCATTGCTGGCCAAGGGGAGACTGGGGTGAGGCGCATCCTTGGGTTTTCTGGCCCTCAAAGCCTTACGCTGGGTACAGGAGGCTGGGCTGAGTGGGTTCTGGTCTCTCCTAGTGCAGCTATTCCTATGTTCTCCTTTTGCTTTCTTAGATCCAATTCAACCAAGCACTCACCAGGAAAGTCCAGATTTCTTCTCTGCCTTCCTCTCTCCTCTGCTGCCGTGTCCCCCGCATGCTGTTTCCCAAGTACTTGCTGCTACCTGGAGATAAGGATGATTTTCCTCCATTTTGGGTAGGGGCTGGGGGGAAATATATCAAAGGAAAAAACTTCTGCTCACACACACACACACAGCACTTGCACTATGACTCCCTGTGGCAAGCTGTATTTTTAACCCTCCACCTTGTAAGCGATCACGCTGGCTCCTCTAGCACCGACGCAGAGTAGCTGCCTGGGCGAGGAACCGCCACCGAGGGCCTGACCCTGCTCCTGGCACAGTGAGGAAACTCCCAGCTTGGGACCTTGAAGAATAAAAGCCTTAAACATGCAGCGTGGAGAGACCTATAGCAGCCTTGGCGAGCGAAGGAGATTGCTGACTTCTCCCTGCTGTAACAGAGCACCGGGCGCGAGGACTGCGGTCTTTGGGAGGGGAAGCGCAGGGCACCGGCATCTGCTGTGAAGCGAGCAGGAATGTGTCTACCAGCGACTCTCATCCCCTTGGACTGCTGCTGCATGGTTGGTGTGTGCACCCATGGGCTGTGCCAGGCAGGACTGTCCCATAAAACAGCTGGTGAGAGCGGCATGTTTGTGCGCACTTGACCCGGGCGCTCGTGCCTCCCTGCTGCAGTAGGTTGGTAGCGACTTCTCAGCATCCTCACCCAGCCCACGGCGGCCATAAACCACGGGCATCCCTGAAGCACTGCCCGCGTCTCGTGTAGGACCAAGCTAGTGCCCAGGTGTGACTAAACAGGAGGAAATTCACCTCCAGGTCAAGCTACAGCTCTGCTGGGGGAAAGCAGCTGCTCCTCAGCAGCATCCAGGCAATTTGGAGTTCTGGAGGGACAGCCCTCCTCTGCTCTGCAGGGGCGCGGAGCAGCACTGCCGTCCTGCTGCAGTGTGGCTTTCAGGGTGGCTGCGGGGATCTCACGCCAGCCAGGCTCCAGTCGTTCTTGGTTTTAAATACACAAATTGCAGCCGGAGCCCAGATCCATAGGGTCGGGACACTGTGTCCCAGTGACCCCACGAGCCCAGCTCCGCAGTCGCCTGGAGCCTGGGGGCAAGGCAGAGGCTTCATGGTGTGTAAGGTCGTTGCTGTGACAGCCTTGGCAAGAGCCAAACCACTTTCCCTCCCGCTGACTTTTGCCCTGCATGGGGTAAGGAGCCTTTTTTTCCACAGCCTGTTTGTTTGTCCTCCGTTGTACTGCATTATTTGCACTATCTGAAAGGTTTTGTTTGCAGCCTACATCCCTCCTCCCATCCCGAAGGAACAGAAGCTGTTCTTTTACCTGACTGCAGGAACAGACACGCTGCTCAGTCGGAACCTGAACTACTGATTGCTAAAGCGTCTCCTACAAGAGTAGGAAAAGGAACAGTCTTAACACGGGACACTCTAATGATCAGCTTTTTAAGTTATGCACTTTGTTAAAAAAACAAAAAGAAAGAAGTTAAATACATTTTAAATGTTATTTAATGTCTTTTCCAGTAAAAGCCAAAATAAATAAGTAGATGACTGTGGTGTGTGCCTGTCTGGGGGGAGAGGGAGGGAGGGGGTTGAATAATTCCCATGTGCACTATTATAGGGAAAATTAAAGCTATTTCTGTAACTTCTATTGAAGTTGCAGGGTCGTAGAGGGCTTATATGGCGCAAACTGAACATGACGGGGTCGCGTTTTCATTACTGTTGTGTCCTGAGCTTGGCAGAGGCACATGTGCCTCGCTCCGCTACAGCCTCACCTTTGCATGTACATACACTTGATCAAAAATACAAGTATCTATGGAGGAGACGAGTGACAAATAATTACTTACAACAGTCCTGCCACACGGCTGCCCCTTGGATTTCTCAGCAGCGCCCTACCCTTCCATTGTCTGAGAAAACAAACCGCAGTGTAGGGAAACAAGCAGCTGTGAAGGGATGCTTTCAGACACCACTGCGTTTTCTGTCATCTCTTTACAACCACATTAAAGCTGCAAGGAAAGAGACACAAAATAAACACCCACCTGGAAACCCCTGCAGACACACCAAAGGAAACGGCTTGTACAGCATAAACCCAGTCCTTGAAGTAAAGTTTTCAGTAGCACAGCTCATTAAAAAAAATTAAACTTTATTGGGCAAATTAGAAAAAAATCAAGGCTAGCACAATAATACAAATAATGATCATGCTAGTTTCATTTTCCCTCTCCTCCATTTAATCCACGGTTAAAGACTGCAACCTTGCGCTCATTACTCCGAATTAGCTCAGCTGTGATTGAAAAGACAGACTTAAGCCCCGTGCCGGGAGCAGGTCCTGCACTTCATTTCGACACACACTTCCCATGAGAAGGGACAGGACAGCTCGGCTGGAATGAAGGGAGGTGACCGATGGTGCTTTCTGGCCTGGACACAAGAAGACCCCACCGGACGGGGCACACCAGATTGTCACATTTTTCCAGTTCTTGCTTCAGGACCATTCGTACCCGGGCTGTCCTCCTGCAGGGCTGCACACCAAGTGCCTCCTTTGCTTCACAGCAGGCCCAAAAGGAGGGATGCCTACAAAATTCAGCTAAATGAAGCAACACAGGCCCCTGAGCAGGAAAACTTAGCAGCACTGCAGAGAACGCCTGCTTGGGTTTCGCGTTCATCCTCATTTGAGCCACTTTTCGTAGACCAACCTCCCCAAGGCCTTCCCCTGCCCGAGCCCTCAGGGAGCAGCAGGAAAGGTGCCGGCAGGACAGAGCCCATCACTATATATCCAGGTGAAAGCTGGAAGCTGCAGGCTTCTCTTGGTGCGCTGGCAGTTGTTTGGATTTGTACAGAAACGGTTTGTGGCACATGGAGTCCACCAGAGGAGGGTAATACTGCCTGTAGCAGAGGTACGCAAGCACAAAGCCGATCGCTGAGCCAACCAACACATCTGTGGGCAGAGGAGAGTTAACTTCCCTTTACCTTCCCAAGCTCCACAATCGAATTCCCCAGCAGGCATTTTTTCACTCTGCTCAGGGCTGAGCTCTTGGCCGTAAAACTAAGCTTGGCATATATTTCAAAAACAAAAAGAAAGGCATCATCACCTTGCAGGCAGCAAGGAGGAGTAATCCAAAAAGCCAAGTTGCCAGCGTGGGCTCTGAGCACCTCTGCAGCAGCACAGACCGCCCCCATCGCTCAGGGCACCTGATTGTGGCCCCGTCCACAGACAGACACCAACCCTGACCCACCTTGCCAGTGGTGTTTGTAGTCGCAGGTGCGGGACACGGCGATGAGGGTGGCGAGGAACAGCGGGAGCAGGAAGGCGCAGAGCCGCAGAGCTCTGCTTCCCCGGCCAGGAGCGAAGCAGCGCAGCTTCCCGGCGATGTAGAAGGCAGAGAAGGCGAGACCAGCAAAGGCAACTGAAAGAGAAGCGTGTCACTTCAGGGCTTCAGGCTCTCACCCTTCACCCTCTCCCCTGCTGCAGTTGAAAGGCTGCAAGAGAACGTCTGTCCTGCCCATGCAAGCCAAGGGAAGCACCAGCTCATGAGTGACGGAGGAGTCGCAGAAGCTGGTACCTGGTGAGCATCCCTCCTCCCAGGAGCTACAGAAGCTTCACATTATGTTTGTCACGCCACTGTTTTGCAGAGGGAAAGCTGAGGCCCCCAAACAGGCCAATACATGTAGCCAAAGCCGCGGGGTGAATGAAAGCAAACACAAGGGCTTCTGCTCCCCATGGTTCGCTGTCCTGGGCTGCAGTGGGTAGGGGACATGGAAAACTTACATGAAGCATGTCCGCTGGGGAAGCTTTTGCGTCCCTCAGTCACTATGCCAGGGTCGCCTGTGCACACCAGCTCCGCGTTCGCTCGTCCATCGGGGAAGCATCGATAGAAGAAGTCTGGCCGTGGCCTAGGGCAAAGAACAAGGCACATAGCCCTCGGGCGTGCAGCGCTCCCAGCACGGTGCTCAGGAGTCATCCGAGCCCCCAGCCCTCCCACAGAGCACCCACACCCGAATGCAGTCACCAGCCACCTCGCACAGCTCCCTCCATCCTGCAAAGGGCCGGCAGCGCGACCCAGGCTGCAAGAAACGCAAATCTGAGCATCCTGCGGGCACACCAGAGCAAACATCTCCAGCTGCAGCTTGGCACAGGGAACTTCTTGCCACCCCGACCACGTGGCCGCGGGAGATGAAACCGTCCCATCCGCTCCCTGTACGCGTGCCAAAGCGCTCCTCCCTGGCGCAGGCCTGAGCGAGCCCATTTAAATGATGCCTTGAGACAGCAGGTCCCTGACAGTGTTTGTTCTAATATTTAATTGTCTTTACAGCTAGAAAAAACATGTTCCTTCCAGGCTGAGTATGTACAACTTCAGCTCCTGGCTCTTGCTCCTGCTATTGCAGCTCCACCATGGCGCAGACCTGCCTCCCCTCCCCGCACGGCGCAGCTCGGAGTGAGCCAGTTTCTCACCTGCCCACAATGAGCTTCAGGGCATTGGTGAAAACCCCGTTCAGGGCAAGAGCAAGGCTGGCAGCTAGGAGAGAGCAGAGAGGTCAGGTCAGCACCGTCCCCACCTGAATGTGCAGCCCGGAGGCACATTCAGTGCTCAAACTTCAGCTGGAGCCACACAGCTCAGCTTTGACACCCCTGACACAAGACTTGTGCCCCAGCAAGAGCAAAGGACTCGTGTGCGAGACCCCCGGCCCACAGCCGCGTGGGGGCTGCAGCTCCCCGGGGTAAGCAGGAGCTCACCGAGGCAGGCTTCCCGCGTGTCTTCTCGGTCAGCGTTCATGAACACCCTTGCCAGGACAATGAGCAATAAGGGAGACAGAAATGCGATGAACTGCCATGAAATGAGAAGACAGTTAGGCGTCTTGTTAACAAAGCAGATTTAAGCGCTCTCGCCAGAACACAACAGCAATTGCTCACAGAGATGATACACCATCCTTCCCCAAAGCCAAGCAGCAACCTGTGCTCTCCAAACACTACGCTTTTACTGGAATGCAAAACTGCCCCCAGCTGTGTTTGCAGCAAACCCTGACTAACCCTGCGCTCCCCAGAGCATGGCTATTCCTCCTGTCTGCCATCCAACGGCAGCGCTTCACATACAAAAGCCCACAGACTGCTGGACGCTGCCTGTACCAAAGTGTGAGGAAAAAAAACCAGGCAGCAAAAATAACGCAGTGCACTAAAAAGTCCCTCTCTGCATCCCACTCCTCCCTGTGCTTCACAGGCTGAGTGGCGCAGCGGAGCCTTCCCTCCTCTGAGAGACGCCCAGCACATCCTCAGCTCTCAGACAGCACCTCTGGCACAAGAGCGCGGCTTCGGCTGGCTCCGTGTCCCTCCTGCAGGTTTCCCTCCCCGGCACCAGCCGTGGCACCCTGCTGTCCCCAACCCCGCACGCACAAGGATTAGCAATTTGTCAGTGGCACCCCTGCTGCCTGTCAGCAAAAAACGCAGGAGCCGCTGATGCAGAGAAAACCAGTTATCGCTCACAACATCTCCGTGGCGATTTCAGCTGCAGGATTTCACCCCGGGGGAGCCCCACGGTGGGTCTGACAGGCTCCCGAGGAGGCTGCCATCCCCTGCACGTCTGGCACACGTCCTGCCTTCCGCCGCCAAATCCAAACGCTACACCAGGGTTTTGTCCTTTAATGCCTAGTGCCCACCCCTTGCAGAAAATCACCAGGACGATTTGCCAAGAAAGCGGGTGCTTGCCCAAGCCTGGAGCCACAGGTCTCACCCAAAGAGCCCTGCTTCAGAGTCAGGGACCCCCCCTTTAGCCGAATATCGCCCACGTGAAATCCAGCACTTACAGTTTTACATTAAACCCTTTTAACAGAGCCTAGAGAAAACATCTTCATAATCAAATTATAATAAAGCTTTGCTGAAAATAGCTGCTTTAAGCAAAACATTCCCTGCTAGCGAGACAGGTGCTATAGTCCATGATTATAGCCGTCTTGAAATGGACTTGAAACTGATCACAACAACAGTGAAAGGTCCTCACTAGCTCTAACAAACTTAGCTACAATCCCAAAGGCAACCCCCGATGGTAAAGCTTAAAAAGATGACAAAAATTGACTGTAGATGTTGTCTTGTTTGCAGTAATATACTGCACCTTCAGTAACACGCATTAAGGACTACAGGTATCTGCAACACAAGTCGTTTAGCTAGCGGCTTTGCTTTAAAAGCAGAGTTTATAATTAGAGAAAAATGTAAGTAAAACACAGGGAGCGGCTGAACTTACAAACATGGGCACCGTGGGTACGTGATCCACCTCTACGTACGGGTTTTTATAAAGCCACATCTCCTCGGGCTGCACCACGCGCTGAAACGGAGGCACAAACTCCATGATCCTGGAGAAGGAGGGGGGGGGGGGGGATAAAAAAATAAAAAAAATCACATTTTGGGCAGAACACACCCACAACCGGCCATTCGGGGCGCTCGGCCCCTCCCGAGGAACCGGAGGGGCCGCGGGGCCGGGGCGAGGGAGGGCTGGGCCACCCGAGGAGGGTGCTGGCCCGCCGACCCCGAGGCCGGGCGAGCTCCGGCGCCGCCCCGCTCGCCCTCACCCGAAGGCGGCCAGCAGCAAGGCCCGCACCGCCGCCTCGCCCGCCAGCTCCCCCGCCCGACGCATGGCCGCCCGCCCCGCCGACATGGCGCCGCCGCCCGCCCCGGGGCGGAGCGGCCTGGCCCGGCCCTTCCCCGCCCCGGGCAGGGTCCCCCGCGAGGGTCTCGGCTCCCCCGGCGGGAAGAGGGAGCCGCGCGGCCGCTACCGTTAAAGCGCGTCCCTCAGCGCCGCGTCTGCGCGGCTCTCAGCCACCCCCGGGGATGGCGGCTCCACCGCGGCCTGGGCAGCGCGTTCCAGTGCTCGAGAGCCTGTTCCGTGGAGAAATTTCTCCTAATATCCATCCTAAACCTCCCCTGGCGTGACGTGACGCCGTTCCTTGGGAGAAGAGATCGACGGCCCCTGGCTACCCCCTCCTTTGAGGGAGCTGAGAGCGAGAAGGTCTCCCCTCAGCCTCCTCCAGGCTGAACACCCCCAGCTCCCTCAGCTGCCTCTCAGAAGTTCTCCATCCCCTTCTCCTTGTGCTCCAGACCCCTCACCAGCTCCGTGTCCCTTCTCTGGACACGCTCCAGCACCTCAAGGTCTTTCTCGTCATGAGGGACCCAAACCCAAGCACATTATTTGAGGTGGAACCTCACCCGTGCTGAGTACAGGGGGACAATTGCTGCCCTGGTCCTGCTGGCCGCACTGTTCCTGATACAGGCCAGGATGCTGGCGGCCTTCTTGGCCACCCGGGCAAGCCCGGTCCTTTTCCACCAAGGCAGCTCTCCGGCCGCGCTTCCCCAAGCCTGTGGTGTCCATGGGGCTGGTGTGACCCAGGTGCAGGACCCCACACTTGGCCATGTTGCACCTCGTACCATTGACCTCAGCCCGTGGCTCCAGCCTGTCCCGATCCCTCTGTAGATCCCTCCGACCCTCCATGAGACCGACTCTCCCGCCCAACGCAGTGTCACACCGCGGGTGACAGCCCGGTGCTCGGCCGGCGAGACGCAGGGAGAAGCCTTTTCGTCGTTGGAACATTCAGAACGATTTATTGAAGTCAACCTCAAGCAAAAGTTCAAATCAGTGGAATGTCATTAAAAACCTTTCCAAATTAATCCTCACGGAAGCAAAAACACATCTGAATTCCAAAGTATTTGTAAAATAAAAAAGGCGACATCTCAGTAAATATAATGTACAAAAATTATATGTTCCTACCATCACAGACATTCAGTAAGAAGCTAAAATATTACAGGCAATTCTAGATACACTATAACTAGTTGACGGTAAGCTATCTATGTACAGGTTAACCAAGCTTTACAGGTTTCACACTATGCAAGAGAACATAGGCCGAACAACAAAACCCCCAAAATATCGTATATCTCAAAGTCTATGCGGCAACATCAAGTCATAATACAGTAATGCCCCAGTGGAACATCGCCAGGGAAAGGTAACACTACTTCGTTAGTGTCAAGAGCTTCTAGTCAACTTCCAAAAACTCTTAAGATATCGACTTCAGTGAATATTGATGCTTTGCTATTAAAGACTCGAGTGATTTCGTTAAAATAACATTTCACAGAATCTACAAAGTTTGTTACAGATAAACAAAGTCTACAGAAATAACGACTCTACAAAGGTCATCCGTACAGATAGAGAGTACATGGGAATGGAAACGGAATCTGCAGGTATCTGTGTTGTGCAACATCGCTCGCGTCTCCCACAGCCCCCCCGGAGCCCCCGCCCCCCTCTCCACCAGCCCAAATGCCACCGGAGCACCTTGTTGTCTGTGGCAACGCCATCGGCTTGATTGAAAAGGAAAAGTGACACCAGAAATGAGATAGACCCCACCAGTGAATAGGAAACGCTTTTTTCCTCCGGTCCGTTCCTGCCCCAGACGCGGGTGGGAAGGGGCCGGTGCCCGGCGGTGCGGGGAGGCCCGGGGAGGGCCACCATGGCCACCTCCCGGCGCTGGCAGGGACGGGGCGAGGAGAGGCAGCTCCCTTCTCTCCGTGCACAACCCCCGGGCAGCCAGTGCCACGCGAGGAACAGGGGATGAGTGAATGGCTTTGGCAAATTCATACGCGTTTTCCCTTTTTGATTTCACATTAATTACAGAAGTCTCCCATGCAGAGCACAGACAGAGTTTCAGCTTAACAACTCCCCTCTCTCCAGAGCGGTGAGACAGCCCCTCACAGGGGTAACAACACCTGAGCTCCTCACTCAGGAACAGAATATAATAGGAAACAGCTTTTTTTTTTTTTGCCTTTTTTTTTTTTTTTTTTCCTCAGAACAACATTGTGAATACATCCAAAGTGTAGGAGTGTATCGTAAGTGCAAATGTTTTTGCTACACAAAGATAAACAGCAGGGGAAAGCTGATGAGAAACGGAAGGCAAACGGGCAGCGTCCCCCCCGGGCTGCCGTCTCTCACGCAACACCCCCCGTGGGGACGCACACAACCCAGACGGCGCTTGGGAACGCTCGCCGTTTGCCAGAGACTCACTGTACAGCGGGAGCAGAAAGTAACTTCAGGGACGTCAAAGACATTGTCAATGTAGTATACAAAAAAAAAAAAAAAGTTATGTATAAATAAAAAAAAAAGCTGTAAAAGGAACCGCAGAGCTTCAAGTACATTAAACCCTGAATTCAATGAGGCAGAGGTTTCAATGTTAAAGTGACTACTTCGTACCAGCGTTGGACATCCCCCCTCCCACCCTCCTCCCCCGCCCCACCCACATAGTTCTGTAAAGTTTCCATATATACAGATTTTATGCTCATTGTTAATTATGTCTAGTAATTGTGTCTTTCCCATACTATCCTGAAATTAAGATACAAGAAGTTTTTAGAAGAAAGGCCAAAATTAAACATTCCAGCCCTATTACTCCATTTTAACAGATTCTCTAAGACCATGGTGGTGACCAGAGAAGGTAATTTGCCCACAAAATTGCCTTTAACGTTATCCTTCCTGAGCTGCAAACGCCTTCAACAGTCTGTCGACAGGCCAAGCCTATAGCGCCGAGCCGAAAGCTACAATAACTAACGCTCGCCCCGCGTCTGCGAGAAGGGCAGTGACCAGCCCCTGCACCGCTGGCCACGGCCTGCAGAGCCTCTGCGCTGTGCTAAGGTGCGACCAGAGAGGAAAAGCTCCGGTAAACAACAAAATCCGGTAACTTTGCAGCGCAGCCCCGACGCGAGAGCACCCGGCCGACAGCGCTGGAGCCAGGCCTTCGCCAGAAGCGCGGCGCTATGGCAAAAAATTAAAGCGAAAGTAAGGGAAAAGCACGAGGGTGCGTTCCGGTAAGGAACAACTGACAGTCCTAAACACCAGAATTTCCCAACCAAAATCACCAGCAGCTCTGTGGATTTCTTCCAGGCCTCAGCGTGAAACCACCAAAATACCCAATGTTAATTATCTCATTTTAGAGACCACACAAATTTAATTCAGCGGCTGACTCGCCCTCTGCTGATGCCAAATAATCAAAGCAGCTGTTCAATCTTTTCCTTACAAAGGAATTGCATTATCGTTACTCAGTTTGCAAAGAAATAGTTAAAATGTGTATTTTAACATTTTGTGTTTGGCATAAAGAACAAACCCCCTAGAGTTACCAAGATACTTTGAATTAGGTATTTTCTTATCTAAGAACGTTAAAGTTTTTTGAAAGATTCACCTTCTCTCCAATAGCGTGAAATCCAGTTCAGACTCTGTTCATAAGTCGGACAAGCTTATAAACCAATCTGTTTTCCCTTTAAAGTCCAAGCCCAGCTGTTGGCTATTATTAATCTTTTTTTTTTTTTTGGTGGAAAAAAGGAGCACCTGTAAGAAGTTTGAAAACAAAGTTAACCAAGACATCAAGCGGCATGGCACAGGAGTAGCAGCAGGCCTCAATTCACAGCATTTTACAAGTTTTTACACCTTCTTTGAACCTCCACGTGTTCTGTGACACTCGGCGCCCCGGCACGTCCCAGCAGCAGGTCCCGTGCGGTGACCGAGGGTGGTGGCCCTCGCCTGCTCCCTGGTGAGGGTCCCGGTGCTGCCACACCGTCCCCTCCCACCAGCGCGTCCCATGGACACCGCATGGAAAAGCAGGGAGGTGCACTCGCACCGCGGCAGTTCTGCAAAATTCAGACCGCTCGCAGAGAAAATCATTTGAACATCACCAAGCCTAATAAATAATATAAAGTAAACACATCGGGCCTTACAGACACGGTAGCAAGAGCTACGTTTGGAATTTCTGAAAAGGTTCAACACCCCCAGTAAGAGCTTAAAAAGAGACATTTATCACACAAAATGTTAAGAAAAATAAAATCCTTTTTGTAAATTTTTTTTTGTAAAAAATACCAAAATACAGCACTGCTTTCAAGCAAGAGTAGTGTTTCAGACATTCACTGCAGTACGGACCACGAGATGAAGTGCTTTAGAGATCCCAGGAGCCCCCTGTACCACGCAGCGACCCAGGAGACCCACAGAGCCGTCCTGAGTCTGGAGGAAAGGCGTCTGCAGGCGTTCGCAAGATGAACTGCCAGATCAGTTCCATGGCACAGCGGCTGCTTAAAGAGATTGTAGTGTATTTTGTAATTGTACAATTGCACGCAAAAAAATTCCCCCCGTACATAAATTTGAGGACACCAGCCAGAGGCAAGACGTGTTCTAAAATCCCACGTGTACTTTTTCAGCCTACTATTTTCTTGAACTGAGAAGTCACCACGTTCCCGTAGGTTTATGTGAGCAGTTTTTCAGAGACAAGGTTCTTAATTCTTAATTCAAAGACTTAATTTAGCCAGATGCCAGTGACACTTGATATTAATTATGTTCATTCGTGACTGTTTTCAATAGCCATTAGCAAAAAGCCAGCAGGAAGTCAGCTAATTTCAGCGTACAAGTCAAAAGTACACTCTAACTGCACCAGGGCAGGGGGAGAGGCAGAGTGTAAGACGCAGGGCCAGGGGAGGCGGCTCAGCACAGCCTAACTTCAGCCTGGGGAAACTGGAACCCCCAGGCTCCTTGCACAGGAATGGAGGAGGACAGGTTTTCGAAAGAAAGTCTGGAGCAGGAGCCTGCCTAAGCCACTTCAAAAGCCTCACTGAAGGAGCCCGTCTCTCTGCTGACGAACAGAAGAAATCCAAGAGAGAACCGTCTCATGAGGCTGAAGCTGGCTGCTGTGAATACGGCCCCATTCCCCAGACACAGAAAATACCCTGTTCATTGCAGAAGTGCTGAGATTTTTCTTAGCTCCATTAACAACGAAGATTAAAGTTAGAAGATCTCTCTCAGCAAAAAAATCTAAGCATTCAATCAAAACAAATATGCACATGGGTCGGATTCCTTCAACGCTCAAATTTCTTTTGAAGCTAACGGGAGTCTGAGAAGGTGGCAACAAAGAATCCCAGTCATATAATTGCCATAAAACAAGCGCAGACTTGGCAGGTGACAAATACACAGGCACAGAACAATCCTCCACCTAAAGAACTCAATGGCAGAGCTCCCGCTGCCATCTGAGTGAGCTGCAGTACGGGCCCGAGCCGGGCAGCTCTCCTAACTACAAAGGTTTTCCACATGCGGTGGGATAAAGGAATGACCACTGTGCAATTAAGCTCTTTCTGAATTTCCACCTGCCTGCAAATGTGGATTACAGCTCTCGAGCAAGGAACTAGGATTTCTGCCCTCCTTAAACAATACCAGATCTCGTGTTACAAGCACTTCCAAGAAGTCATACACCTGATTTCTCATAGGAAACGCCTTACATTAATATTCATACGTTAACATGATACATAACCTACCTTCTCAAAATGCCTTTAAAAATCAGTACTGGAATGGAGGCATTTCGGGGTCACCTGGTCCGAAACCCACATCTGTCCTTATGGCATCTCAGTGTTACACAGAGCGGGGAGGCTTTATTCTTTTCATAAACTAGACATAAAAGTTATGTTGGCTTTGCTATTCTGTTTTTAAAGACACGTTGACTGATCAGAAACAGATCTTCAACACCCTTTAAAAATTAAATAAATAAATATGTTGCTATGCTTTGCTTTCTACACTCAAAGAACATATTTTAAACAGAATATTCTTTTCACTGTCAAAAGGTCTACATTTTTCTTTGAAGGCCAAGACGTTTCTGGTTTCCGACAGTAAGAGCTGCTGTAGCACATTCAAGGGTAAAAGAAAGACCAAACAATAAAAAACAAACACCACTGCCTGCTTCTGCTTGCTAAGATTAAATGGTCCCGTTCCCAGTTCGCACACGACGGCTCCGATGACAAAGACTGAATGTGTCGTAGCAGTCTCTTCAAGTTCATCGCCCGTTTGCCCCTCTTCGCCCCTCCCTTGTTTGTTTTTAACCAAATTCACTCCTTTGCTTCTTCTACAGGATTCTGTGGTTCCAATTTGCACTTTATCTTGCTCCAGTACTCAGGTGCCACGGGAGATTTGGGGTCATGTGCGGAGCAGCAGAGACGGCCATCCAACGCTGATGCCACCAGGGCTCCCTTCTCGTGATCTTTGCAGAAGGAATGAGGGCAAAACTCACAGAAGGAAACTGCAGGATTGCTACAGACGTCACACTGATGCCACGGACATTCCCACTTTCCTGGGGATGGGAGGGGAAGGGAGGAGAGAGAGACAGGAAGCTGAAATTAGTGCATTTCGGGGACAGCACTGGCCTTTAACCCCTACTCCTTGTTGCAATTGTTCAGATGAGTGCAAAGAAAGTTCAGAAAAATCAGCTCTTACTGTAGTCGCTACTTCTGCTTCTCATTTACGAGAATCTGACTGGAAACAGTTCTTAGTCATTTTGCATTTTTTGGGCCTCACTTGGCTGAAAACATTGCTGCCTGCATAACCGGAGCTTAAAATAGTTAGATCAGCCTCCTTTGGCGTCAAGGCACCAAATGTCCTTGCAAGATGCAGAGTTTGTTTTGTACATTTTTCTGATTTGTGGGCACCTCTCATTGATCTGGACACAGCACTCGCTCAGACGGGTATCTCCAAATTAAGATTTAGTTCAATGGCAGTGTACTTTGATGTAGAAGACTGAATGCATTAGTTTTGAAAAGTAAGCGAGAAACGGCTCAGAGAAGAACAAGTTGTTTGAATCAAAATGTTTGAGCACAAAACGCCCCAGATCCCCCAAACCATTCAGGCACGTACTCGTGTGACCGTGTGCTGAGCCCTCAGGCTGCAGAGGCACACTGAACATCGCCAACAGGGAAAAGCCAATGATTCTCGCTGCTGTGCCCGAGCTGCGCTGAAGTCCCTTTTGGCTGGGTTACTAACCAAGTTAGTTACCTAACCAAAATTGCTGCTGGTGCCAGCAAATAAGCTATTTTGAAGATAACTTCCATGTTTCTAATATGCTGAAAAGACACGTGACAGATCGAACTGCATTCATGGCAGCCTTTTGGTTAATTTAATCATAGACTAAACTGGACTTCCAATTATTTTCACTGAAGTCTTTGGAATCAGGAAGATTAAAGAGATAAGGACTTTTACAAAATCCTGCAATCGGATTAAGATGTCATACTGCTGAATAATTTGAGCCCTAGCTTCAAAAAGCTTAACGTGAAAAAAGTCAAATGGAAGATACATGCCATCAGGATTTGGTAGATAATTTAAACATATTTACTGATTAATCGAGCCCTGCACATCGTGCTTCCTATGTCAGTGTTTGAACTGTCATTTGATTTGCGGTTGGTGACCTTGGGACACCAAGATGATGCTTGTATTTCAATCCAAGTAAGAGGAAAGAAAGAGCTGCAACAAGAAGAACATTGGAAAGCATTACCATGCCTCTCTGTCCTTCGGTTCTCATTGAGGAACACTGCCACCTGATGTACTGCTAGAAGTGAGCGGTGTTACAAAAGCAAACGTGCTGCATTTAATGTAAACGAATAGACTGCATTTCAGCTCAAACACTGTCTTGCTGCAGGAAGAAAAGATGAACAGGCAGCCACACGACTGCTCTTACCAAAAGGTGGCTGAGTCAGGTTAAGGCATAGGAGGTGGTACGCTTTGGGACAGTCCTTTTTATCACACATGACTAGTTCTCCCCCATCTCCACACTGGAAACAGTTGTCTTCATGCATCTGCTTCTGTTCTGTTTTTATTTTCCGCTTCTTCTGCTTTAGTTTTGCATTCTTCACCTTCTCTTCATTTGCCGTTGCAAATGCTGTCTAGCAATTACAAAGATCATAGCATACAGTCACTTTATAAACCCCTTGCATTACAATTAATCTCATCAACTTTGGGTTATTATTTGCACGAACTATGCTCAAATTAAATGCACTCAAAAAGCTTTTAAGCTATAAAAGCCAGAAATACCCATTCCCGTGTATCTGAATTAGCACAGTTTGTAATGAACTTCACCCTAGACACAACAGCACTACAGTGCATAACTGTAAAAGCCTTAGAGACTTTCAAGGGTGCAAAGCATTACACAGACTAAAGTAAAGAGTTAAATAAAAGAAACACCCCTCTGCCCCACTCTCACTAGATCTCTGGATTTGGGAAGAGAAGCTTCAATTGTCATCCATGTACCTTTGGACGCACTCCTAGGAAACCACTGCAGTTTTCTGCTCCACAATGACATTCGGTCCTGCCATTGCCCAGGCAATCCAAGTTATAATTAAACGTTAACTCCATTCCTAAAATTTAAAGAAAAACAGTTGACCCACACAGACACAGAGGACAGACAGGGTCGTGACAGTGACACTTCAATAGCATTTCTCTCTTCACGCTCTGAGACCCAGCAGCAGCAGCTTTTAAAAGGGCAAGCCTGGAATGGTGCATTGATTTCCCAGACTTTGAAAGCAGCAGCTGTACTATCACACAGAGCCAGGTAAAACGACGGATCAGGTAAAGCACTTACCAGGGAAAGATAACACACCAAATAAACATTGGTGAAAGCATATGGTAAGCGTTTACACGACACGGAGTTAACACTGCACTTCGCAGCAAACCCCATAGTTCGCTCTAACAGGAGCTTTCAGCTTCAAACTATTTCTGACTATAAAATCCCTGCTGAAACCAGAACCGACATTTGTCTCCACTCCAATGAATGACAAAGTTCCTATAAACGGCACTGGTATTAAGGAACTTCAGGAAAAAAAACCCAAAACGTGGCCAAGTTAGGAACTTAGCCCTTTCAAGACAAAAGTACACATGCAAAACAGTGCCATCTTCCTACCTGCAGGAATATCACAAAGAGCAAATAGTCCGACTCTAATGTCACCATTCACTGTCCATTTCTGCGTTTCACAGTTTGGATTACAACTGTGGTTCATAAAACGAGAATAATTCCCCTTTGGGCCAGCGTCTATTATCCGGTCCTTCAAATAAGAACACAAAGACGTATTTAGTACTTACACACAAAAAATGGTTTTCTGCTGACAAGTGACTACTAATGGTTAAAGCAGCAATAAATATGTTTATTTTAAGTTAGTTAAGTGGTAAGTTTTCCCTGCAGAGTTAATTTTATGAAGAAGTGTCTGAATATTTGTGCTAGCAGAACTGAAACAGGCAGAGAGCGCACAACCCGAGACACAGCCTTTCTCTTTCAGCTCTTCACCATTCCATTAAGAGAAACACAGACCCTTCCCTGAGCGTACACCAAGCCTGGAAGGATGCTTCTGCCGGCATTTTGCCCCCACTTTCAACCATAAACAGTGTATATTGAACAAGGCATAATATTTACCTTGGTTACAGTTAACATATAAAAATTGGTTACACTGTTTTCATGTGCACGTTTGATCCGCAGCCTGCACTCCTCTTCGTCAATTAGCTCACCAACGTACTCGTTCACAAATTCGCCCTGCAAAGTAAAGGCAAACAGAAAGAAAAAATCCGTGCTTACTACTTCTCATGATGATAAAGGGAAGCAGCACAGAAAAAAAGCATTTCCTATAAAAATATGCTCTAATCATCACAAAAAGCATTACATTTTAACCATCAAGTAGGCAAGATGTGCCTATGTGCACCAGGATTTGTCGTCTAAGCAATACGCCCATTCAAAATAAAAAGGCAGGAGAGCCACGCGCTGTTGCTGTATTCACATTTCACATAAAACTATGCCGATGGCTACCACGACCTCTGTCCTTTGTAAATCTACCTTTTTAATGCTCCTTTTTGTCCTGAGACCCCATCCACGTCGATCCGTTTTTATGATCTCAGCGTCGGGGTAGAGTCTTTTGGTGAAGCACTGGTTCTGACAGCGCTCTCCCGCCGGGCACACCTGGGGGTGGCACTCGTACTGCAGCATCCTGTTGAGACACTCCGACTCCAGCCCGCAGGGGTTCTCATCCGATGGCTTGCAGTTACAGCGAGGGATTTCCGACAGATCAGCCACCTGAATCTGAACCTTCCCTATCACCTTGTTGGACTGCGGAACGAAGGAAAAAAAAAAAAGAATAAATGAAGATGACAATGCACAAAGGACACAAAGGCAGCAGCTTTACTGGAGGCCAATCATCAACTGACACGAGAAGGCAAGAAAATAACGATTACGTCATTATATTTCTTCTAGACCCTTTTGAAGGCTCACAAAGCCTTCACAAAAGAGACACTTCCTGCAATTCAGAAGCAGACGCATGCACGTGGCATCTGTCACCACTCAGCTGCCAACCTTACTGGGGACACCCTCTTCAGAGAAGCCACTAGTAACCAATTTTAGTGAAGAACAGTAAAACTCATGACTCCGTTCACTACAGCATGGGTCTCTCCCCAGTAAAGTTCAGGAACTCAAAGCACACAAAGTTTATCAAGTTCATCACTAGCATTTCTTCCAATTAAACCAAAAACCATTAGAGGAACACCAGGCCCCTGTGTCCCCAAAACTGCTGGCAAGAGCTCGACTGCGGGAGGATGAGCAGTCGCTACTCCCACTGATACGGAGTTCAGCCTTTAACGAAGTTCAGTAAGTTGTAATGGCCAGCACGGATCTAAGACCCGTGACATGAGCTTGCAGGCAGCAAAATTCTACCTTAGGTAAAACTGTTCTTCAAGCGTTAACCCTCTTTCACAAATACTCTGCTAAAAGAATGTTTTATGGTACTACAAGAGAGAACAAAAGATTCTTGAAGAGAGCAGCCAGATGATTGATTTGAATTTCCTTAAACTTGAATTGTTGCAAATATTGGTTTAAATACACAGCTTACTCATGCACAGAATAAGAACAGGAAAATAAAGAAGCCAACTCACTTTAATGTGTTTATAAGGTGGAGGTTTCCTTGAATTCCTTTCAATTTCTAATGCCTCTTTGCTTTCTCTTTGTGCTTTCAGCTCCTGGAAGCGCTTTGCTGCTTCTTCAAGTGCTGTGCAAGGGAGTTCAAAATAAAAACCATTAGCACCAAGGTGCTATTAATCAAATATATACATGTATGTATTTAATTTATCTTTTCAAAGGCTAGGAATAGAACTCTATAGGCAAAAACACAAGCTAAAAATGAGTTATCGCAGTATATCATGAATCTATCGTCAGGTACTTTTCAGTAGGTATGGAGATACTGAACAATGATCCCATGCAGCAGAGCCCACGCTCCATCTCAACGTTTCCCAGTTTGTGGAAGAACTGAACTTGCCCACAACGATACACAATGAGTAGGCACTTAAAGAAACATATTTTTATCTGCAGTCAAGGAATCTATATAATGTTTGCAATTTTACATGAACACAGAACACTAGTCACATAATATTCCCATGCAGGTTAAGTGGTGATGGAGACACAAACACGTGGAATTTTTTCATAAACCACTATAAACTTTGTTTGATTTTACCTTTCTTGAAGGTCTTGTTAATACTAGTTTGCCCCTCAGCAAAGCTTTTATCTCCTTCAACATAAGGGAAAACTCTGCCCTGGTGTACCCAATAGTAGTCATGTGAACCAAAGAAAAATACTGGGAAGTCCCCGATATCATGTTTGAGGCCCTGTATGTTGAGAGGCACAGACCTGGGATTGCAGATCTCTGCTGGCCACCACCTGAAAAGTAGGAAAAAAAAGAAAAAGAAGAACGTAAGTTTCTTGAACTACAGCCTTAGCTTCCGAGTCTGCCTAACCAGATTGAGAAATGAAAGGCAGTGTTCCTTTCTTAGAGAAATTAACTCCTTCCTTATACAACCAAGGCTCCCCTTAGCGATACCTGGGAAGCACCACGCAAAACACAGGAAAAGTTCTTATTCCAGATTTCAGAAAAGCTTTGTAAGAACATACGTGGCACAAGAGTGGACTTGTAAGATCAGCTGTAAAGGCTTGTATTCCTGCAGGTGACTAACAGCAAACACAAGCTAGGACATCTCGGTTCTATAAGACAGCCCCTGGTTTTCCATATCCCTATCACGCTCTAGAGAGCACATGTAAATGCAATCAAGTTTCCATCATCGCCTGGAAAAAGCAGGAGAATTTAATTTAAAGGGCGACATCGATGTCTGACACAAAGTAGATGTATTATTGTATTCCTAGTTCTTGTTTATGAAGACTGAGCTGCTTGAAATTATTTTCCTGTAATTCTATAGTACATTAAAAACACCCAAAGCATTAAAAAACAAAAATAGCCAACTTGCCTGTAATTTCCAAGCTTGACCCAAACGATCTGCTTGTAACGCAGCTTCTTGCCAGCTTTACAGTCATTGCAATTCCAGCATCCTTCAGGCATTTCTATGTTGAGACACTCGGGGTGAAAGGAAGCTGGGCAGGATTCACAGCATAACAGTTTTCCACCTTTAAACAAAGAAACCCTGCTTGGTTTATAGAAGGACGGACTTGCTTCCCCCTGGGCATCACAACTGACACTCATTTTACTCATCCATTCTACATTCTCATTTGCCTCACAGAAGAGAATGGCAAGAGAGAGGGATCGAGTCAAATTTAACAATGTTGGTTAAAAAAGACCGTGCAGCGCAATCAGCCATCTGATGTGCAAGTTGTGACTCGTAACTGCACCAAAGACACACAAACAAGCAGCTGAGTGATTTTTAAACTTGAGGGACGTTGGCAGGAGAGGGAACATTCCCAAAGGAAGCAGTGCCTCTGGAAGCGGTGCTGTTAGCGCTTATTTCTTTGGGCACGGCCAAACCCTCGGGTTATTTCTTTGGGCATGCCCAAAACAATGACAAATAACCAAACTTTTAAGAAACACTTTTTCAATCCACATTGTTATGACTGAATCCCTCAGCAATCAGTTAGTGTGCATTAACACCCCCCACAGCCTATAGGTCGATCAATGCTTTTCTGTACCAAGAATGTTGTAAAAGAATCGTAATAAGTCTGTTTATTCCACAAAGAAGTTGTTTACCGGTATGAGCACAAGCCGTAATGCAGAATGAGACACCACACAAGTTGTCCCCATCCCATAAGTTCCTTTTGCGCACAAAGGAAATCTTAGCGCAGTGGTTTACGCTTATTTGGACAAAAGTTGTTTTGGCTGGCTTGCATTCTGGCAGATGGATTGAATGCGGAGAGGCACAGCACATCTCTAAGCCACCCTCAGCGAACAAAGCAGCTCATACAATAAGACTTGATGCACTATACATATTGTAGTATTTTATATATGTAAGTATAGGAAATACAAATACACATTTTTATAGATATATGATTTTTTTTAATAAACAACAAGTTTTTGTGTCCCAGATGGATAATCTGGTAGAGACTCGAGAGTATTTAAAGCAATTTTCAAGCACATAATATCAAAAGAAGTGTGAATAGTAACTTTCAAACATTTATCAGAAAATCTTGTCCACCTATAGACTTTCAAAAATGTCATTGCATTAATTGATTGTTGCATATCACAGTAAGCATTCCTTAAACAAATCGGTTGCATGACCAATACTGTATTTCCTCTGCTAAAAACCGTAAAATCCATCCATATGGATTTTCCAGAGCTCCCCAAACCCATAATAAAATTTTCACTTTTAAAATATTTTTTTGCAAATGTTACTTCAGAGGAAATACAGACCCAGTGTAAATTACTGAAACATTATCCAACATGATAAAATGCCAAGAGATGCAAAAAAAAAAAAAAAAAAAATCAAACAAAATCAAAACACAAAACTTTCAGTGCTAAGCAAGAAAACAAACCAAGACTTCGCTCTCAGGATGCATTAGTAAGATATTGCTCAAGCTAAGCGGAGGGCTCAAAATAATTTTTGTTTTCAGGAATTACAGGAACTACGGAAAGCCATCAATCTAGCAACGTTCAAAATAACCTAACTTTAGAACGGTTAATTGGGCACCGGTTCTGAACACTCTCGGAAAATCAAATTTCTGTGGGGAATAAAATATTACATCTGAGTATTTTATGCAGACAACGGTTACCTCCCCATAAGGTACAGTGAGATGCTGCAGCACCACCCATGCCAGAAGAAAACGCTCTCTCGCTCTGCCCGGAGGTGCGGGTGTTTTTGCGGGGGACGGAGGGCAGCTCCAGCAGCCCCCGCGCGCAGCACGTCCCGCAGGGAGCGCGGCTGCCCAGGCTGGCGGGGAGACACAGCCCCAGGGACAAAGGGACACAAACGCGGGCAGAACCTCGCTGCCTTCCCCCTCGGATGGACACAGGACCCACCTGTGGTAACCTGAAACATCCTTTCTTCTCGCTGGCTCTGCGTAAGCTACCTAGAAGGTCTGAAACAGAACACCCCCCTCCGCCTCCATGTATAAAATCAATTTAAGCAGCTGGTGACACTGAACTGCAACAATATCAAGCTCGATTCGCCTCCTCTCCACATCCCTGTGCGAACAGCTGCCCTGAAGCTGGACTAGCCTCGGCCAGATACAAAGTGATTTAACCTCTTTCAAGGAGAATTTAGTGACAGTAATTATTTTAAGCCCTTTTGTAATAAAAAAAATTGCCAACAACATGAACACACGCTCACAATAATCAATGAGTGAAGTTCACTGAAAAGCAATAAGTGGTGCTTGACAAGCAGACATTTCTCGTTTGATTTAAAGAGAGAGAAATAATAGAAAAAGCGAAAGTAAATTAAAGAGAAAGAAACTATTTTGGTTACCTTTCTCACATTTCTTTTTGGAAGCTGACGAAGGAGGAGGAATCATAGGTAATTTCATCAACTCAGCACGATTTGATTCATTCAGAAGGTAGTGGGACTTATAGGCATATGAACTGAACAGGGGGTCTGAATGATCCTGCACTACCAGCCCTATACGAAACAAACAGAAAGAGATGAGTTGCAATGAAACTACCCATGATTCCATAAAGGAGAAAATAAAATAAACCAAATGAACACCTCTAATGCATTTATGTGTGAATGAAAAAAAGATAAAATGAAGGAAAAAGAAAAGTCTGACAGGAAGTTTCTTCGCTAAGAAAGAGGTTATGTGTTTGAGAGACTAAATCAAAATGTAACTGGAAAAACCTATGATGAATAAGCTGCTTCTATGTGGAATTTCAGTCGTGCTTTTACCCTTAATTTGTGCATTTAGAGAAAAGCACAGGAAAAGCAACCGATTTTATATCTGTGTGAACCACCCTCCCTCCCAAATGGCAAAGGCAAGCTAATTCGAAGAGCAGGGGGGTGACGGTCACCGCATCAAATCAAAGGTCAGGCTGTTAGTTGGGGCTACAAACTGAAAAAGCAGATGTTGGATACAAGAACTCACCATCCCACTTTACTACAAATCTGTCTCTAAGATCTTATCTATCAAAGTGTTTAGTGTGTTGGAAACAACAAGAAGGGGGGTCCGTGATTCTGCAAGGCACCAAAGAAGGATGAAAGCCCTGTCCTACGCCATTTGTTTTTAAGTAAAGCTCCACCAGCCCTGCCCTCCCGCAGCTTCCAAATGCAGCTCTTTGGAGCAGTCACGCACTCCGGTCTCCTATATGCTTTTATTTCAAACGATGCATTTGCATTTCTGGATCCTTCTCCACCAAGAAGAGTTTTCCCCGTTGCTGCAGAGAGGCGGGCAGCCCCAGTGAGTGCCCCGTTGCTACAGATCAGAAGCATTCGGCCAGTGAGTCACGGGACAAATAGAGCAACTGCAACCCAAAGCAGCAGGAGAGATGAGCTGCCGAGACAGCCACCAGCTCCGTCCCGTGTGGGACCGGCAGAGCCGAGTGCTGGGGAGCTGTCGTCGAACGGGGGAGCCTAAAACCCTGCTGTGAGGAGAACGGCGTCAGCCTACCTGGGAAGCACGTCCTCGGGGGGATTCACAACACGAGCGTGACCTACGTGTGCAATTATGTGAACTATAACACGCTTAATGAAGGACATTTCAGGAAGGTGATTAAGAAGTCTTAAAATATACTGTATTTCAAGAACCTCATTATAAGCAAGTTTGTATATTTTATAGATTGTTTCAAAACTACATTTTCTCACTTCAGTCATGTTTTGCATCTCTACAAAGTTTCTCCTTCCGATACCAACTAAAACTAATGAAGTAACAGTTCTCACGTACAGATGCCCGAGGATTTCTACAGCATTCAGCTCCCCGGTTCTCTCTGAGTGGGACCCTGCGTGCTCCTGCTGCAGATGCTGCCCTGGCCTCACGTCCCTCCCACTGCCACGTATGACTAGAAGGACTCAATTCGACCCCGCCGGGGCAGTTTGCTAAATGTAAACCTCGCACAAGCTCTCTCTGGTGAAGCACACTGGCTCCTGATTCCAGCTACGCCCAGCAGAAACAAACCCCACAGAAATTTTCTAGAAGAACAAGTACATGGTTGCTGTAGAACACAGAGGATTCAGTCAGCGGTAGCGGTTTGTAACTTTTCAAGTTCTCAAAACTAAGACTCAGTGAACGTACAGGAGAGGAAATCCCACCCGCTGGGCTTCAGAGGTCACTTATTTTGCCAGAAGAAAATACAGACTTCTGTAGTTTCAACTCTGATGAAGCCAGATTCAGGTATAAACAGAATTACTAAAACAATGTTGAATGCAAATAAATGCAGCTCTGCATCTTCAGCAAGCATAAGAGTCCCTTCCTGTAATTCAGTTCTGGAGTCCTACTCCTAAATTCTGATTTCTGTGCCATACAGGTAAGATGGATGCCAAAGAGCAGGTATTCCTTTTCATAAAGCTTTTACATATGTTCTACCCAAGACAAGTAGGAGGCCTCTATTTTACACCTCTGCATCATAAAGTAGCCAAAACTTGGAGAGAAAATTCCCAAGGAGTTTCACCTTCCTGTGTATGTGTAACAAACTACTGCAGATTTATAATCTAAAGTAGGCTCTTCTACGATATTTGGATCTTAAGTCAGCTTCAAGCATCTGTAGTAGCTGGCCACAGGGTTAATAAAGTACAACTTCAAAGAAATTCATTTAGCTGGTTTGGATCATGCGATGTATTTTGATATTACAGCTTAATAGTGTTTTGAAACTGTTAGAAAACAAAATGTTGAAGACAAACCCAATGGCAGAAGCCTGCCGGTGCTTTCCATTCACATCTTAGTACAAACACAGCTTTCCTGACTGAGATCAGCGACATGGCCATCAGCGCGGTTCTCTAATGGCTACTAAGATCCTACGACCTACCTCCCGTAGGAGCAGAGCAGGAGGACAAGACATATCCTGCCATACAGAACTCGTCACACTAATGCTCACAGGGGCAGACCAAGGCCACCGTTGGGCCTTGCCCAGAGACATTTCTCATCTGACACTCAAACCAGGGGATATCACAGGAACTCTTCTGTCATAAGCCTGTATCTGGTCCTGGGTCCAGCCTGACTCCGGACAACTGAGTCAAGAAACATAAAACCAAAGTGCTGACGATGTGATGGAACTGCTCTACCTACCACCAAAAAGAACTCTGGCATATGGAAAACTCCAGCAAGAAACTCCCTTATATGGTATTGTAAATGTTTTTGTACCAAAGTTCTCAAATGTGATGGCAGTCATAAATTAAAATGAATTTTTCTAGTTCATGAGTAAATCCTACCTTTTACCCTTAAAAATTTAAACAGTTTTAAGTTTGTGAGTGGGAAAGAATCCCCTTCTGTGTAATAGACTGCATAATACCAGAGCCTCCATTCTCAGCTTGCAGTGGCTGGAACCGGGGGCTCAGCATCCGCTTTTTCCTACCGGCAACACAAGTACCTGTGGCTGCTTCTGAGTATCAAATATTATGGACCAAAATAATTCTCATGAGAACTGTTGACCAAAAAAAAATTAAATAAAATAATCACAGGCAGCATTTAAACCCCAGAGAGCCCTAAGGGAGTTTTTCTTTACGAAATACATAATTTTTATCACTAAACTGCACAAGTGACCACAGAACTATAAAACAGGGGAAAAAACAAGTGTGCTCACCTCTTGCACAAACGAAACAAAAGCCTACATTTACAGCTGATGAGGAGTGATTCCTTTTGGAATGGTTACTACAGATGAGAATGTGGGATGACACAAACAAGCTTCCTGCAGCAATACAGCCATCTCCTGAGTGATAGGCAATGGGGCATCTGAAACATCTCACCATGCGACCTGTTCAATATAAATGCAGAAAAATGCACCATGTCACCCTGCAGTCAGGATATGGTAGAAGACACCACAGACAGATGCAAGGCTGGTCTTTACTCCGATCAGAGTACTAGATTTAAAAGAAACATTTACATCTTAAAAAAAATTTTCACAAAAGTTAACTCTTAACTTTCACTTTAAAACTCTGTTAAGAAAAAACACATGGTTTAAATCATTCTAGAGTCTGCTTGTTTTGTTTGAATAATTCAGTTAATTTCTAAAAGGATTCTTTTTTTTCTTGAAAAATAATTGTTCTAAAGGCCACTACTAACTGTCTTTTAAAAGACCCTTTCCTTGGCCTTGCACTACTAACCCTCGGCTCCCATTAAACCCAGCACAAAAGATGACTCAAGTGTTGCGGATCCAGGCATCCTCAGACAGCAGTCTCGGGCGATAGCTGTTCTCCCACCCACCAGAAATTTAAGTTAATGACCTCGTTAAGAAGGAAACCCTTGTTCCTTGCTGCACACTGCATTACAGAGGGTAGAGTTCTAGCAATTGTTATTCTGATGACGCAGTTGAGCTTCCTCCCGCTGTTCAAAGCCAGCTCTACTCTCACCTTTGCTTGCTTTATGAATATCCTTATCCATGGAGCAGGCGGTACAGCAATGCTGCGGGCAACGGAATCCTCGCGACTCGAAGAGAGCGGTGGCAAACTTGCGAACACAGGCCTCGTGATAAAATTTACCGCACGTGTTGACCGAACAGCGCTTCACATCTTTGCCGGGAAGTTTGCACGAAAAGCACGTATGTTCTCCTTGTAAAAGAAGGAATAAGGAAGCCCAACTGTAACGGCCAATTCTTTGAGATACAGAAGTTGTTAAAAAAAAATTCCGAAGCGAACAGTTACACTGGTTTGAGCAACACAGGCTTCTTCCCTTCTAACAGGTAACTTGGTTACTATAATCCGTAATGATTCTATAATTGCCATTAACATAAAAGCCCCTTATTCTGAGTAAACCCCTAAACAGTTTATTACTTTTCTTTCTTACCTGGTACTTGCTAGGTGGGAAAATGAGAATCTGGCCTCAGAGGTTAAAAAAGTACTAGAATAACCCAAACGCGTTCCCACAACCTGGGAACTCACCATCTCAGGTTGCTCTGACCAGAACACGGCTCCGCAACAGAGTGCGAAATCCCTCCCTGGTTTTCAGACGCAGGAACACACTCACCGTTTTTACACTCGGTGCAGATGAACTTCTCCTCGGGCATCGCCTTCAGGCCGAGACATTCCAGATGAAAGACGCTGCAACACTCGCCCTCGCAGGACACCAGAGACTCGCCAGAGCTCTCGCAGATCTTGAGCAAACAGACAACACGTCAGAAAGGAAAGGGTACCTGACATACTCAAATGCAAGTAACTACCAGATGTTAACGAAGACCAGAAACTGACTGAAACCTCATCAGAGCTAAGGTAAGGCAGGAGGAACTGGCCTACAGCCCACGGCAGACCCTGGGCTGACAACAGTCCCAGCACCTTCTGCATCTCTCTCTCCTCACAGCGCGAGCCCGGACAGAGACAGGAGAGGCACTACAGGATCCATCTGGACTCCTCATTTCCTCATGCACCCGAAGAGCAAGAGCAGCCTGTTCCCTTACTATGGACCAGGAAACTGGCCAGAAGATTCCAGGATTTTTTTCTCAAAAATACAGGAAAATCCTCACTCTGCCCTATTCTGAAAGACCATCTGCAATCTTCGAACGAAGCAGAAAATAGCATCTACTTTTCCTACTTACGCTAGCAGGCAGGGATTAGATACCACTTTCTAGCTTTTGAGCTTTCTAGCATGCAGGAGAGCTTCATTTCAAGAACACAAAAACTCCTAAAAGCCTTGATATTTTATCTGAGATGTTGAATTATGAGACATGGTTAAAACAAAGTAGTGTAATTTGAAAAGTCTGTCAGCTGAAACTAACAGAAACAGACAAAAGGCCTTTAGTATTCACTTCTTTACAGCACCACATTTACCTGACAAACAGTGTCTTTTTTATTCGTTCCAGTTCCTCTCCTGGATAAGCTGGAATCCACCGACTGCACATCCGAGGCATCAGCATCGGCCATAGCTGACGGGCTGTCTGAGCGTTTTCCAAAACTACCCTACAAAGAGGAAAAATCCAAGGCACTCAAACAAGACACTTGCAAAGGACAACCACATTCTGGAAAAAAATAGTCAAGTCACCACTGATTAAAAGGTCATTCAATATGTCAAGAGGGTCCTTGAAAGTTGATGAACTTCATGAGAATGGAACAAGGAACGCTGCCTTCTTGACATACCTTTTACCTGTATGAGCAAAAAACCACAAAGATATCGATTTTACTTTTTCCAGACACCTCTCAATTTTACACCAAAACACGGAGGCATCTCCCAATTCCCACAGAATCTAACAACCTTCCAAAAAACCAAACTGACAGTGATCTAACCCAATGTTTCACCAGACAAAGAAGTAGGAAAACTTGTAAAGAGAGATTGCATCTTTTTTTATATCAATAAAATGGAGGGGATTAGAAAGAAAAAGACTAGGCTTTACTTTTTAGACAATGAAAGACACGAATTTTCTAGAAAATACAGTGTTCGAATATGTAGCAATATGCAACTGCAAGGCCTGTTATACTGACAGAATAAACACGCAAGTCCCTGTGAGAAACAATATGCCTTTACCTGTAAATCGTTAAGTCCTCTCGAATCCGAGTCTGACGTGTCTCTGTAAGCGGAGCTCGTCAGTTCTACATCAGTCGAGGCACGACTCCTTTTCTTTAAAGGTTTACAAGAATCTGAAATCTCGCTGGCACCTTAACACAACACACTAAAATTAGTTTTAATATATGTTCTCATCTTTTTGCTTAAAATTAATAAAGGAAAATGAAAGATGAGAGGCAGCCTAGAACTGTACTTTACTTGGTAGCCCTAATTTTAAGTTTGCAGCTTTGATACTAGTTTAATTCTGACCAAAAAGCTAATTAACTGAAAATAACTTCAGGAAGACCTTTGGACAAACTTCTGAACGTGCTGACACAGTGGAGGATGCTACTAAATTGTCTATAACAGAGGATAAACCCTTAGGAGATTACCTCTTCAGCATTCATCTTTAAAATATGGCTAAGCAAAGACACTTTTTTAAATTAAGAAATGTCCAGAAGCAGGACTCGTGTTACGTGCTTACAGCACATTAACAAACACTCTCTTTCTGACTAGCAACACACAAACAACAACAAAAGACAAAACCAGAAAACCCTCACAAGGGAAACGAAGATCAGCATCTATTACGTTCATCACCAGAAAGCGTTAAGGCCTCTGCAGTTTACACAGAACAAAAACCATTGAAGTGTGATGAGCCACGAACTTTAAATAAAGTTTGGTTTCGTCTGTAACTCACCTTTCTGCAATCCTGTCTTCACTGCTGTCAGTGGAACCATTTCAACCTGTTTGAATAGGAAAATCCAAAGTTAAAACCAGAGGAATTTTTCTCCCTAGAATTAAGAAGCAAACATGTAAGTTTAAGCCATTAGCATCTCTGAACTCAGATGGAGTCTGTCCTCCCCTTCTCAGCGTGAGCTTCTGGTCCTGCAGGGTTTAGTCCTAGCTGCCTACGCGGGGTGCCGGGAGAAGGGCAGCCACACGGTCACTAGCAGGGTCCTTCCCAACCTTTCCCTCGGGCACGAAGGCGACAGGACAGCTCTCTCCGTGTCCAGTGGGCAGGAGCGGGGCTCCTTTGGGCAGCCAACCCTGACGCTTTCGTACAACCCCACACCTCTGTAGGCACAAGCTCCCCTCTCGAGAGGGCTGACACTCGGGTTCAGTGACACTAAATGCGTCGCCGCTGAAGGTGCTTCCCCCAGGCAGGCGCTGGAGCCCCGGGAAGAGCCTGGCTCTGGATAGAGCGCTGCGAGGCGCCGTGGGGCGAGGGGACGCGCAGCCTCGCAGGGCTCTATCCAGCTGGAAACTCAATGTCAGGACACACTGGAGCAGACAAGTCTAAGTCTCGCAAAAGTGCTTCAAAGTTCTCGATCCGCTATGGGAAGGACAAGTTTAGAAACTGTTCTGCCAATGTCCATGGAACACGTGAGAATTTGGCGACTGTATAATAATTATAGGAGAAAGTTGTTGCCTAAAATCCTGGTTTTGAGGTTAAGAATTACAAGTTACTTCTTTACAATGTGGTTACATATGCATGTAGAAACACATTTAGCAAATATTTAAGGATTATTCTATAATTTTTTTAAAAAATATTTTATTTTGTTGTACAATAGGTAAAAACATACAATAGAAGGATTTGTATAGGATACATTTCGTAATACAAATATAAAATCTAAACAATCACTTTTATTTCTCCACTGGTCACTGTAACAGTAGCATTAACATTTTGTTTTTCCCATTAATTGTACTCGTTCCAGTTATAATTTTATACCAAGTTGTTGCAGACTAATTTGGGAATCAGTTGCAAGAAAACTTGACTTTGGGTAACAAATATTGTTGCATAATTGTAAGAAGTTAGTAAGATTTTTTTTAAAATATAACTTAATACATTCAAGGTTATGCGCATTACAGTGCATCTGTGTTTAATTTTTAGTCATATACTTTTCCTGAGAAAAGCACTTTAATGTTCATAGTCTTAGTTAGCTAGATAATATAAGCAAGCAAGCTAACTGGGATCCATGAAGTTCATATTGTTGGTTCTTATACCTTTGTTAAATTAAGAAACATTTACAAACATAAAATAACTCAATTGAGAACAGGGAGGCTGCAACACCTCACGACAAGAGGCTCGAGGGACCGCGTCAGGTATCTTGCGCCCAACATTTAAGTTGCTTTAAAGTTTCAGCAAGAAACTTTCCAGAGTTAGAGCATCCTTCTGCTGAACACAGATGTAAATGCTATGGCAGCAAAAGAAAAATATGAAAAAAAAAAAAGACAACAAAAGCAACTGGGTCCACTTTCAGTTTCTGAAGTGAATGAAGTGCAAAACAAAGCATAAAGGGCAAAGAATAAATTAAAATAAAGAGATAAAAACAATTTTTCCCCTTCCCATATAAATCTTTAGCCTGACTGTCCCTTTTAAAAAATTCTCACTGGTAAAAGCTATACTACGCGATATTTTATATCAAATTCTCAGGTTTCAAGTGGAGAGGCCCTTGAAGAGGGAAAATCAACCATGGAAGGAAAAGAACCAACAACTTTGACAAACTTGTTAAAAAAGTGTATTCAGTTTTTAACGTCCACCCACTGAACTTTCCTACTCATTTCCACGCAAATTTTTTTTATAATTTTTTTAAAGCAACAACATTTGTCTGTCTGACATCCAGATTAAAGGAATGCCCTATACATGTTAGATCTACTTAAGGAAAAAAAAAAAAACGTATATCCCAGAAGATCTGTTTTGCTGATGTCTGCCAACATAAAAGTCTGACTATTCATCTTTAAGTTAAATCATTCTTAAAGTCCATTTTCAAAAGTGGTCGGATTAATCACTCTAACTTCATTTGAAAAACAAAACCTCAATACAAACCAGCAGCTAAATCAAGAGCAAGAGGAAGGAACCTGGTGGCAATTCCATCAAATAGAAATGACTGAAACAAAATCATTTTGCTCATAACAGAAATCTCAAGGTAAACATGGCAGGTTCGTTAGGAGTCTTGCATCATTGAGTTCCCATTTCCATAGCCTGACTGATACTGTGAAGGTGCCAGTAGCAGAGTCACAGCAATGGTATTGACAAGGGGATTTCATGAAGGATAGTCCAAAACGAAACCCGATGGGGAAAAATGGAGAAAAATAAAAAGGCACCAATATAAGCCACAACATTTATGAATACAATATATTTTAACTCTCTACATGGAGGAAGCCAACCTGCTCCTTTTTGATCTTCTTCTTTGGCACAACTTCAGTGGATTTCTCAGACTCTGAGCGGGTTCGAATCGATCTTCTCTGTTGCTTCTTTTCTACAGAACCTGAAGAAGGAGAAAGGTTTCCATTATACAATTCCTTGTATTTCTGAGGTACAGCAAGATGTTCAACACCGAATCAACAGATAAAGTAACGAAACCAAGACTTTTTCCTCTTTTGAATGTTTTATTTTTAAATTCAGTTCCAAGCTATTTGCCAACTGGTGCTGTGGTTGCAGACAACACGTTCTGATTCCATAGACAGAGATCAGCTTCAGAAAAAGACACCAGTAACAGAGCGACACAAAAAGCTGGAATCCAGTTTAGGGCAAACAGATTTTTGTAACACACCCCTCAAGCACAGTTTTCACTTTGGTTCATTTTGAACCAAATAGTCCATCTTTGGTGTTTAGGGAAAAGTATATACAATCAACTTCTTGAACTAAAACAAGCTAGAAATTTAAGACGCAAGGCACAGCTTCCAAGTTTCCACTCCAAACGCCAGTTCTGTCCCCTGCTCTGCGGGGAACAGCCTTCTCTCAGAACTGGCAAACACAAAAGCCTAAAGCAAGAACCACGCTGTGACACGTGGCATCGATACGAAATCTCAGCGCTCAACTAAAGATTACGAGAGGTGAAGGAAAACTCAGCACAAACAGAAGCAGTGATCACGATGTGTTATTGTAATTAATGAAAGTGAAAAACAAGATTTTGAAAGCATTACCATGGAAAACAAACTCAGACCAATGACGGTTATTATGACATTTCAAGAGATGATGTAGGAGCTACTGGTTTTTTGACAATTAAGGTTGGCAGAACCAGAAGAGCTTTCTATGCTGCAGTACCTCCCAAAGCGGCACACCGAGCACACAACGCTGAGCACCATGTGCAGCTTCTGAAACAAAGCACGCACTTGGAGCCGTACTGACAAAAAGAGTGAAATCTGAAGATTTACAGTTATCTGTGGTGAAGCATTATTCCCGTTTGTCAGTTTTGTGTGTTTCACCTAAAGGCAACACCAGTGTAAAATACTTTGTATTCTTCCAAGCAAAAATGCGAACTCTTGTGATCAAGAATTAGCTTACTGTGCCAGATAGTTATACTGTTGGAGTTGTAACGCTGCATCTTCTTGTTAGGAGATAAAACATCTAGAGAGACAGGCAGGCTTTCATCAGGCACTGAAAAAAAGCCTTTCAAAAGGGCTCCAGGAAAAAAAAGAAAAAAAAAAAAGATTCATCTTGATTAATGGGATGAGCATTTTTATCCGGATTGTGTGGCTCAGGAATACCTCCGTTACTAAACTTCCCTATTGTAAAACGACAGCTTTTTCAACAACTGTATTTCTGAGGGGAAAAAAGGCAACTGTTTTTCTTCAAGGGAAAAAAGTTTTACAGCATATTAACTAATTAATAATAGCAATGAGTAACTCAGCTCAACATCCTTCATGTCAGCGCACGGTAACTTTCGGTTCCAGTGAGCCTTGTCCTTTGAGAGACACACCCCTCTAAGGATGTCAGCACTAAAGCTAGGGGCCACCTCCGGTCACCTTTGTGTTCAGCCAGAATTCTCTGAAGCAGCTTAAAGTGAATTTGAGGAAGCGTGACCAAACATTCGTTTAATCAATAGTGTATTTTCTCCCTGTGCTGCCCACTGTAGTACGGGAAGTAAGATGCAAGCCCTGTGCCAGAGAACTCCCGAATCAGTGCATCTAATATTGGTTGACAGCAATATTGATCAATGCAACGGGCACTCCTCCTCTTCCTGCTCTCCAAGGATCCAGTGCATCACCTCCACAATGCTCCTATCCCGTCTTCGTGCATATTTGGATGCAGAGTTTCAGGAAAGGTTTCAGACCAGCAATCTCCCTCACTACTGGCGAGGTTAGGTCAGGTTAATCCTGTTTCAGCTGTACGTGGAGACCAGAGGCACTACGAATTCTCACAGTTGTTCTCTTATTATCAGATTTCAAGGTACAGAATTATTTTCCCAGCATTATGGAATTCTGTATATCTAACTGCAGGTTATTAATAAGGACTCCCAGAGTCATTCTGTAAAATACTTTACCGTAAAGGTATTCTGAAGTTCCGGTGACCTTAAATTTGAAAAAAGGACTTCGCAGTTATGTTCCATGAGAGGGGACCAATAACTGTCTGGACTTTGGAAATGGCTTTGGAAATGACTGTTTGGAGTGTATACTGAAGTAAAGCTCATGCACTCTATAGGGTGTTATCAGGTGGAGTTTTACGTATCCAAAAAACCTACGAAAATGAAAAAAGAGAGGCTCAGAATTCTCACCCCCCTATGTCTGAAGAGCCATTGTGAAGGTGAAGCCTTTAGTTCCCAGGTGAGAGAAACAAAGCAGCGACCACCTCTCCTGCTGCAGGCAATTAACGCAGCAACTCTCTGAAAAAACTGAAGCAGCTACAGCAACTGAACCTGGAAAGAAGAACCACTGTCGAGAACACCAGAGGAAACCCCACTCGCACCAGAATATCCGGACTACTCAGCCTGGATTGTAAAGTCCCAAATACAGGCCATAAAACAACATATATAAAAATAAAGCTACCTAAAATCTACACAAGTACAGAAACTGAAGCGTGTTTGCAGAGGACAGTGATCCCATGTGTGTTGACCCACTGAGGTTTTTGACCTGGAATCTCATTAATTTTACGTTTGGAAAGGGAGAAATAACGAAACAGACGGAGAGTTAAAGCAGAAGTGACATTTGGCAACGTTATGAGATTTTTTTCTCAAGAAAAAACGAGGGGTTTTAGCATGTGTACTGTACTAAGTCTTCCATCGTTTTTGGCTTCTATACCATGACTGAGAGAAACAATCAAGGTGTTCTGCTGCAACCCAAAATTTGCTTTTAAATACCCAATGTAAAACCAAGTATGTTTGAGACTATACCAAAGATACGGTTACAAGCACAGTAACAAACATGCAACGGATTTTACACGGCCTGTACAAAATCTGTGGCTGAAAAACAGAAGTCACTATAGGGACTAGAGGAACTTGAAAAGCTCTTGGTTTAGGATGACTCAAAACTGCCTCTTTTCAGGAACCTCCATCCTTTCACCAAAGGGTATCTGTCTCCTCTTGAGGATGATGACAGGACGCACTGCAGACAAATTTCTGCTGGTGAGGCAAAGCTCAATCCCTTTAGAAGAATTCCAATTAGCTATTTCTCAAAAATCAAACCAGGAAAAAAAATGTTTTTCTGTTCCAAGTCCAGAAAGCACTCATCTAGTTTATTTTTCTTCTTTTCCTCTACCACTGTACTACAAATTAAACTTCAAATAGCTTGTTTCAGGCTTCCCCTTTTCAGTCTCAAGCTCCATTATTTGCTTCAGTGGTTCTTCTCCCTCAGACATAACAATTCAAAACTTGGTGCTTTGTGATGGGGCCCCTAAAATGCCTTCGGAGGGCAAGCATTAGCTCATTTTGCTGATGGAGTCAGTTGAAGCAGTTTAAAAAAAAAATCACTATCCTTTACAAAGGTCATGCAGGAACTCAACAACAAAGTCTAGGAAAACACCCAGCCTGATTCAGAGCCATTCCTTACTGAACTTCCAGATTCTCTTCCTTTGATCCCTTTTTACATTTGGTGCCAAAAGGCATTACAGTACTCTGCTAACACACATCCACTACGTTGTCTTCTAAAACAACTTGCCATCTGCTCTCCACAAGGCACCCATCCTTCTCGTATGTTGACTTAGATACTGCAAGTTGCAGACGCTAAAAGTTCAGAGGCCAAACAGCGAATCCCATCACAAAGACATCCTGTGTTTCTCAAGCATCTGGGCTCACCATGTGTTATATTAGCCGTGCTTGTTACTATTATTACGTAAACACAAAGATGTTAATAACAGTTTTTAACTAATGAAAAAATGCCAGGTTTGCTATTTTAATTTAAATGCTAGATTGCTGAAGTTCAGACAAGGATTCTGCAATTTCACCTACCTGTTGACCCACAAGTTGTTTCAGGAGAGGACGCGTTTTGCACTGCTGCTTTTTCATTTCTCTGATTTGATGAAGAATTAAGTTTCTCTTGTCCTTTGACGCTTACTTCTGTTTTGTTACCAACTCCCTTAAAAAGAAAAAAAAAGAAAAAGATTATCTTAACCTATTCATAGAAGTGTTGCTGCCAACAGGCACATTGATCTACTCCTAAATCACAGAACAGAAACATTCAACGCTCTTCAAAGCAACACATGCACGTGATGATCTCTACTACTGAGCTGCTTCCCTGCAGAACTTTCCATCCCTCTCAATCTCCCCTTGCACACAAGGAACAAAAAAATAAAATAAAAAAAAAATATTCCAGTGACTTTTCTAAACATTACCTTCTCTATAATGCTTAGGATGAAATAAATACCCTCCAGGTAGAGAGGCAGAAGAAGGAGGCAGAGAAATAGTCCTAAACCTTTTCCTTACACTGACTGTGAGAAGCTGCTGTGCACCTGAAGGAAGCTGGGAGGCAGAACTCATTTTAAAAGTCTGTTATACAGAATGTCATTATTACTTTTTAATACATTAGTAACAGTTTTGTCATCTCATCTATTTCCCACAAATCCACTGATTTTAAGATTTACAGAGAATTTCTGGATTATTTCAACTAGGAAGCTGGAACTAAACAGCTTTACTAATTTGAATGTATTATGAACAAAAAGGTGACCATCTGTAGGGAGCTCCTCTGCCACCGGTCAAAATGGTTACTGCCAGAGACTTTTGGATGCACTGAAATGAAAAGTTCAGCGCACTAAAAGATTCTGTTGTCACATCTGTCTTTCGTCAGGTTTAATCTCTCCAATGAAAGGAATGTGTATCGTGAAAGCTCGGTGGACGCAAGTTTAAGCTCCACACTAAGACAGACTTGGGATAATTTATGAACAAAAGAGGAGCCGCTACGCAAAGTACATACCTTAGTGGAATAAACAAACTGATCGATGAGTTTTCCATCCCCAGCAGCATTCTGAAGGGCAAAAACCTGTTCAATTTTAACAACTGGAGACATGTTACATTTTTGAAGATCCAAGTTGTGCATGGTTATTGAAGCTGGCAAGGATTTTCTAGCTGCAGCTGTTTTCCATGCGATTTTCACAGGAGGTGGCTCCTCCTCTTCCACACTTGACTGCCTCCGTTGGCTTTGTCTTCGCACCTCAGCATTTGAAGGTGATGCTGCTGCCACGTTGGCATGTTCTGGCTGGGTGTTCGAAGCTGGCTTCAGTCGTCGGTTCTTCTTGGTCTCCGATTTAGAAGCAGCAGTCTTTTTGGCTTTTGACAAAACCTCCTCTGGCTCTTTGTCTATATAAATGAAGGTGTATTGTTCTATCCTTTCTTCCCGAGTCATTTTCAGTGCTTTCTCAGCATGGGCAATACCAATATCCCACTGAGCACGCTCTCTTTGCGGCCTTGGTTTGCGGATCTTAAGGAACAAAGACAAGCAGCTAATTACACTGAAGATGTTGCCATGTAAGCACTTCAAATGCAAACCTGATGCTCTTTAAATCTCTCAGACAGCAGATTGACGCTGTTCCTTTAGAGGGTGTTTTTGAAAGGTGGACAGTGAATCCCCTGCCCAGGTACAAGCAGACACTCAAGCTGTTCATACGACCATCACAATTAAGAGTGTCTGCCCGGAGTTACAACTTCACTAAAGACAAGAACAGGCAGTATTCAAGCCTGTAACTCTGTTATGAGACACAGAATTAATCCTAATTTATCTTTTTAAATCCTCCATATTTTTCTATAAACACCTTTCCTTCCACATCAATATTTAGATCAGCATAAATACTGACTGAAGTAGTCCATCCACACAGTAAGTGATTCCTGTAGCTAACATTTCCTTTCCAATAAAACAGTGGAAAAGAACGTATCCGCTAGTATCAGGAGCTGGAAGTGTGTCCTTTAAAAACTGTATTTTCCAAAGAACGGGTTAATAGTGAAAACACAGGCACTGTTTTTATTTAATATTCTAATGCTAATGTAAAATTATCTCCAATACCCAGGATGACTACCATCATGAGGAACTGACAGAGCAGGTTCACTATCAGCCTTTTCACACGAAAGTCATAAGGGTACAGAAATATTTTCAGCATCTTTGTGAAAAACACTTCTGCCAGCAAAACGCTGACTACCCTTTCCAGGGTAAAGTACTACAGTGTTTCAGAACTGCCCCACGAGAGTTTCACTTACACAGGAACTGTAGATAACCCTCTAGACAATTAGCATTCATCATACCTTCTGTTTCTCAGAGTGGTTGCTGGCTTGCTTAGCAGCCTCAGCCAATAATTGCTCATACTGTTTGTGTCCTTTGTACTCTCGAACCCGCTTCTCGTGCACCCACGCCCTCTCTGGCTGGTTGCTAAAAAACTGAACGTGGTATTCACGAGCACCTGAAAATGAAAAATTCTAGTCAGCAGTTTTATCAACATCACTTTGCTGGTTTAGCTTACGCCTTCCTCATCCACATCACTCAATTCCTGCAGGTGGAAGTACCTAGCTAAAGTTTAGAAATAAGATGGACCCAGATTTAGAACCGTTTAAGGGAAGATAAGTACACCTTGCCCACACTGAACACTCTCACACTTATCAGGGTCTTTTCATAAATACATTGACTTGAGAAAAGCAGGAGCATCTGTGCATAAGCCCAGTTTGCACAAGCTCATCTGTAGAGGTAATTTAATAAGTACCAGTTTTATACATTTCAAGAATAGTCTTGTTCAGCATACACACAAGCAGAATTCATCCTGCGAAGGGAGTTCAAAGATAACACTTTTAATCAAGGAACAAGTACAGACACTTGATATATTCTGGCAAAGATCTTCCTCCCTTACCTCTTGTATTAATTTTGGTATGAACATCAAGCTGTGGATCACATGAAACCATGCAAGGCCACCACGGGTATGTTCCCACCTTGGACCAAACCAGATCGCCAACCTGAAACTTGACGTCATGGGCGACTTGTGTTGAAAGAGAAGGCAAGAACTGCTGGACCTACAAAGAGAATGCAAGCTCAAAGCCACAGAAGGCAATTTAGGGCACTTAGAGATGCACATGCTACCCACAGGGACTTGTTATTTTTCTCTCGGGTATCCCTGATGTGTGATAGTGTAATGTGAGATAAACATTTCTTAGGAACATGACAGAAAGGAGTTACACACAGCTACGATTTACACAAGATAGTCACTGACAAACCAAGACACACAACAGCAACCTCCACCACCACCACCATCCCCAAAAAGATTCTGCTTTATAAGTGGATTAAGAATGTCACTTTGGGGATAAAATAAAGCGGTACGAGAGACGTTTTGATGCAGTAGTGATTAATAAGAGTTTCAAATAAATGGGAACTGATTTATCTGACAAATTAAAGAAACCATGTAACAATTAGTCCACAAAGAGTAACATGCTAGAAGTTCAAAAAGTGTTAGTTAGCATATGTACTAACCGGGGTTTCCTCCAACACTGTATCTTCTCTTGGTCTTTCTGATAGCATGCTAAGCCTCTCATTTGGTCTCTAGGAAATGGGTAACAAAGAGAAAAAAGGAAAACAAAAACACAAACAAGGTAAGGGGACGGTAAAACAAAAAAAAAAGCATAATAATGAAACCAGGCAGAAAAAATAATTCACAGAGAGAAAGGCAACCATGAACCTAGAAAATATTAATACGATGACTCTCATGCCCAATTCAAAACATAGTAACATCACAATCAAAAAATACCTTTTTTCCCTACACTATTTACATTACCATCACACCTACGTACAGCAATGTTCTGCTGAAACAGGTGGCAGAAGAACATACACTCAGGGACAGCAAACCCAAATAACTTTCCACTAAATTAATATACAACTTCAAAGAAATAGAGAAGAACATATGAAGGACATCCACAGTAACTGATGAGTCTCACTGTATACCAGTTATTTGCAAAAACTACATTACAAAAATCATATTCAGTATACAATATGAAAATCATAAAATTGATGTTAAATTGCATATAGTTGACAAACGTGTTTGGAGGATCCATAGTCAAAACCACAAAGACTATGGTGCATTTCTAAGGCAGGCCGAGGCACACAGGCAGTCTGTTCAGGCAGAGGTGGCCAGGGAAAGGTTTTGGCAGAGGAGGGATCACCACTGAACAGCAGCCAACACCACGGCGGAGTGGCCACGATAGGGCGTGTGGTGACACAGCAGCTGAGCAGATAAGAGGCAGGCTGTGAGCTATCTCATGAGACAGACACTTGCTTTTACTAGAGCAGAAGAGAAGTCAAAGGACTCAAAGAGCAGCAAAAAGAGTCAGACACATGCAGCGAGAAACTAATAATGCTGTTAATCCAAATTATACCTAGTCCATTTGAAAATGAAGACCCCGTATTAGTCAATACTGCGTGCTTCAGCTCAGAGAAATGAGGAAACACACACGTAAACATCACCTAGAACAACTAAGGTCAGCGTCTCATACAGCTGTCCGTAGAAAAAAACCACTTAAGACAGACCATATTACTATCTGCTGGGCAGAAATCTTTCCTCCCCGGCCCAGCAGAGAGCACGGCAACAACTCCTGCCTTGCTTTTGCTACTGTGCGTTAGTGGAAACTTCAGCCCTGCCAGGAGAGCCAAGCTGATTACACAGATCGCCAGCTTACGGCTCCTCGCAGAATACAACTAACCAGCAGAGTAACTCATTCTTAAAACAAGTATTCAGACCTTAAAGTTCAACAGTGTTTTCATAACATTTTAATTTCAAATCGACCTTTCACATATGAACATCCCCCCCAGTCAGCAGGTTTCCACAGGGACTAGTGCCACAACGAGGAAACAACTGCAGATCACCTTACGTTCAAACAGCCACGCTGAGCGTAAGTGTAAATAACTGAAGTTGTACCAGAAGTTTTGTTTGTTCACATTAAGATGATCCTAAGTTACAAGTCTCACACTGTTAATGCTAAAGATGACAAAAGCATACACGATGAACGTAGATGAAGATGAAATCGTGTAGTGGAAAGTCAAACGGTGGGAGGATGAAACTGAGACTGCACTGGATAACTCATAACGAAAACCACTAGCGCAAAATCCTGCTCGTGTCAGCATGATCTGCTGTCTGAAACAAGGGTGAAGAACGTAAGAGATTTTATTGCAACAACACCTTCTGAAAGGGAAATGGAAGCTAAACGAAGGACAAAAGCAAGACCAAGATTTCTGCTGAATTCTGGATGACACGTACAACTCGGAACTTGGAATTTGAGAGTTAAAGTTCTAGTTCAATCTGGGAAAGACACAAGATTATGTTCTTGTGATAACCAGGTAACACCAGTTAAATAGAGGGACAGGCACCGCTGCAGCTTCAGAAGTAGGACTGGAGTCCCTGGTAAGGAGGAGGACAAAATGGTAATGCAAAACTGACAGGCTGATGGGGGGGGGTGACGGAATTCTGGAGAAGAGGCCAGAAAGCCTGGATAAAAGACCATGTCTTTAGCTGAACTCCGAAAAAACCAAACTCACCGAGATTTAAGAGAAACCTGGGGGATAAATGTATGATTACAGCAGCAAACGAAGGACAGGTGGATGAACAATATACGAGCAGCAGAGCATCCAGCAGAGCTGACCGTGGGAACAGACCCCACTTCCCACCCCCTATACGCAGGTATAATGCGGGCGTGAGGGAGATGTCACCAGAGCATGGCCTTCCCATCACAACTCCTGCCGGGAACAGGCTGCCCACGGCACATCACGGCTGCTACGGCATTCCCAGATCAAGAAAATCACCTACAAATGCAGTCACAGATGACTCGTATTTTAATTGGACAGCCTATTTCAAGTTTGGATTATGATGCTGATTAAGATCTTACTGAGCTTCATTAGAGTCAACTATAGTAATCAAATGTAGCAGAAGCTCAAAATCTTGATACATCACCAACCCGACCTCTGGGAGAGGTCCACTTACCAGAAGGGAGACAGAACAGTTATAAAACTTGAAAATACTCCTGGTGAGGGGCTGTGTGTGTGAAATCAGCCTGAAATCATTAAAAATAACACCACCACTACCTCAAGCATATGAACCTGCTATACCAGATCACAGTCCAATCCCTCCAGGGCAGGATCTTCTCCCAAAGCCACCAAAAGCAGCGAGTATCAAGTGGTTCCAGAGGAACTTAAAAGAAACTCAGCTACGTACTGTAACAGCCCAGCCTGGGCTGGGCCATTTCTGTCCTGGCCTGACACGGCAACTTCCCCATTCCTGACACTTGCCACCGCATTGCTACCCATTCCCCTCAAACTGGGAAGTACAGAAACCGGTAGCACAGAGCTGGCAGGAATAAACAAGAGAAAAGGAAACAGAAGTAATTAAGTGGCTTATAAAACTGAAGAAAAAAGAATGGCTGAAAGTACCAAAGACCAGTAATTTGTGTCTCTGTTTCCTGAAATCTACGTTAAAACCCCCCACATATATATACACACGCCCTGTGGATACATACAACCATATTATGAATCTTGACAGAAACGGTAACAGACACCAATATTGAATTTTCCCAAAGTTTGCTGAGTCAACTGGTACTTCTAATTTACTTACTGGTTTAGAATATTAATTTCTACTGGCTTCTGCAAATGCTACATAGCTCTTGGGTTTTGTACATCATCACGGTATTTAGAATGTCTTTCAGAAGTTAATTAAAAGCTGCAGTGCTGAACACTCCAAGTAACCCGATGTTCCACTGAATAACCCAGCGTTATTTTGAGAGGCAATTTTAGGAATGTGTACACTTTTGACCAAAAGCTCCATCTTCAACTCTGTCCAAAGCGTAGCAAACTCTGAACATGCTAAAACACTAAATAATATTAAAAAGATATTTTTAATATCTTTTCTAACAATTTTTTTTTTATATGCAGTCTTTTTACCAGAACTATATTGTCCGAGAAATACAGTTTCTCGCAACCTAACACAGAGTATCTGACCAGTAAATAAAACTTCACGACTTTAAGTATGTATACAACTAAAAGAAAGGAAGAGAAACTGCCGAAGACACATATTCCATCAACAATATCAGGTATACAGATGGCTGAAACTAGCATTCCACTTACATTTTGTTCCTCTGGTTCTAATTTTGGAATTTTGTGCGACTTGCGCTCTTCCGATCGGGAAGAGTCATGCTTGCTACTTTTTTTCCTTTTCTCTTTTCTCCCTTCATGTTTCGCCTTAGCATACTCACTCGCTTGTACTTCATTTAAAAGGTCCCCACACAGAGAGGACTCAAACAATTCCCTGCCGTTCTGGATAGTTTTGGTTATTTTTAATTTGATCTCTGGTGAGCCAGTCTTCTTTGGAATCACCGTCTGTGAAACTGAAGGTGGTGGTGGAGGCGGCAGCTGTGGAGGGGAAGGTTTTTCCAGAACTTCGTGCGGCCTTGTGTTAGAGTTTTCCATTTGGTAATACTCTGGGGGGCTAAAGTTTCTGACTGTACCAAAACCATTGGCTGAACCATTGGGATATTGACTGTACGTCTGGTATTTGGCTTGAGGTTCATAGATATTGATTGTTGGTGGGTAGCCGTTCGTGATGGGCGGAAGGTCCTCCGTCGTGGGCGTGGGGTACTGAAAGCCTTGCTGCAGGGCAGCTTCGTATGGCGTTTGTCCACCATCTTCAGCAATGTCACTGCTGGCATCAAAGGCATCCTCTTGGCGGATGTTGGCTGAGTCAATGAGTTGAGGTGGTTGCTGAATTGTGTTTCCCATGATCCCTTGCATGAAAGAGAAAGAGAAATCCATTGTTCTGCTCCAGCATCCTTAGCTTTCCCTTTTTCTCATAGGGCCTAAAGGCAGGGAAAGGGAAATAAGAAGTCAGTGTAAATCAAAATATAATAATTAAGAAAATTAAATTTTTGAGAAAAAGAGCTCTAAATACCAATTTCCCCCTCCCCATTCAATAGCCACTCTCTCGTGGATTTAGAAAGGACTGGTATTACTTAATCTTTAAAAGACGCTCTTTGCACATTTCTGCAGAACAGCTTTTTTTCATGATCACTTTCTCCTTTTCCAAGACATTTAAAGAACTGTTATAGGCACCTACAAGTGCTTAAAAACTATGAGCCTGAGTGTTGCAAAGTCAGAACAACGGGGCTAAAATTCCAACCACTCTCTATAGCCCTCTTAGTTTGGTGCTCGGAAGCATTACTCTAACACAAAGCAGTAAGAGAGCAGACTCTGACCCTCAAGCATACAGAAGATATCAAGTTCTCTTGACACCGCAGTCACTGCAACCTGAACAAGGCAGCAAAACCCCAGAAAGACCACTCAAACAAGAGAGAAACCTCTCCTCTTCCTCCCTGCCTCTGTGCTAGAATTAAAGACAGATGAGCAGCCCCCAAGGCCAGCAGCAGACCTAAGCCACCAGCTTTTCACACTTGAAGGGAATAGGTCATTCCACCTCAGCTGCTGGGAAAACCAGTTCCGATGGTACGACAGCCTCAGACGGGTTTCCCAACCTCTTCTCTCACCGAAAAGCAGAGTAGTTTCCATGGGTTGGCTCTCAGTAGCTAAGTGAGGAGGGTTATTCTCCTCACTCCCTGCCACCTCCCCCCACCTTATTTTAATATTAAACACTTAGGGTGTTTAATTAAACACTTAACCACTACATGGTTCTGAGGGAGAGAAAAATAGCCTCAGCATCAAAAGATCTCCAAAACCTGAGGTTATTCGCAGAATTAGATTACAGCTGAGAAAGCTGTCATACACACTTTCGATTTTCCACTGCATATTAAAAACACTGAAATCGGACTAAACCAGAGTTGTATTTCCAAAACTCGGCTACTGCCTCAGAGAAGGCTTTCGCATTCACCTAAATAATCTCCGTGTTCAACAAGAAGAAACATACAGGGAGCTAAACTTCAGGTAAGAAACACAAATTTGCTTCCAAGCAAGGTCAATTTAGCCCTTCCAAAGTAAACATGGCTGGGTATTATTTATTCTCTCTCTGTGTAGGCATAAAGGAGGGTTACTGTGCCATTTTGGTCAGGGTTTAAATGACATTTAACACATCCCACAGACACTTCTCATAATAAGAATCTACATGTAACCCTGCCCACATTAAATTCTCGCCCTCCCAATGCAACGCATCTCAATACCTCATCTAATAGCGTTCAAAACACTAGAACAGGTCCCCCCTCTGAGACTGCAAAAAGAAATTGAAGGTGTAACAGTAGCAAGTAAAAACTTGACCAGAATCTGCTCTGTGTTTTGTGGACTTCATACTCAGATTACATTGATGTTTGTATTCACTTTTACTGCCCCTGCAATCAACTAGGGGCACATTTGTCACTGTAATTAAGCGACTTAGGAGAAACAACTTAATAGCACAATGCTATGCAGCAAAATTCACTAATTGCAGTAACTTTTCAATCTCATGGCTGTAAAACCATCTCTTCTCTCCAGCGGCTCTCTGCACATCAGCCACAAAACCACCACAAAAATGTGACCATCGAGGGGACAGCGTATGAGGGACGGCACCCGGAGCCAGCAGAACTGCCCGTCAAGGTCAAAACCACCAAACCACCACCCATTCTAGGAAGAAGTGGGACTGTTTGTACTATTTACCAATTAATTGTTACTTTACATCTGCCAAACTGAAGAGCAAACAGATTTCTCACACTAGTAAGAAACTGCACCCTAGGCTGCTTTTATTTCTTACTAAAACCAGGTACACTTTGGGGTTTTTTTCTGAATATTTAAAAACCCACAAACTTATCTTGAGAAGCTGCAACAGCACTTCAGTTATCCTGGCACATCCATTGCTGGACAGACAGAGTCAAAGCAGAAACAGTTTAAGAAACTTTAGAATTACTCTCAACTTCCCAATTTTATAACGTTGCTGTTTTCTTTCAATAGTAATTAAATCACTTTCTTTTACCCAAATACTATGAAAGATGACCATCCATTTAGCTTAGCAGGACTAAGCACCAGCATGTTAAATAAGGGATCTGTTAAAGGATATCATGCCAGGACCCAACACTTCTGGTGTGGCCACACCAAAGTTAAAAAGCAAAAAATCAATTGCAGAAAGCAAAACTCTATAAAACAAAAAACTATACAGCATTCTGTACTTCATTAAGAATATGACTTTGCTAATGTCACACGTCATTTGAATAGTTATACCTTAAGTTTTACTGCTTTTAAGTCTAAAAGTGGAAACTTTGTAAGTTTTGGGTCCTGCTGGAAGATGCTAATCTGATGTGATAAAATAATTTTAATGCTTTTAATTTCTTTCTTGAGAGGGAAAAGATAACAATTTGTTTAAAAGACACAGGTGCGGGTTCCATGACCTTACTTACAACATCAAGTATCTAGGCAGACTTCTCATTTCACTAGTCAGTACAGCTCCTCTAACGAGCAAGTATCTCATGGTCTAAGAGGAAAAAACCTCACTGCCACTACCAGAACAGCTAATCCTCATCCAGCCAACACCACCACATTTAGGGCCTCCATCAACGCCCATTTTCAAATCAGCAACAGATATTCACATTCACAAGACTGCCTTGAAACTGTGCATCTGCATAACCACCCTCTGGTCATACAACTCACCAAGTACAGACTGAAAACTTGTTCCTCAACTGTTGCATCAGGGAAGAAAAAAAACAAAACATGAACCCTTCTCTCCTACTACTGTGACCTGTGGGTTACATGATTCGGTCACCCAGTTCATTCCTCTGGCAGCACTTTAATGGCATGTCACTGTGGACAACGCTACAGAAATTCTGATCTGCTGCCAGGCTGCTGTTGAATTCACTTAAATCTTCCTTAAAGACTTCTCTAAAATTGAGCCACAACATCAGGTGAGGCTGCATACAGGACACTAGAAAGCTGTCCATACAACCCACAGCCAAACATTTTGGTTTGAAAAGCACTGAAATTGTACAACAGTCTAAGCAAAAGGATTCTGCCCTAAAAAGCATAACCCTATGCCATCTCTTTGAAATAAGAACAGATCCTTTTCTATTACACTGGCAACTTTCTGTCTTTCCTTTAAAGAGCTTCCACACTTAAAGCTGGGATAAAAACCAAACTATTTTGTGCAGGGTTTCACTAGGACACCAAAGTTTATTTATTCTCTGGGATGTTACATGCATGTATCTGGCTGATTACAAGGCACTGTATTAGGCTATTCATATTCACTCATTCTAATTCCATCTGTAAGCATCGTTCAGAAGTTGATCTACAGGCTGCTGAGTGATTTAGCAAAGGCTGTTCATGAGCCTCAGCCCTGTTCCTGATAGGAACAACTCGCTGTCACAAGGCTGGAGCACTAAGCCATGACAACACTACAGGGTTCTCGTCATGGTCACGTCTGTCTGGGTCTACAGCGAGACGCAATACTTGATCGACGCAGCCAGCAAAAGTCCTTACCCACACACAAAGAATGCTCTTATTAGGAGAGCTTATTTTTCTCAGAAGGGCTGAAATAAGGTATAGCAGCAAAAGGCAGTTTTGCGAGTGCTGAGAAGCAGAAGTTCTCTGCTGATGCCCCGGTACAACTGTCCCACCAAAGTAGTATTAATGAGATCCAGACATGGTATTAACAGAATTCAAAAGCTGCACAACAGTATCTGGTCCCTCTTATCTCCTCCACATACAGCCCTCCAGGTCAAAGTCTGCCTTCGCTGTGTCACTCTTCACAGCAGACAGTCCCCAGCTGTGACAGTTCCTAAAGCTGTCGATGCACTTGCTTCCACAGGCACTAACTGAAGAGTCATCAGTGCACTTCGTTTTGTTATGTGACATAAGTTGTGGATTAGTGAACTTCAAAGCACTCTACTTACATTGGATTTAGGAGTTACCAGTAAAAGAAAATAGTTTTGATTTATTAAGTAATTGTTTTCTGAAGCTCACCTGTGCAAAACAGACCTCGATGCTAGCTTATGCTTCAGAGTCGGGACAATCTGTACACCGGCCTCATTATTTTCCTATACAGGCTGCAGAAGCAAGGATTATTGCTTCACTGAATTGCTACTCTCAACAGGCTGAAAACACAAGAAGTTGTTCTCCTCCCACAGAGCTGACATCATCGAGAGCTTCTTCCTTCCGAGTCTTTTGCTGTCACTGCGGTTAATACACCCAGATTTTCCCAACCTTCTTCCTTTCCAAACCTCTGCATCAGTTTGTTCATTCCCCAGGTGCCAGCCAGTGAAGCGGCATCAGGGCTGCGTTACAGTGAAAGGACAGCCCCAGGAGCTACTGAAATAATAAAACAGAACGATGAATCCTGAACATACAGGAATCTCAATGTTCAAACCTAAGGCAGAATTACTTAATAAAAGTCATTCCCAAGCTGTAATGCAAAGAATACCCCATTGTCGTTGAAATACCAACGGGCTCAGGAGTCATACCGATCCTTCCTCAGCAGAGGAACACTACCTAAAACAAGTGAATGTGATTTTCACTGATACACGCAGAAAACTATTTCAGAATAAATTCTTCTCACTACAACAGTGATTATTCTATTAAATTACAGTATCAGCCTCCTGCAAGCTGTAGAATTTAGCTTCCAAGTATGACCCATAACAGATAATGCACTGATACGACATTGGAACTCAACCAACAGATAAAGACACAATTTATTATTTCAAGATTTATAGGAAATGGATAATTTATAGCAGTTGGGAAACAACTTGCAATCAACGATACCTTTAAAAATGATACTGAATTTCCTAATGAGTGAAAAAGCATTTGATCTCTAGAACCGGGTAGCCAGCATTCTGTACCTACCCTTTCCCACGGCTGAGGGATCTCCCGAGCGAGCAGGAACACGCGACTGTTTACAGACACTGAGACTCTATACATGGACGCTGTTTGAGCAAGTATTTTCGTGTTGTTCATGGGAGAGTGACAGAAGTAAATAAAATAAAAAATATAAGCAGTCAAAGATAAGCTAGGCCAACCTAGTAGAGCTCTTACACTGCTCTTTCTTACATTAACACCGAGTTTGTTTCACTTCCCGTCCTCAGCTTCTCAGCTTGACTGAGCTCAACTCAAGAAAATCAGTTACACTTTCAACAGCGAATGCTCAGTCATGGGACAGTTTCAAAGAGAAATCCTCTGGGTTCACATTTTTCACCAACAACTGCATTTATCTAAAGCCATTTCTAGCATGAGTATTTTGCAACTTCACTCTCCGAAAACAAGATACCTACAAAGTTATCAAATACCGCTTTCATGCTGCAGCAGACTAAATAATAACTGACCTCACAGATTATCAAACAATTCTAAACAATGCTGATCCCATTTATTATTGATGAAAGCTTTTTTCCTCCCAAAGAGAGAGTTTTGTAGGTTTGCACAAAATACAGCAACAGGGTAGGACTCACCTATTAAATACACAAACAGGTTTCTATTCACTGTATTATTGCTCAATCAGGAAGAGCTCAAAAAAAGTGAGAACAGATACGGTAACTATGCAATGCGCAAGAGAAGTTTCCTAAATGTCAGAAGCACCCACCACTGCTCATCACCGAACAGGAGCCCGAGGTAAAAACTCCCCAGCACAAGGAGGGAGGGCTCTCTCCAAAGCCTGCTGGATGCAGAACTCTGAGAAAGCGGCTGTACCTACCCAGAGGCAGCCAGAAGCCAGTGCAAAACGACAGCGCTTTCCTTGAACTACTGAAACCCACAGGGTTCTGCGCACCTTCTGCCCACTGCTACCAGCCGGCAAACCTGCTCAGACCAGCACAGACACCTGTTCATCTGAGGCTGGCGGCCACCACAGCGATGAGCTGACACAATGTCTACTGATAAAGAGTGTAGCATGCACATATTTTAAACCGAGTTTCCACAAAACCTTTTTGAATTAATTTTACCCTTTGCTGTTTACAACCACCACGTGGGTGGCCCTGCCTAAGGCATCTGGGTTAGCGCTTGGTAGAGGGAAGGCATTTTACACAGATGGAAAGTATCTGCTGTGAGAACTGAAGCTGTCCTACCAGCCCACTGACCGAGTTGAAAAAGCAATAATTCCCGTCAGTCTTACGTGTTCAGTGAACGGTGTCACTGCCTCGTCACCCTGAGCTGGACTTTCTATCAACAGCCTTGAAAGCAGAAGTTCTAGGCCATCTTTACGCATGAACGACAAACCAGCTCCTGTCCACATAGACCTAAATCAGAGAGATTCAAAGACCTGTTCATATCCTACCACTCCTTCATTACCTGAGTCACCACACATACGTTTACTGCCCTTTCCTGTGCTTTTTCATTCCAGTGTATGCCTGTATCTAACCTATGCTGGTACTGGTCATCTCAAGGGTCTAATCCAGCAGCAGCGATTCTCAACAGATGTTCACTGCTACAGGTGTTTTACAAACAGCTGGAACAGGCTAGGTTGGCTGGGACTTTTAAGCGATGCAATCAACTTCTGTCATGTTTCCATTCCTCCTCTCAAGACCTAAAGACTGCCCAGCTGGAACCACAAGAAACATAGAACTTGGCTTTCGCTGAAGTTCAGCATACACACCTGCCACCGAACTCCTTACTAGAACTGAACATACCCATGCTTTTTCTACAGTCAGGTCAAAAATCACCTGGAGGGCTGCCTTTATCAACAGTAACAGCAACCCGTGGTGTTCAAATTATACAAACTGTAGACAGAAATAAAACAATTATTCTTATTGATTCCCGCATTCAGTATTTGCAGTCTGCTTTGTCCCATTTTGTTCTGGACGTCCTTAAGAAACCATGCACAGAAAGTTTTATTTACATATGTTAAGACAATGCCAAGGTTTTCAACAGCACGTAGATTTATTAATAGAAAAACTGTAGCCTGTGGATTTCTACTGACTTCAGCTGGACTGAGCAGTCTCTTCTGGCAGACACTGATGGTGAATCAGAGGCCTCCTCACAAACTTTAAAGCATGTGGTAAGGCTGACTACTTCCCTGTACACCTTTTTAAAGGTGGTTTGGGTTTTTTTAAATGCCAGAAGAAATAGTCATGTCTCTAATATGGTTTTGATAAGGCCAGTTTTAACAAGTTTCCCATAGTGATACAGAAAGAAACAACTTAGGCAGAATCAAAGAAAATGCTATGCATTCAAAAGGAAAAAAAAAAAGAGAAAAGGGGTTTGTCTTGAAAATGAGCTTAGAGTACTCATTTGGTTTTAGAGCCTCAGGATTCAAATAGGAAACATGGAAGAAAAACTTTTGTTCTTCAGGGAGAGTCATGGATTGATATTCACGTAAAACCAGAAGTTAGACCTTTGGCAATAGCAAATATCCGAAGAGTCATGACATGCTTTCACATACCAAAATCAGTGTAATAACTGCAACGTATCTCACGTGAGTCACTTCAAACTCAAGCAAACTTACCAAACTGAAAAATGCAAAACACGGTTGTACTAAAACAAAACATACAGTCTTTGATCATCACCTTCTACTCTTAACTCTGTAACTTCATAAAGCACATCCTCACTTTTTCGAGCAAAATCTTTTCAAGCAGTTCAACAAAAAAAACTTTTCAAAAAAAATCTGACAAAACATTCCCAATGCATCTCTACAACAAGCCACTGGAAGACATAAACAGTCATCAAAACAGGCTACAATTTTTTCTTCAACTATGATTACAGGCTACTTTACATTGTCTTTTGTGCTGGCTGATATATATACAGAACTACTTTATCATTAAGATTTTTTTTAACGACAAATTAAAAATCTTAAACCTGTATTAGAATTGCCGAGTGTATTGACAGTCAAAAGAAAGCAGAGTAAGACACAGAACAAAGTAGAGTACAATACAACAGTACTGCAAAAAAAAATCAAAAATCCAAGAAACAAGAAATCCTTCACTTATATGCAGTTCTTAAAAGCAGGCACTGAAACCTTTTCCACCCGAAAAGCAGTTGACAACTGCGTGGCTGGGTCACGGCTCTGCACCAAGAGCTCTGCAGGCTCCGACCCCAAGTTCCCCCCACCAGATTTGGGGCTCGCCGAGACCCGCTCCCCCCGAACCTCCGGCCGCTCGCCCCCAGTTACCTGCGGGAGCGAGGAATAAGGGGGTGTTGGGGGCCGCCACCTGCCCGAGCCCCAGCCGGCTGGGGAGACGGGCAAACGGGTCCCGGAGCCCTGCCCGCCCCGGCCCTCTGCGGCCCGGCTCCGCGCCTCACGGGGACGGCGGGCCGCCCTGCCCGCGGTGTCGGCTCGGCTCGGGACGGCCCAGGGCCCACCACCTCCCGTCCTCCCTTCCATTCCTCCCTCGCTCGGCGGGGGCTGCGCCGCCGCCGCAGCGCCGGTAGCAAACATGGCGTCCGCGGGCCCTTTAAGCTCAGGCGGGCCGCCCCCGCCAGCACAGCCGCCCGCCGTCCTCACCTTCAGTCTGTTCCATTCTAACAGCCCCCGCCGCGTCCACCCAGCCCAGCGGAGACAAAAGGCCGGCGGCGGGGGCGGCGGTAACGGCAGGCCTCCCCGCCTTCTCCCACAGCAGCTAGGCCGCGATGGAGCCCCGGCCTCGATTTCCGCGCCCCGGCAGGCCCGCCCGCCCGCCCACCCCACCGCCGGTGCGGCTAAGGTGGGGAGGGCGTTCGGCGGCGGTGCGGGCGGGCGCGGGCGACCGCTGGCGGCGGCGGAGGGAAGGCGGCGCTCGGTGCCGCTCTGCCCGGTTGCCGGCCCCGCTCCCGCGCCCTCCGCCTCCGCCGCCGCCGCGCAATGCGCAGGCGCGGGAACCGCCCACCTCGGGGCCTGATTGGCCGCTGGGGGCGGTGCCCGCCGCAAGGCACGACGGGAGATGTAGTCCCCTGGGCCCCACGAGACTACGACTCCCGTCGTGCCTTGCGGCGGGCGCCGGCTGAGGTCCTGGGGGGGGGGCGGGACAAAACCCCTAATTTATTTAAAAAGCGATGATTCTCCACCGCCTTCGATACAATAAGGCACCAAACATAGAGGTGACCTAGCAAAAGGCTTTCTCTCTCTCTCCCGCAATTTCTAAATGCTTAATATTAAGGTTAATATGGTCCTGATGCTCCTACAGCAGTCAAGGGATGAGACTACATTTCCAGTTCCTTTTTGACAAGTTCTGACAGGAATTATTGGTTTTCCTCCATTTTTCTCTTGCTTAGTTTTCTGTCGCGTTACTTTTCCCCCCACTCCTGATGGTTTTTACTGGAAAAAAAAGTCTGTTGGTTGGGAAACTAAAGGCAGAGCTAAAGCTGAGGGAAGTGCCACGACAGCAACTTCACCTTTCTCAGCCCCTGAGGAAGGCTGGATGATCCATGCCATGGCCAGCACAGAACATGGAGTAAGGGAAAGATAACCCACCATTTTTCTTGTCCTGTGCAGGGACTACAAGATATACCCAGCCACCAGAAGAACACACAATCACAGTAATTAGCGATCCTCACCAGGATTGCCACTCAGCCTGCACGGATGAACCTGTGGGACCCCAGCCCTCGGACGAGCACGGCTGTTGCTCTGCTGGCACTCGGGACCTCACCACCAGACTCCACATTTCCAGCTCCAGGAGATCCTCGCACACAGTTCGAGCCAGCAAGCAACCACAGCTCCATTACTAACAGAGCCCAGCATTCCTTATAAGCCACACGCTCGAACGCTTTACAATAAACCTCCAAGACGTATGCAAGAGAAAACAATATTCTTGGGCAATCAAAGAGGTGCTGTGTTCTCCCTGAAGAATTACATGCAGCATGCTAATCGATTCCAGAAGCTGTGCCCCAAATCGTGCTGCCTGTGTGTCTCAGAACAGTTCAGAACTGATGCCTGTTCCCGGACAAACTGCCTGTGCCCGATGCCGTTCCCCAAAAGCTGGGGTGGCATCGCTAAGGGCTCGCAGAAGCTGCAGCTCTCCATCAGGGCAGTGCCGAGGAGGGGCTCTCACCCCTCACCACTTCAGTGACTTTCCTAAAGGCCCAGCGCTTAACACAGCGCAGGAGCATCCCTGTATCAGTCTCCTTTGAAACAGGGGCGTCTAGCCCTCGTTCACGCTGGAAAAACTCTTGAAGGCAGAATCTAAGCATGTTTAAATCACAGCTTTGAAAACAAGAAGGTAAACAATCACATCCAACAGACTCGGCTCTTAGAAGCCATCTCACAAATTCACGTGGAAATGCATCTCTCAGGTGACAAAATCTGCATTTCCAAGTTCCTGAAAGCTGGAGTGCCAGTACAGTACCGCAGCTCTCCCACTCCAGCGTGATGAACAAAGGACACCTCCTTAGCGGTGTTCAGAGGACAGCAGTTTGTGTTTGCCTACTCCTCTAGTTTTAATTTCCTATTCTGTCGCTTCCTCAAGCAAGAGCCTCTCCCAAGGGAAAACAAAACCAAAACCTCCTCTGCAATCCCGGGGGATGCGGTTTAGCAGAACCAACTCTGGCAGAATAAAGCACACAGGAACTAAATTGTACTATTACATGGTCTGAATTAACGATGCAGAAATGTTGTTTACAGTAAAAGAGTATTTGGATTAATGGTGGGGTGGGGTGGTTTTTTTTCAGAATTTAAAAGACTTGGAGACCAGCCCTTAATGGGAAACGTGCTTTCCAACCAATGGAAAACACAGCAATGCACTGAGGCACTGCCACTCTGGTGGCAGACCTCGGGAGCTTTCTGTCCCGCTTCTTACCCATCTTTACCAATTTTATTTCCCACTTTTTAAAATATCATTCATCTGTTTAGGAACCCATTAGTGAAGTTGCGAAAGGGTTACAAACCCTTTTCTTCATGGGCAATAAAATGTTTTTTCCCTCCGAGTCCCTCAAACATAGAAGATGATTCAAGAGACCAAGTCTCTGAACCAAGAACGCTTCTCCAGCTGCCTGTGTTTCATCAGATCCGCAGAGCCACAGTATTTGTCTCAAACACGTCAGGGCTTGAAACTTCCTGCTGACACCCAATACTATGCAAAGCTGTTCTCAGGCGCTAACACACAAAAGGAGGCTCTACACTTACACACCCCACCGTACACGCAGCTGCTCAGAATATGTTCTGTTCTATATATAGATACAAACTGCAAACGCTTAAATGGGAACCTTTCACATAAAAGCAAAGTTTTGTTGCATACAACAAAATAAAGGGATACTATCAATGTTTTGCTGGATAGCGTGGGCTGCTGAAATAGTGATGGTGTTTTTCCCTTTTGAAAACTGTATAAATGCACCAGGAAACACAGACGTGGCCGCTGATGAAACGACATCACTGTGCGAGTCGCCTGCCTCACAAGTTCTCCTACCTTTCGCCAGGACCAAGGCTTCACGGGACGCAGCAGTCACACAGGGCAGAGCCAGCGAGCGCCCTCCAGCCGGCAGCCTGTCCCCGTGCATGGCTCCCAGCTTCTCCCCCGTGCTCCAGGCGCTACACAAACGGTGGAAATGCATGGGTGAACAGCCGCCACCAGCGGAGCTCCTCTGAGGGTGCGCCGGGGCAGCCTGCGGCAAAACTAATGACAAGTAATATAAAGGGTAGGAGAAAGGAGGGGTCCCCTGTCCCCCGCTGGCCCCGCGGCCTGTGCCTGCCCCGGGCACCGTGAGGAGGCCCGGCCTCAGGCCTTCCCACAGGCCTCAGGCCTTCCCACGGGCCCCCGCACAGGCCCGGCCTCCAGCCTCCCCACAGGCCTCGGGCCCCGCGGCCGCCCCGAGGGTTCCTCACGGGGCCCCCTCCTCACCCTCCCTGACGTCACACGCAGCCGCGCCGCGTAACGATGGCGTCACGCACCGACCCGTGACATCACCCTTCAAGGCCCGCCCCCTCGCCGCCGCCGCGCTCTCGCAGCCCATTGGCGGCCCTCCCCGCGGGCACCTCGGGTCAGGCCCCGCCCCTCCCTGCTCCCATTGGGCGGCCTCCGGGCAGGGCCGCAGTCGTGCCTTCTGATTGGCTGCCGCCGAAAGGGCCGTGACGGAACGCGATGGCGTGATGGAGAGGGAACCATAGAGCGCGGCTCGCCGGGCTAGAGCGCCGCGGGCCAGGGCGCGATGGGACGGCGAGGGAGGACTGGGGCCGCGGCGGGGAGCGGTGCCGGGGGTGAGCGGGCCCGGGATCGGGCCGGGGCGGGGGACAGCGGTGCCGGGGGTGAGCGCGGGGACCGGGAGCGGCCCGGGGGATGGCAGCGGTGCCGGGGCGGCCCAGCCGTCGGGCGGGGAGGGAGCGGCGGGGCCCGGCCCGGGGAGCTGTGGGGATCCCCCGGTGCCGCCCCGCCAGCCCCCGCTTACCTCTCCCCTCGCACCCCCGGCAGCGGGCCGGTGATGTGCCAGAGCCCCGGCGGGTCCTGCAGGGCCCGGCCCCGCGGCAGGGAGGGCCCCAGTGCACCGCGAGGCTCCCCGGCCGCTGTTGACGGAGATGAGGGTCCCGCTGCCGCCCGCGTCCAGGCAGAGCCGATGACTCCGTGGCATCATGGCCCTCTCCGGCTGTAACGTGCTCCTTGCCATAGCCAGGACCAGGTGAGATGCAGAATGATGTTTATCGGTGCTCTGTGCCACAGTTTTCCCGTTATGCTCGGTTGGAATTGAAAGGGGCTGAGGGTAATCGCACCAAAGGGAGCAAGGAGGGTCCCTGGCATGATAACACTTTTCTTTAGCCATTTATTTATTGTAACGGGTGCTGTTCCAATGTTGGTAGTGTGCACGTTCAGCATAATACCAATGCTTTAAAGCAGAGTACTTCTACAAAAGGTTACCTGGCTGAACATAGAATCACAGAATGGTTTGGGTTGGAAGGGACCTTAAAGCCCATCCAGTCCCATGCCCCTGCCCTGGGCAGGGACACTTCCCACCAGCCCAGGTTGCTCCAAGCCCCGTCCAACCTGGCCTTAAACACCTCCAGGGATGGGGCAGCCACAGCTTCTCGGGGCAACCTTAGAAGTACAAAGTTTGATCTGTCTAAGGGATTTTAACAGTTGTGATAATGCATAGCAGTCTGCAAGCTCTTAGTTCTGTTATGAAAAGAGATCGCGCTATCTAACGACTTGCCTCTCTTCAGTGTGCAGCCTGTCTTTAATGGCTGACACTGCTGCGGGAGGAAGGGGCAGGAAACACAGAGAACTCTGTTCTAAAGGCTTGGTGAGAAGGGGCTTTGGATTTTCTTTGTTTGCAACTGGTAAGTTTTAGCCGATGCAATTGGTAGAAGGACTTCCTAGAGGCAGTCTGGAGTCAGGAGTTATTCTCCCCCTAGGGAAAAGTTGTTAGTATAGGACAAATTCTCAACATTTTACCTGTTGCTGAAGGATGAGAATCTCAGATACTGAGGCAGCCACAAGATCGATTTCACAATTTGGCACTAAGAACATTAATTTGTGTGTAATGCCTAGGTACGTTAGCCACAATGCACTGTTACTTGCTTAAATACCTCTCCAGTTTCAGAGGCTCCCATCTTCTTGCGCACTCCAGTCCTCCATACTCTCCAGCAGTTGCTTTTGTCCAACTAGTGAATTCTCATTTAACCTGGACTTGCGTAAGAGACTCTGAAAACCAGCCATCGCTGCGCTGCGCACGGTTGGGCGCTGGCCTACCTCACTCACCGCCTAAAGTTGTGCGAACGTTTCACACGTCCGCCTGCTTGCGTCAGGAGCTCCGAGATGAACCTCCGCCCCACCGAAGTTCTGTAAACCAGGGCACTAAACCTGCCAAAACTCCAGCAAAACAAGTCATAGAGACGCCCGTGGGAAAAAAGTCTTTACGCCAAAAAATTGTGGATGAACTGAAACATTATTACAATGGATTCCACTTGCTTTGGATTGACACTAAGGTGGCTGCCAGGATGGTGTGGAGGCTGTTACATGGTCAGGTCCTCACTAGGAGGGAGAGACGAAGGGTAAGTGCCAGACATACGAACACCTGGCTAAAATGATGCATTACGAGGCTTGCTGTAGCAAAAGAAGTCTAACCGCTCAGCTTCCACACTTCTTTGAAACACATTGGTTTTTGTGTCTGGTTGAATAATAATTTCTGCTGTGCTCTTCTCTGTACAGCTGCTGAGAACTTGCGCAGATCTCTTCCGGCTGGTTCCCTTCCTGGTGTTTGTCATTGTCCCCTTCATGGAATTTCTGTTACCTGTCTTCTTGAAACTGTTCCCTGAAATGCTGCCCTCGACGTTTGAGACAGAGTCAAAAAAGGTTTGTGTGCTTTCTGAAGGCGTAGACTGTGTACTCCCGCTCGTTAGAACATCTGGGCAACTGCATAAAGAGCTGCTGTAAATGAGTATTGGCCTCACACACATGTCTAGGTCAGACATTCCTAGCTCGTTCCTAGGCAGGATAGCAGAATGTGGAGATAGTACAGCAATCAGTAGGAAAGTACACAGCAATTTCATTTTCGACTGTAACCAAAGCCTATTTGCTTTCAGTACTGAAATCTTATTTCATGTCTTTTCCAGAATCCCCTCCCTTCTGATTTTCAAGTGGAATTTCTAATAATTTTTTTTCTTTCCTAAATAAAGGAAGAAAAACAGAAAAAGAAATTAAATGCAAAGCTGGAGTTAGCGAAGTTCCTGCAGGAGACCATTGCAGAGATGGCCAAAAGGAACAAAGCAGATACAGGACAAGGAAAACAATTCTCTTCTTACGTGCACCAGGTAAAATGGGCTGTGCTGGGGGTGGCAGCAATAGGCTTACACCAGCTTTAGTGCTGTTGTTTTGGGCAGAGAATATGGGATTTCTGTGAAGATTGCAGAGAGTTTTGACAACACAGAGCTGTCCTGTCAGGTGTTATTGTTAACTGGACGCCCTCCTGCAGCTAATGCCCTGCTGACACTAGTTTTTGACCCCATCTGTCAGAGCTCTCTCTACAGACAAGCATTTCCATTCCGGAACAAGAGTGAAAGTTTTACCCTGTGAAATCCTTGAAGTGGCCACTCAAAAACACTGTTTCAATTTGGCCTTTTAACTATATCTTTCTCTTCCCACCAGAGGCAGGAATACGTGAGGCCATACACCAGAGGCAGTGTGAGACAGGAAGGGCTTCTTCCTTAGAGGAGGAAGAGGATTCACAAACTGTGGTTCTGTTTAGGTCTGGCTTTTGGCCCTGATGCCTCTGCTTTGTTTAGATTCGTCACACCGGCCATCGGCCCAGTACCCAGGAGATCGTACGCTTCTCCAAGCTCTTTGAGGACGAGCTGACCCTGGAACACTTGGAACGGCCGCAGTTGGTAGCTCTTTGCAAATTGCTTGAGCTGCAGCCCATTGGCACCAACAATCTGCTCCGCTTTCAACTTCTGCTGAGACTCAGAACTATCAAGGCAGATGATGAAGTAAGTTTAAAAATCGCACAGGTGTAGCTGCTTTGGTGGAATGCACACCGTTCGCAATCTGAAGTTCTGCCCTCTGATGTGTCGCTGCCCACACTCCATCTTCAGACCTGAAGTTTAATACTGATGGCAGTCAGGTTCTCCCCAGGAGAGATTCCAGAAAAAACGGAATGAGAATTCATCTTCCTGCACCTTTGCTGCCTTCAGTGAGCCCTAATGAGTGTGGCACTGCAGATAGTGTCACTGTTTGGAACGCCCTTATATTTTTATTCTGGAGTCATACTAACTTTTAAAAAAGGGGGGGTTCCAATTCTGGAATAAATAGTGTATGGAAACAGCAGACTTTAACCAACTGAATTCAGTATGAATTTCTATTAGTTTATAAAGTGGATGGATTTATTTAGCCTGGAGAAGGCCAAGGGACAATCTGCTTGCTGTTTTCCACTGCCTAATGGGGTTATTTAGAAAATGGAACCAGACTTACAGGGGCATAGTGAAAGGACAACAGGTAATGGTCGTTAAGTTGCAGCAAGGGAAATTCCAACTTGATAAGAAAAAAAATGTAAAATCAGTGAGTTGGTACACAGAGGTTGTGAAATCCCCATCCCTAGAGGGGCTCAAAGCGTAAATGGAAAAGGCTGAGCAGTGCAAAGAAACTTTTAAGTTAACCCTCTTTTGAACAGGAGGTTGGACTGGGGACCTCCAGAAGTCCCAGCCTACGTTTTACGATTTTGTAGGAACTATAATTTGAAATGGTGTTAAGAATCTTATTTTGACCAGAAAACTTCTTGCTACTAAGAGGTGACCAGTTCTGAAAGGCACGTGCAGCTAACCACAGGTTCTGCTTTAAAGCCTGCAACCTCGACAGTTCCCAGGGTCACCTGCCTTTGAGTGAACTCTTCAGACCTGTAGGATCACATGTAAAAGTGAAATTGCCAATACTCGGGGGTGGGAAAAATAATCAGGATCAAAGTTTTTCACCCTCTGTAGCGGACGACTGTCAGCTTTCAAGGACAGAATGAATTATCTACAAAGTCAGTTCTGTCTCAGCTCTGTGTTGATCTGACTTTATGCAGATTTACCTAAACAGACATTTCTTTGGGCTCCAGCTCATCAAGCACATCAGGGTTTTGGCTTCCTCTGTGCCTAGGTAGGAACATTCCTTCTCATTTCAGATGATTGCCAAGGAAGGAGTCAATGGCCTAAGTGTGTCTGAGCTGCAGAGCGCCTGCAGAGCCAGAGGAATGCGATCACTGGGGCTCTCGGAGGAGCAGCTGAAGGAACAGCTCAGACAGGCAAGTACGCTCTGCTCTGGCCTTGTTTAACAGGGTTTCTCCTAGGACAGAGGCACGTTCAGTTACGGCAGGCACAGTTTCACTACGAATTTATGTACGTTTCTAGATGGATCCTCACCTGCATAGCTGAGCTTTAAGGCATGAAGTATCCAGATTATGTCTTAGACTAAAGAGAAAACCAAGTAGCAGCAGGGCAAGCTAACAAGCAAGATGAAGCAGGGAGGTGGAATATGTTTTAAACTCATAAAATAGCGAAGACTTGTAGTAGAGCCAACACTAGTCCTCAAAAGTATTTCTCCTCATTGTGGTAACTTAAAACTGTATTAGTCAAACTCAAGATAGCTTTAAGATCTTTAAGGACAAAGAGTGCTGTATAAATACGTGCAGACATAGAGCCAATATGAAACAACTTTTCCTTCTGTTTTCTTCGTACAGTGGCTGGATCTGCATTTAAAAGAGAATGTTCCACCTTCTCTGCTCCTGCTTTCCCGTGCCTTGTACTTAATAGATGTAAAGCCACAACCTGTTCCGGTTCCACAAAATAAGGTGAGTTGTTTGAATAAAACTTTCAGGTTAATAGTTTAACCATTACACATTATAAAAATGAAGCACTGTGACATGAATCTTGTTCCTTGGTCCTCCGAGTGGACTGAAGTTACAACTGTACTGAACTATATGTTCTTCCGTAGATAGCTGAAACTGCTCAAATGGTGACATCTGTTCCTGAAGGTCAAGAGACCCTAGTGGATCCTGCCCCCATCGCACAAGGAAGGAAGGTTAGAAAATAAGCAGTCTACAAGTAGGAAAATGAGCGTATAGTGCTGTAATCTTTGGGAAGAGCGTGTGAGCAATCCTTTCCAAAGCTAGACGAACCCAATGTTTGACACCCTTGCACAGAAGCAATGTATATTCTTGCATTGTGTACATGTTTTTGCCCGAGAGCCTCACAGTTGCGTGCTCTGACTTAAGAGACAATGAAAGGGTACAGAGGTCTGCTGTGGCACACCTTGTTCCTGGAAACAGCTGGTTGTTCAACCCCATGTTAGCGGCTCCCAGCAGAGGAGCACTCACAAGCTTCTAAGTTGCTGCATTCGCATAAATACAGGGACTTCAATCCAGGTACATTTAGCTCAGAGGAGCCAGTTAAAGGTGACTTGTTTTCAGCTCTCCTGGTGAACTTGGGCTGAGTTGTCCAGGACAAAAAGAGCCAAAATAGCTTGAGTAAGAAAGCCAGAGTATATGGTTCTCAGCATAAGGCTAAAGTGAATTCCTTAGATTAGTCCAAGCTGGTAAAACCAGCAACAGAAATTAAAGGAGAATATTGTGTCAACTGCTAGAAATATTTCCAAATAGCTCTGTCAGGTTGCAGAGGGGAAGTGCTGGAAATGCCGACACACAGCTTTCACAAACATGCATTGCAGGGAACAGCCTCGTTCAGAAAGGAAAAGGGGCTGCACGGGCTTTAGCTGGAGCTTTGCCTTCTGACAGGGGTCTGTGACTTACAGCTGCTTTTTCCTTAAAGAATGAAGAATTTGTATCTCAACCAACAGAGAAATTGCCAGTCTCGGAAGTGTCAGTTAAGCCTCCCCCACGAGAGGTAAGCTTTTCAGAATTCTTAGACTTTCCAAAGGAGATTGTTCGTCACACAATTTATAGTCAAACTGTGGAAATGTGTGCTACGAGATGTTGTGAACGCTAAGTTCAAGGAGCGACAGGAGAAATTGTGGAGAGAACTGCATTGAGGGCTGTTAAATACAAAACTACCACTTGTGACAGACTGGATTCCCACTGGGGAAGGTGGCAGAACATGGTGGGGAATTACCAGGATGTCCTTTCCTTCTGCTCTTCCTTAATCATCTGCTTTGGAGCACTAGGATCGACCAGCCTTCCGTCAGAACCACCACAGTATTAAGTGCCATTTTGTATCTGTAAAAGTATTTCCATAGAGACTTGCCTTTTGCTCATTTTCTTTCTGTGAATATTTGTTTTCAGCTTAGCTGCTTAGGTATACATCCAGGATGCCCACTTCAGGCAAGTTTGGGAGTCCAGACTGACTTTTACCGGCGGGAGAATGCTCCTTTGCCCTGAAGAACTTTGTTCCTAAAGTCAGCTGTTAGTCTCCAGAGCAGCTTCCCATAGTAAATGGGAATAGATCTTCTTCAAAAAAAGGTCTTGAATTTCAAGACGCGTTTGTATTGGCACTGCCTAAAATCTGCGACTTTCTCTATCCCTAGACGAAGATGGAAGCGTCTCCGAGCAGCAAGGCGGGCGCCAACGGGGTCTAGCCTGAGCCAGCCAGGAGTGTCCACCGCCGGGAGAGAAGAGCTTTCATCTCTGCGCCCCCTGGAAAGGGAAGAGCAACTTTCTAGGAGGCTGCTTTACACAAAAAGGTGGCAGTAGCCCTCAGGGGCCTCTCCGTCTATTCCAAGCTTATCAGCAACTAGGCTGTGCTCAGGCTACCTGGATGGTACCAGCTTCTCATTTGTACTGGCCCCCTACCCCCACCATTTTAACTTATGTTGTAAATATGTTAATAATGACACTGTCTGCGCTGTTACTGGGCGGGTGTTTGTGCTTTTAAACCTTAGGAAAGGCAGCTTTTCATTGTCATAAAGGCCAGGGCACAGAATGAGTAGGCTAGAAATCCAGCAAAGCCCAGTTTGAAACCCTCTGCAGGGACGTACCCACACGGCCAGGGCTTGCAGCTTGCCCTGCTGATGCTGCCGCCGCAGCTTTACAAGCTCAGGCTCTTGGTCCTAATTAGCGTGGTTTAACCAGTAACTAGTGCACAGAATGACCCGTGTAGCCATTGTATCTCACGGTCGCATTTGCACCAAGGAGAACAAGCACAGCCAAGGAGGACCAGCGCTCTCCTCGGTGGTGGGCTTGAACTTAACGGCTCAGAAAGACCTAAGAACTTCAGCGCGGTGAAGACAGCTTCCACAGAGCCGGGAAGAGCTTCCTCTGCGGGAGCTTCTGCATTCAGAGCGCTGCAGCGGGTGCCAGGCATGGTTAGAGAAGGCAGAGGTTTGTGTTTTTAGGATCGCACTGGGCCGTGTGAGGTACCAATCTGGGGGCCCGCACACATTTCCCAAGTCCGATGTAAGACTTGGTTAAACCTTATCAGGCTCAGAACTGCGCATCAGCAAGTGCTCTCAGACGTACTGTACTTTACAAAATGATTCTTCGCACACTCCAGTGTTGACTGTTTTTTGGTAGACTCTACAGGGGGATACTGAAAAGCTGTTTTTAGCATTTGTTTTTTGTTTTGTTTTTTTTTTTTTAAACTTTGTCCTATGTAAATATTCAGAAGTTACTCACATAATGGATTTTAAATATATTTATACTTACTGTAAAATTAAAGTTAGACTTGGTGCTAAGTAGAATGAAATGTCTTTTCTAGAGGTCAGACAGCCTTTAGAACAATCCGACTCAAAAAAAGCCAGTCATCTCAAGGTCAGGCGTTATCAGCACTTTAAACATGTGACTCCGGGCTCTTACTGGCAGCGCAGACCCAGCTACTGCCCCACGGTGTTCCTCCCCGTCCCCGCACCCTGCCTTCTGAGTACAGCCAGCGCGCAACACCGGGTATTTGTATTTAATTGGTGGTTAGTAAGTGAGAACAAATGGTATTTCAATAAAATAACCCCGTTGCTCAAGTGTCGTTCCCGCCTCTGTGTAGCACGGATGAGACGCGGCTGGTAGCCGTTACTTTGCTGACCGAGAGGGAGTAGCCTTTGGCTACTTGTCTGTTTCCTGGCTCCTTGATAGCACCGACAGTTGCAGTTATTTGAACAGAACCGTGACCGAACATTTACAGAACCCGCTTTCGTCTCGAAAAGCATTTCTCTGCCTAAAGAGCTGAGTAATAAATATTCAGTGCAAGACCTGACCGGCGTTGAGCACTGAGATGAGTGTGCAGAAGTAAAAGAATGCAAGTAATTTCTGTGTTGTGGCTCAAGCACGTAAACAGTGAGATGGAATTCCTGAACTGAAGGTAGGTGGGAAGAGCTGCGCAAGGGAAGAGTCTCCCTGTTTTAAGGCACACAAGCTGGGCTTGCAGAGCCAGCCTTGTTCAAACCGTATCACGGCAGGAACGTCACAGACGGGAGGAAAGTCGGTCTGTGATAAGGTAGAGCTCAGTGTAACCGCGGATGGGGTTTCCTGAAGTGCAGAAGAAAGAAGTGGGAGTGAAATAAGCTGGAATAAGTTGTTGCTGTGGGGGCTGAGACAACCCCAGCCCAGCCGTGCATTCAGGACTAAGGTATCTTCCCGTCGCTGAAGCTGCCGTCTCCGTTCAGGAGCCGCAGCGAGTTGTGTGTGCTCTTGTGGAGCTACGCGTGCAGCTTCAAGAGGAGCAGAAGGGCAGGAGCTGCCAACCAAGGGGTCCCTGCCACAGCACCAGGGTTGGGGACCCCCAATTTGTTTGCAAATGGTGCTGGACAATGGAGCTCCAGAGCCACGGGGATATGGGATGGATGGCTCAGCTGATACTAACGCAATCTCCGGGAATTGATCCCTGTCCCGCACTGCACGTACACACAACAATTCCATTACTATCGACGGTTTCTCCCCAAAGCCCCGCTCTTCGCCAGCAGTCAATAGTTTACATTACCGTTACCCAGGGACATGTTTTTCTGGTACAACGTAATTAGTGCGCGCACAAATAAACCTCACCCGGTGCTTTCCCCGAGCTGGAGGCCGCGGCCGGCGGCTCAGCAGAGGCCGGGCTGGGCCAGCAGCACATCGGGAGCCCCAGTGCCACCGCGGGCCAGCCCTGAACCCGCCCGGCCAGGGCGGGCGCTGCCGCTGCCACCGGCAGAGAGCAGCACCGGGCAGCTCTTGGGCCGAAAAGCCCCGAAATGGGCTGCCGGGAGCGGCACCCCCCGCCCTGCGCGCCCGGCTCCATCCCGCGTCCCTCCGTCCGTCCGTCCGTCCCGGCTCCCAGCGGGCAGGGCCGGGCACAGCCGGCGTGGGACAAACCCGCAAAACCCTTTAAAAACGGACACAAACCCTTTAAAAACAGGCAGAAACCCTTTAAAAACAGGCAGAAACCCTTTAAAAACAGGCAGATACCCTTTAAAAACAGGCAGATACCCTTGCGTCCGGTTGCGCGCGGGCTGGGAGCCCTTCGGGTTTCGGCCAGGATCCTGCCTCCAGCTGCAGGTGACATCCAGCACCCGGCACTAAAGTCACTCAGACCAGCCACGCTGGTGGCCGCACTGGGATGTCGCCTGCCGTTCCCGCTGCCCCCCAGTACCTGGGGCCACCCGATCCGGCTCGGAGCGGGACAGCCGTGCGTGTACCCTGCCCCGGCTCAGCCCCAGCCAACAGCCCCGCGGGGTTCAAGCTCCAGCTCCCCCAGCAGCACATAAAAGCCACATGTACAAGGCGCGTTGGGAGCCCCCTCTCCGTTTAAAGAGCTGGCGGCAGCCCTGTAACAACAGAGCAGCACATGGAGAGCCTGCTCCTCGCACGCAACCCTACAGCAACAAGCCGACGTCTGTGTCAGGGAAGGCAAAGTCGGGTTGAGAAATTGTTTTTATTTCCAGGGGCAATTAAGAGCCACAGGAGGGAGCGTTACCCAGAAATGCCCTCTCCGCAGAGCCCGTCTGCAGGCACCCATCACGGCTGAGGAATTTCAAATTCCCAGAATCCGCCATTCATTAGCGCAGCGTAATGAAGTGTTTTCAGCACCGACCAGACTTCAAAGGTCCCCGTTCTCTCCGCGCCTGCAGCAGCAGCTGAGCTTCAAAGCTCAGACCCCGGCCTTGCGTCCAGACCCGCTCCAGCCGTCAGAGGCAACACAAACCCGCTCGGACGCGCTGGCCCCACGCAGGCAGGCCAGGCAGGGGGGCATACTGCCTGCAACCCGATCTTCCCCCGAATCCTGCCTCTTCCATGGCCCCCAAGGGCAGCACGTCGACGTGGGGATCCCCGAGGCTCCCGCGCACACGTGGGCATCACCACCTGGTCGCAGCTCCTGCAGCTGGAGCCATGTCCTGCCCCAGATCCCCCAAGCGAGTCCCTGTTCGTAATAGAATAATAAGAAAAAGCGAGCCAGAGCAGCATTGCCCCTTTGATCCCTCAGCTTTTATACTGAGCGTGGTGCAGATGGGACGGAATGCCCTGTTGGGCAGTTTTGGGTCACCTGTCCTGGCTGCTCCTCCCTGCAGGTAGGGCCCCCCTACGCTTCTCCGCTTCCGACCCTCTAACGGGGCAAGCAGCGCAGTTAGCTGGCCTTGGTTGTTATAGCAATAAGTGTAAGCAAGAGCCTCTGTGCACACCGTTCCTTGGTACAATCAGGTCTTATCACTCTGACAGCGAACATTTCTCAACAATATGCTGTTGAGTTCAGGCTTTGGTCAGTTAGAAGGGGCCCAGCTAAAAAGTAAAATTACAAATCAGAAAATTGGTTCTGTTTTACCTCAAACCAGGACACCCCCCGCCAAGCATCACCAGCACACAGACACACATCCTCCACTCCTAACAGCTGGCCAAGCCCCTCACCGCTGTGCCTGCAGCCCCTGTGCAGCCAGTGAGCCTGGGGGGCACCTGCCGCACCGCAGCAACCGGCTCATCTTCCCTCCCCACACCTTGACGCTGCACCCCACAGGGACTGGCTTCCAGCAGCACCATCAGCTGAGCAGGATCAGGCCGTCAGCTCCTCGGGGTAAACAACCCAACAGGGACAGGCTTGGCAAAGCTGGTTTTGAACCAGTCCAAACGCTCTGCTGCAAACCTCGGGAGCTCTGAGCCCCCCTGGTCATGGGTGGCAGGGAGGAACATTTACCGCTCTGTGTGCCCGGGCACTGCCAGCCCCCCCGCCCCGATAAGGCTGTTTGGGAGGGACAGGGGCATGGAGGAGGAAGAGGAGGAGGGGTTTTTTCTGTCCTTGCTTCTGGAGCTGTAGAATCAACACCACCCTGTTTTCTAACCTGCCTTTGGGGAGGAGAGCCCCTGGAGCAGGGTTATCCGGGGTGTCTGAACACCTGACTCTGGGTTCGAGGAACAGCACCCTCCCGCAGCCCCCCGGAGGGGCGAGGGCCCCACACCGAGCTTCTCTCCAGCCAGGAATGGGAGTTAACGGCAGCAGCCCACCAGCAGCCGCCCCAGAGAAACCCAAGCGGAGCTACCTGGGCAGAGGCAGAAGCACCTGCGGGGAGAAAACCCCTCTCAGCCCATTTCACAGCCTCAGTTATGCCAAAAATAAACCATCCCCTAGAGAGCAGCAGCAATAACAAGAGCAGAGCACTTACCGGCCGTGCTGTGGGGGCTGCAAGGGGGCAGCTGTGGGGCAGGAACCCTCCTCCTGCTCCGGCTTTAAAGGGACCCACTCGCCCCCGCCCAGCACAGGGCTCCCTGGGGCTGGGGGTGGCCCTGCCTCCCCAGGGGCTTCTGGCAGAGCCCCCATCGTCCCCAGACCACTCTGTAGCCCCATCCCCACTGCGGGGCTCTCTGCGCCGCATGGCGCGATGGCGGGGCTGGCCGGGGGACAAGCACCGCGTTATTCTGGCAGCCTGGAAAGTTTTCAGGGTGTTTGGAGAATTTGGAGTTGAATTTCAAATTGTCAGGGGCTTTTCTGGGCTCGGTGCAAGAAGCAGGCTGAAAATGACTGAGATAATACCCTTAATTTCCTGCAAATGGGTAATGTTCCCTTGAAAGACTGCCACTCTGATAGTTCTTAAATACGTCTGAGGAGAACATCTTATACCACATAATACAGGATAATGAGGGAAGTCATCTCCTCCCGCCTGGTGTTCCAGGTCTGCGTCTGCTCCAACTTCTGAACCCGGCTGATCTCTCCCTGGTGGTCTTCAGCTGCCCCCTGGGCAGGTTTGGGGTGAAAAGATCAGATAATAGCTCCTCTGGCCGCTGTTTTGCCAGCCTGGAGAGGAGCAGCAGGTTCGTCCAAGGGGTCCGGCAGCCCCCGAGCATCCCTCGTGGCTCGGGAGATGCCTTTGGGCCAGGGTCGGGCATCCCCCGAGCCCCGCAGCCGTCTGGAACTCACCCACCGCCGCCATCCTTACGCGAGCGGCTTAAGCACAACGTATTTCCTCCGAGTAACCCACGATCCAGGCGAGACGCTCAGCTCTGCGGCCTCGCAGCTTCGCCCGGGTGTCAGGAGCTGCGAGTTACCCGGACGAGGCACAAGGAGCATGGGGAGTCCTGTTCTCTGCTGGTTTTATGGTCATTAGCAGTAATTAACATGGGGGGTAGTGGCTGGTGCCCAGGGCCGTGGTGGGAACCCAGTCGTGGGGCTCGGCTCAGCCCCCATCAAGCTCGCCACAAGCTCGCAGCAAGCTGTGCCCGTCGCCCACCCGCTCCCCCTGCGCACCGGCCCTGTGCCGGCTCCCAGCGGCTCCCTTGGGATGCTCCCATCCGCAGCCCGGGCTCAGGCGAAGGAGAGGAGGAGGCTGGCGGGGTGTCCTGGGCGGGACGAAGGCAGAGCCGGCCCGCGCAGGGAGCGGCACATTCTTCTGCTGAGGGGTTTCGCAGATGGGGAGCGCAGAGGGGCTGGCGGGGAGCCTGCGGCATCGCCTGGGCGCCGCGCTTCGGCCGCCCGGCCGCGGGCAAGCTCAGGGCGAGCTAAAGGCAGGCTGATGTGCTCCCCGCGGCCCCGTGCTCCTGGCTGCGCTCTGCCGTGACCGCGCCACGCTGGCGTGCGCGCGAGGGGCCGCTTGGTGTCTGTTTTCCTCCTGTGTTTTTCATTTAGAAAGATCTGGAAGCTGGGGCTTGCTCTTCCCCGGTTTTCCCGCGGTGACCCCCAGCCCCGGCAGAGGCACCGGCTTTGGTGTTTAGCCTGAAAACGAGCACAAATCGTGAGCAAACCCGCCCTCCTGCCGGGGGGAGCAGGGCACGGGAGCCAGGCGGGGGTGGATGAACCCAGAGCAGCCTCGGGCCACTTACACATCCCTGGATAAATCCATTTTCAGACCAAAAATGCACACACACACCCACACACCCCCCCCAGCCCTCGCAGTTCGTTGGCTCGACCCCCACCCCGTCAGGCTGGGCAGAGCAAGCCCTTCCTGGGTGGGTTTGTGCCACAAAACCGGTCCCCGAGCCCCTCGGCAGGCGGCTGCGGGTGCTGCAGGGCTGGTGGCACGAGTGCGAGTCTCGGCCGTGCCTGCCGGGAGCCCCGATGCCTTCCTGGGCCCCCCCTCACCCCCCAGGCACAAAAAAGGGGGGAGTCAGCGGTTTTGCTCCATGCCCCCCCCACCCCGCCGCGAGAGCGGAGGAAACGGACCCAGCAGAGCCCCATAAATTACTGGATTCTGTTCTGCAACATCGGGCAAATTAAACGTTGCAGAGATCCAAGGCCGTGTGTGCTTTGGCGTGGGGAGAGCTTTTCCAGCCACGCCGGTGCCAAACACCTTTCAGCCCTCCCCTCGGCTCCCGCTCCTCCGCCGCTTTATCCTTCCCCCCGCTCATCCCCCCGCTATCGCTGCTCCCGCCTCGGACGGGGCTTTACGGCACCCGCGGCTGCCGCCATCCCGCCAGCGGACGCCGTGCCGGTGTGGCGGCGGCGGCTTGCCCAGGAGACGGGGGATTTCTGCTGGATGCTGGTTGGAAACGTCTCCCGTGTCACAGCCAGCCCCGGTCCTTGCGTCAGCCGCTTCCCCAGAAAGCTGCTGGGGAAAGATGCACGGGTCAGCACTTTTATGGTAGATTAATATTCAGAGGGAAAAGCACTGATTTAGTGAGGCCCAAGCACAACAAAGGCTGAGATTTATAGCCTCCTGTATTCGGGCGTTGCATTCCTAGCAGGCTCGCTGTCTGTTATGAATTTGTAACAAAGGAGACGAAGGCTTACACCCGCGGCAAGTAACGGAGGACAAGGGCCCGACAGCAAGACCTTGTGCGGAGCGGGACGGGGCGCAGGTGGCAATGTCCCCAAATTGCCTGCCAGGGATGGACCCATCCTCTCCCTGCCCGTCTTCCCACCCCCGTGTGTCCCAGCTGCACGAGATGGAGCCCTGGCCATGGCACGGGGACACTGGGGGGATGCTGGGGGAATGCTGGGATGATGCTGGGGGATGCTGGGGGAATACTGGGATGATGCTGGAGGGATGCTGGGGAATGCTGGGGGAATACTGGGAGGATGCTGGAGGGACGCCAGGGGATGCTGGGGAGATGCTGGGGGGATACTGGAGGGATGCCGGGGGATGCTGGGGGTATGCCGAGGGATGCTGGGGGGATGCCAGGGGGATGCCCGTCCCCTGCCCGTGCTGCAGGGCTCCCCCCCCATAGCTGGAGCTGAGCCGCGGTGCCGCCACCGTCCTGGCCCAGGCTGCGCTCAGGATTTGGGATCATCCCATCCCGGAGTGGTGCCGTGAGGCCAGTCGTGGAGCGAAGCAGCACCCAGGGGTGCGGAGGGTGCCGGATCCTTTCTGAGCCCGCCGTACACTGGCGGCACTTGGAGAGGAGCGGGAGCTGCCTGCCGCCGCCCCGGTTCGTAACCGACATTTCGTTTGGATGAGACGGAGCCGCTGCGCGGTGTGAGAGGGGCTGGTGCGGGGGCTGCCAGGGCGGTGATGTGCGGCAGGGGGGCCTCGCCGAGAGCCCTGCCAACATCCCGCCTCGGGAGCCGCCGGGGCCGGGACACGTGCCAGGGCACCGACGGCCACCGCAGGGACGGCCACCGCAGAGCTCGGCATGGGCACAGTCCCCCGTGGGCAAGTGGCCCCCCCCGCCCCCCCCGCCAGGATCCCCCCCACGGCCCCAGGGACGGGGCTGGCAGAGGGGGGGCGAAGGGACCTCCTCTCCCGGGCATCCCCAGGGTTTTGGGGATCACCGCCCCGAGCCCTGGGCAGATGTCGGCTGCGGCCATGGCCCCCTCCCCAGTGCTGCGGCCATGGCCCTGCTCCCGCTGAGCTCCCTGCGGTGTCCACTTGGCAGCCCCCCGCCCCTCTGGGAGGGGGGCAGGATTATTTCCTTGCAAAAAAAGCAATTTACGGCTGGAAAGCTGCCCCAGCTTCGCCTCTGCCAACCCCCTCCTGTTCCGCTCGCCATCGGCCGTGGGACCGTGCGGTGCCGGGGGCTGCCGGCACCCCTCTGCCCACCATTCTGGGGGGGCTGCTCGTCCTATCCCCCGCCGCATGGTGCAGAGCGGGTTCTGCCGGGCCGCTGCAGCTCTGAGGGTTTTGGGGGGAGCCCCGTGCCCCCTCGCAGGTTGCCTCCGCCGCAGCTGCGCACATCTGGCTCCATCTTCGCTCAGCTGTGGGTGGCCGGGGGGGGGCTGGAGCCGGACCCCTGGGTCCTGCTGACCCCACAGCTGGGTGGGACACGTGGGGCAGAGGGGTGTCATGGCCCTGGGTGGGGGGATGCTCCCAGGGTGCCCGCTGAGCCCTGCTCCGGGATCCGGGCCGTGGGATCCCCCGTCAAGGTGGAATCACAAAGCAGGTTTCCTGCCATGGCTGGCAGCCGGACAAAGCCCAGCTCAGCCCCGAGCGGAGCAGCCAGGTCCTGGGCCGCGGCCAAGAGATTGTCTCGGTCCTGCACAGCCGGAGGGCTTTAAAAGGAGAGAAAGAGGAAGGCGAGGAGTGGAAGAGACAAAGGATGCTGTGAGAGCCAAACACGCCGTTGTGGGCCGAGCGCTCGGCGGCCACCAGTGCCCAAAGCCCCCGGCCACCTGCTCGGGGGACTCCTGGCAGGCAGCGACTCCATATCCCCTGTTGTTTTGGGGGTCTTTTCCTGAGGGACCCCGTCCCACCCACCTCCTAACTTCAATTGCTGGGGAGGGTCCAGTGCCGGGCAGCGCTGGGGGGGTCCGTGGGCCCCCCCTGGGCAGGGACTCAGTGGCGCTGGGTGGTGGGGATGGCGTTGGTCCCGCCGGTCCCCGCGCAGCCCCGAGCCCTGCCAGGGTGTCCCGCACAGGGGCTGCAGGACAAGCTCCTGCCGCCGTGCCCTGGGCTTGCTGCCACCCTCAGGGCTGATGGCTCGGGGTCCTGCTCCACGCGGGGGCCACCTGGGCGCTGGCTCTGCCAGTGACGGGGGCTGACACCGGCGCTGGGGGGGTCTCCATCTCCTGCAGCTGCCCACGTGAAGAGGATGCCGTACCGGGAAGAGCAGACGAGGATCCACATCTCCCTGCTGTGGGGCCAGCGTCCGGGCAGCACCGTCCCTGCGGACCCCCGGGGCTTCGGCTTGACGAAGGGCAGCGCAGCGTCCCCAGGGCTCTGCGGGAGGGACCCCCCGTGCCCCGGGGGGATGCAGAGGGCACCCGGCTGTGCCTGCCCACCCCTTCCCCAGCCCCGCGCTAGCCGCGCTGCTGGAGCTGCTCTGCTTATTATCATATTTAATTGCCCTCCCGGTAACCCCAGGAAATGAGCAGAAGATTGTGATAGCAGCAGTTTCTGATGATGTAAACACGAGCTCCAGCTCTCCCCGCCGCCTTGCCAAGTCGGTCCCGGGGAGAGCGGTGATTTATGGAGACCCCCAGCCCCGCTCCCCCCGCTGCCGGCTGCCTGGGCTGCGAGTTTAATCTCAGCCTGTGAATTCAACATAAATCACTTGATTAAAAGCTCTACTTAATTTGGGGGGGGGGAAGAGGGGGGCAGAGCGCAGCTGATCGATTTAATTTACACAGGGAAACAGCAACAAGCAGATGCTTTTAAAAGGGCCAGCGAGGCCGATGATGCTGCGGCCGTTTCATCTTAACCATTTCAGTGCTCGGCAAAGGGGCTGCAGCCTCTCATACCCCTCCCCGGTGAGCCCCCCCCCGGCCCCCTCACACCCGAGAAGCCTGGGGGGGCCGTGGGGCACCAGATCCCCCGCGATGCCCCAATGGAGGGTCCTCAGCCGCAGCTTTAACCTCCCCGGGGGGATGAAACGCCGTTCCCGGGGCCAGCGGTTCCAGCAGGCAGCAGGTCAAGTTTGAAGGTGGAGGCTGGGGCTGGCACCGGCTGCGTCCTGGGAAAAAGACGGGAAAAATGGGAATTGAACCAGGGCGGTGGTTCCGGTGGTTCTGGCTGGGCAGCCCTCCCCTCCTGAGGGAACCGCCACAGCCCCGCTGGGGGCTCACGGGACCCGGGGCTGCATCACCCCGAGCCCGCGGGGACGGTGGCACCTTCTGCAGGGTCCAGGGTCCCTCAGCAGGCAGGTGGGTCATCCCCAGGAGACACTTTCTGTCACATCCCGGTCACGCAGGTGTCCTTTTGGTAGCAAAAAGGCAGCGAATGGCATTTGGTTGTTGAACGGGAGAATGTTTTTGCAGGGAATGTTGGAGCCATGAAAAACAAGAGTTCCCACAAAAGCAGCCGCCATCCTCTGAACGTCGCTTCCCCAAACCGGTCGTTCGATGAGCTTTAGTGCCCAGACCCCCTACAGCCCCTTCCCCACCGCCCCCCCAGGGACGGGGCCAGGGCTGGCAAAGTCTCGGTTAAAGTCTTTAATAATTACAAGAATTCCAGATTCATTACAGAAGAGTTTACAACAAATAATATTTCTCCATACAAAGGCAAAATAAACTTTTCAAGTAACAGCGCCCTGGCTCTGGAGTCTCACCGCCAGCGACAGGGGAGGGAGGGGGCACAGGCGGCCCCTTCCCCAGCCGGGGAAATGCCCTGTCTGTGGAGCGGAGCTCGGGCAGCCGGGCACCGCCGCCGGGACGGAGACGGATGGGCAGCGCGGAGCCCGGCTGAGGATGCTCCCCCGGGCGCCGGTAAGGCACTGGCGGGCATCGCCTGGGGAGCGGGGGCTGCGCGGGGCACGTGTCCTCCGGGCCAGCAGCGGGCACCCACGTGGCACCGCTCCGGTGTCCCAGCGTGGGACCGGCGCGACCCCCCGCTCCCTCCCACAGCGAGCGGGGCAGGGGCTGCAGCCCCCTCCCCAGGGCACCGGCCCGGCATCACCTAAAGCACCAATATGGTGCCGCGGGCGATGCCCGGCCCCAGGGGGACACGGCGGGGGGGAACCAGGGCAAGGCCAGGCACGTAATGACAACGTATTCCCAAAAGGCATCGACACATTATTATTATTATTGTTTAATACAACCCCATATAAAACTGAAGCAGCAGCAGCAATTCTTATCGAGGGACCTAAACTGAAATAGGTTTAGAACATAATTTAAAAAAATAAAAACAGCAAAAGTAGCAAAATATATGAACTTTTTTTTTTTTTTATAGCAACTGATATCTACCAGCCACTAGTACCTTACTACCAAACTGGTATATCTCTGGTAACAACCCTTTTAAAAAGACATGTAAATATATATTCATATTTATACATATTTTTAGTTATGTACACAGGACGTTTGTTTCGAGCACTGGTGTACGTGGCCGCCCCCGCCCTCAGTGCCGAGCAATGCCAAGGCCGCGTCCCCCGCTTCCGAGGGACCAGGGGTTGGTCAGCAGAGCCCGGGGGCGCTGGCGCTGCGGGACCAGCCCCGGAGCATCTCGGGCAGCGACGCCGTGTCGGCAGGACTCCGGTGCTGCCAGCGAGGCTTCCAGCGTGCCCACAGAAACCCGTCACCGGGCTCGGCCGAGCGAGTTCTCCGAGTCACAGGTAAGCCTGGACACGACACGCCGCCCCGGGATGGGTGGCTGGCTCCCTGGCCAGGCGCTGCCCACAGGAGAGGATTTCGGCTTCACCAAGCGGAAATATTCAAGCACAGACTTCTTGGAAAAGAGGGTGTTTTTTTTTTAAAAAAAAAGGAAACCAAGAAAAAAACCCCACCAGAACAAAACCTTTGGGCTGCAGAGAGCTCACAACTAAGGCGGCAGGAGAAGCTGGCAGGAGAGGTGGGTGGTTTTGGTTACGTGAGATGCTATGGTTGTGTCTCTGAACCCTTTCTGCAATAGCTCAGCACGAGCGGGCTGCGCGGGCGGCGTCCGCGGGCACGACACGGCGCGGCACACAGGGCACGGCACACAGGGCACGGCACACAGGGCACGGCACGGCAGTCCCTGCTGGCAGCACCACCCTCAGTGTCGCTTCAGTCCACCGTTGGTGTGCTGAGGGGGGAACTTGGGAAGGCACGGCTCGTCTGGAAGAGGGTCGTGAGAAAATACAGAGTCCTCCCCCGAGGAGCAGGTGGAGCTGCGGGTGTCCGGGAAACCGGGAGAATACTGATCCAGCGGCATGGAGAGGTCCAGGTACTCCTGGGAGGGACGAACCCCGAGGACGGGCTCAGGAGGGGAGCGGGCACCCCCCGGGGAGTGCCCACCGCCGGCAGGGGGGTGCAGGGGGGGGACAACTCGCGGGTGCCGCCTCTCCTACCTGGTTGGAGGTCATGGCCACGATCCTATCCAGGTCTTCCACCAGCTGCTTGAAAGTGGGTCTCTGGGAGGGGACGGCGTGCCAGCAATCCCGCATCATCATGTACCTGGGAGGGGAGGTGGGGGCTGAGCCCAGGCGGGCGGCTGGGGACCCCCCACCCATGGGAGCGGAGCAGCACCCAGAGACAGCCACCGGGACCCGTGGCCAGCAAAGACGCTATTCCAGGGATTTAGGGCTAATATGCCTTGGGTGGAAGGACGGGAACTCCCTGCCCACCCTCCCAGCCACTGGGAGGGATGCGGAGCTGTTTCGGGAGGAGGGTGTCCGGGGAGCTCAGCTAGTCCGGGGTCACCCCGGGATTCACTCCCGCTGAGAAATAACGAAGGGAGATGGCGATTATCCCAAACAAATGGAGCTGATGTTTTTGCAGGGCTGGGAACTGCTGGGAAAGGGACTCTGCACATCTGCCCGCGTCCCCCCGCGTCCCCCAGCCCCTGCGATGGCACCCGGAGGCTCCCGACCCTGCGGGGAGAGGCGGCGGTGCCGGTCCCCGGCCCGGTGGGGGGGCTTGGGGTGCCGACATCTCCCTCCCTCCCGGTCCCAGGGCCGCACTCACAGCTCGTTGGTGCAGTTGCTGGGCTTGTCCATCCTGTGACCTTCCTTCAGCAGCTTGAAGAGCTCCTCCACCGGCACGCCAGGGTAGGGCGAGCCGCCCAGCGTGAAGATCTCCCACAGCAGCACACCGAAGGACCACCTGCCCGGGGCAAGCACAGGGCAAACGCTGGGGCACGCGGCTCCCACGGAGCCGGCACCCCCATTTCATTTCAGAAGTTCGTTTGCGGGGAGGGACAAGCGCTAACAGCTTTGATTCGCCCTGCGAGACAAACAAGTCCCAGCGCCAAACGTAATTTGCATTCAAAATATTTTGTCTGCTGACGCTAATTGCATTTTCCTTAAATTAAGAGGGATCACATCTGGCGCGCCGCGGATCCTGCTCCCCAGCGGGCGCTGGGACCTCCGCAAGATGCTGCGAGATGCAGGCAGCGACGCAGGCAGCGACGCAGGCAGCAAGAGCGCTGCTGGCCGGGGTGGCCACGAGGGGCCGCGTCCCCCAGCCCACGGCAAAGTGCCCAGCAGACAAACGAGGGTTCTCCCCCTTGCTCCCCGTCTCCCCCCGACCCATCCCGACGCTGGGCAGGGAGCGTTCGCCCCGCGGCCGCTACTCACACGTCGCTCTGATGAGTGTATATTCGGTCGAACAGAGCCTCTGGGGCCATCCACTTCACCGGCAGGCGACCCTGGGACGCAAGAAAGCCCCACATCGGTCCGTGCTGCCAGGGATCGAGCCCTGCACGCCCGCGGCATTGCCAGCGCGGGTCGGGGCATCCCCGGCACGGAGAGCCCGGCTGCCCTCGCCTGCCCCCGCAAAGCCCCTCGCCCACCACTCACATTCGTCGTCTTCTTGTAGTAATCGATGTGGTGGATGTCGCGGGCCAGGCCGAAGTCAGCGATCTTCATCACGTTGTCCTCGGTCACCAGGACATTCCTGGCCGCCAGGTCCCTGTGGATGCACTGACCGAGCACGGGGCTGTCAGGGGGTCCCCGAAGCCCTGGATGGTTCCCCACGACGAAACGGGCTGGGAGGGAAGGGTGCAGCCTCCCCAAGCCCAGCTGCTGGGCTCCCCATCCCACCACCGCACCCCGGGAGCTCCTCACCTTCTTGGAGGCCAGGTACTCCATGCCCCGGGCCACCTGGTAGGCGCAGGAGACCAGGTCCTTGAAGGAGAGCTGCTCCTCGGGGACGCGGGTGGGGTTGTAGCAGTACTCCATGCCGGGGGGCCGCCGGGCTTGCAGGTACTCCCGCAGGTTGCCCTTGCTTGCGTACTCCACGATCACGTAGAGGGGACCTGCGGGGACGGCGGGATGAGCGGCCGGACCACGGAGCGGAGTCAGCCCCCTCCCGGCACGGGGAGAGAGGCCGGAGGGACAGCAGAGGGGACACCCCCCTCCCTGCTCGCGCCCCCTCACCGTCCTGCGTGCAGGCTCCCAGCAGGTTGATGATGTTCTTGTGCTTGCCGATCATCTTCATCATCTCCATCTCGGAGATGAGGTCGGACAAGTCCTTCTCCGTGGCGTCGGCTAAAGCGGTGGAGAAGGCAGCGGTCAGGGATGGGGGGACCAGGCTGGGTCCCCCACATGCTGCACACCCAGCCCCAGCCTGCGGCATCGTGCCGGGACCCCCCTGCTTCTCGCTGCCACTTACACTTGAGCATCTTCACCGCCACCTTGGTCACGCGGTTTGGCTTGTCCTTGTCGAGGCCAATGGCTTCTGCCAGCACCACCTGCCCGAAGCACCCCTCTCCCAGGGGCTTGCCCAGGATCAGCCTGGCGGGAGGAGACACCCTGAGGCGGGGGCCGGTGGCCATGGGGAGAAGCAGGTCGGTGGCCAGCGTCGGCAAATGGCATCGGCAGTGCCACCATCCTCACCCAGCTCCCACCCAGGCTGCTCTGGCAGCTCGTCCCCGCAGGGGATGGGACCTCACCTGTCCCGGGGCAGCTCCCAGCGCGGGTCCTCGGGGAGCTCGTACTCGGAGACGCCGGCCAGCATGGGGGTGCCGCTGGAGGAGAGCCGCGAGGGCCGGACCAGCATCACGCCCGAGTTCATGGAGGAGCTGGAGTCGGCCGACACCTGCAGCGGGGGCCGTGGGTTACCTTCTCGCAGCGCCGGGGGTCCCCGCCGGGAGGGAGATGCCACCGGGAGCCTTCGCGCCCCAACCCGCAGCCCCCTTCCCCTGCTGCCCCCCCAGGGCTGCCTGCAGGCTTCCACCTGGGACCTCTGCAGGCTTCCACCTTGGACCCGGACTAAATAATTTTTAATTAATTTCCAGCACGCCGATACCACAAAATATACAGCCTGGGAGTTCTCCAGTCTCCTCAGTGAGTAAAACACGCTCTTCTGCTCGAACACCGAATTGCTGTAAATCCTTCTGGTCCTCCTCATCACCCTCACCGAGCGGGGATGTGGGGGGGCTGTGCGGCCCCCCCTGCTCGCCGTGCTGCTGGACTGGTGTACAGCCCACGGACGGTCCTCACCCCGTGCCACGGACGGGCACAAGGATGGAGGGGGTGGCACGTGCAGCAGGGTGGGCTGGTCCCAGGTCTCCCCCCATCCATCCTCCTCCAGAACCTCCCCCCCAACCCGTGGGAAGGGCAGTTCCCCCAGGAGGGGCAGTAGGTGCAAACAAACCCCCTCTCTACTTTCTGTTACCTGTCTGCGCAGGGGGATGCTCTTGGCCAGCTTGTGCACGGCCAGCTGGCTGTTGAAGTCCGTCTTCTTGGTGGTGCTCTTCATCTTGTAGATGATGACGGTCACCACCATGCAGGAGATGAGGAAGGCCCCAGTGCAGTAAATGATGATCTCCAGGTAGAGGGGGGACGTCATCATGGCCGGGGTGTCTTCAATAGCTGGGTCGGCGTGAACAGGGCGTTAGCACCCGCCGGCCCGCCCGGGGCCGAGCAGCAGAGTGGTGCTGGGCGATCCCCGCCAGCTGCTCCCCGTGCTCAGCGGGGACACGCTCTGCATCGCCGGAGACCTCGGTGCAGCGCAGCGTGTGGCGGGGACTGGGGGGCTGCCTGCCCACCCCAGCGGGGAAAGAGTGCGGGCACCCCCGGGATCCTCGTCCCCGCGGCTGTGCAACGCATCCACTGCATCCGCAGGCACGTGCCGGGGCAGGATGGGGCACTGGGAAGGGGTCAACTGAGAAAGGCGTGAAGTGGGGGGGACAGTGCCCATGTCCCCCAGCCGGGGCCGTGTGGGACAGAGCAGAGGTCTCCTGTCGGGGCTGCGCTGGGGATGCATCACCCCGCAGGGACGGGGCATCATGGACACCCCCAGGACGGGTCCCCTCCCCAGCTGCTGTGTTCAGCCCACGCACGGAGCTACAAGTCCCTCGGGGTCCGGGGGTTACCCTGAGCATGGTGGGGGCCACCCAGCAGTGCCCGGGGCTGCGGGAGTCCAGGCGTTACTGGGAACGAGCGGGCAGAGCTCGGGGCGGAGCAGCCAGAAGCACCTCCAGCGGCAGCAACCTGCCATGGGACCCCCAGGCTGGCGGGGAGGGTCCCATCCCTGCCGTGCCGTGGGGCAGACCCCGCTTTGGTGGCCACCGGTGGCAGAGGAGGTGGCAGTGCCCTGAACAGCTCAGAGCAGCTGCAGCCATGTGGCACGCTCCAGTGTGGCCACAAACTGGTGAACCTGGCAGGGTGGGAGCTGCCATCGCTCCAACCTGCCCCAACCTGCCCCCCCCAAAGAGCGGAGCCTCAGAGACAGGTGCAAGAGGGAGTCGAGGTTCCTGTCCCACCTCCGAGCACACCCGGCTGACCAAGCAGCGGCTGATAACGGGGAAAAGTTTTTGGCTGGAAAGCGGCAACCATGCAGCGCCCCAAAAACTTCCCCGGTGGCTGTTATCAGGCGTTGGTCCGTGCGGCATTGATGCCCGAGGAGCGGCATCAATGGGGACAGGGGCAGAGTCCCCGGCAGCGCAGCAGAAGCGACACACAGCCCCAGCACGTGTCCTGTGCCGCAGGGCAAGGCCAGCCCCCCGTAGGCAGCGCTGCCAGCACCCCCGAGCCCCCCCTGCTGCTCCCTGCCCCCCTGCGTGGGCAGCGCTGGCCTTGCCCTACGGCACGGGACCGTCCTGCTCCAGCGGAGCAGCCCCTGGTTACGTTCCCCCGGGTATGCATCGCCTGGGGCAGGGAGAGAGCGGGGGGACAGACCCCAATCGGGGGGTGGAGGCAGGGGACGGACCCCAGTTGGGTGGCGGAGGGGAGCAGACAGCAGGGGGACACGTTCCCCATCCCGCTCCGGCTGCCGAGCAGCCCCGCCGCCCTCCCGCTGCACCGTACCCAGCTCTGCGGCGGGGGGACAGGGGCTGGGAAACGCTCTCTCCCGGACCGCAATGCATACGTTGGAAAGGAGGGAGGAAAGGGAGAGGAAGAGGAGTATATACCTTCGAGAACTGTCAACCATGCAGAGTGATGGGAGATCCCAATAGAATTACCCGCCAAACATGTATACTCCCCAGCATCCTCAAATGAGACATTCCTTAAGTGAAGGACTTCCATTTCTTTGTCTGTTGTGTTAACGCCAGCCGTCTAGAAGGAAAAATGGAAGCAAAAAACGGAGAAGCAAACGACATGAGATCTTCTGGGAAGAAGGCCAGAGAGGAGGGAGAGCCCAGTCTCATTTGCCAGACCCCCGGGGAGCAGACAGAGACCACGGCAGCCCTGCGAGAGACACCCTCGGGATGACCACTCATCCCGGCGGACCTAAGGAGATGCTGGTTAAAAACCCTTCACCAAACTGCGTGTCCTGCCCATCGGAACATGCTGGCAATGGGCCACATGGAGAAATGAACCTCGGGCAGAGCCGGCCGGCTGGCGTGCGCGATGCAGGGACGGAGACGGGAGGACGGAGACGGGAGGGCAGCGCAGACAGGGGACGCGGCACCGTGTCATCCCCAGCCAGGCACAGACGGGGCGCCCGGGCCGGGTGCGAGGGTGCGGGGCTGGCAGCACCCGGGTGGGAAGCACACAGGGGAAACACGGGGACACACACACACAGCGCAAAGCCTAGCCGGCCCCGCCGAGTATTTTTCCATGGCTTGTCGCACCAGAAACACAGCAGAAACAAGAGAGCCCAGAGTTTTGTTTTCCACCGCCGGGGACTGACGGTCCGAGGAAACACCCCGCCGGGCGTTCTTCCGATTACCTTTTGCCAGAGGTCTGGTGACAGTGAGCCACGCAGACTGGTTGGCCTCGCCAATATAATTGGAAACCTTACAAACATACTCCCCGCTCTCCGCCTCTGTCACATTATACAGGGTCAGCACCTCCGCATCAGAGCTATTAATCCCCGAGTGCTGGAACAGACCAACAACATGGAGTCACATTGACGCGCTCATGAACGGCAGCGCCCGGAGCGTCGGCACCGGCTCTGCCAGCCCAGGGGGGCTGCTCGACCCCCCCGTACCCGCTGCCGGGGGGCACAGGCAGGCAGTCATGGGGCTGTAATCCTGCTCCCCACTGCCACCCAGCCAAGGGCACGGCTAGGGACACGTCTGGGGATGGCTGCGCACCCCAGGGTTGGGGACACGGTTGGGGATGGCTGCGCACCCCGGGACTGGGGACACGGCTGGGGATGGCCGTGCACCCCAGGGACATGCTTGGGGATGGCTGTGCACCCCAGGGACATGCTTGGGGACGGCTGCACACCCCGGGATTGGGGACACAGCTGGGGATGGCTGTGCACCCTGGTGACACGGTTGGGGATGGCTGGGGACGGCTGTGCACCCCAGGGACATGGCTGGGGACGGCTGCACACCTCGGGATGGGGGGCATGGCTGGGGACGGCTGCACACCCCAGGGTTGGGGACACGGCTGGGGACAGCTGTGCACCCTGGGGACAGGGCGGGGGATGACGGTGCACCCCGGGAGTCCGCAGAGCGGCCGCTTTGCTCGCTGTGCGCAGGAGCGAGCTGCTCTTGCCGGGATGGAGCAGGGGCTGGGCTCCCCCCGTCCAGCGCCGCACTCGCCCCCCAGGCTCCCCCCAGCCCCACGGCGAGAGCCTGTAGGGCTGCAGAGGGACCATGCTGCCCCCCCTGCCCACCTCTCACCCCAGCTCCTCCGGGCACCCCGCTGACGGCTCTGGGGCTCCAGCCGGTGGTCCCCAGCCCCAAGCGGCTCCTCTCGCCTGCGGCCACCACCCCACACGGCTGCCCCGGCTCGGGACGGGCGAGCCTGCGGGGACACGGGCTGGGGCAGCCCGGCGTGCGGCTTTACCTTCAGGATCTGCACGTAGGGCAGGTTGTCGGGGCCGATCTTGCTGCCGTTCACCTCGATGTGCTTCAGCCACTGGATGTGGGGCTGGGGGTCGCTGTAGACCTTGCAGACAAACTCCACGTTGCTGCCCAGGGCCACCGTCTTGTTGGCAGGCAGCCCTGCCTGCAGGATGGGCCGGTGCGGGGACCGCTCTGCGGGACCCAGGGAGACGGGGCACCTTACGGCAGGGCTCGGGGTGCTCGGCCACCCCCCGACGGGGGAGCTCCTGCACCCTGCAGCCCCCCCTATGCACGGGGACCCCCAGCTGCGGTGGGCGCTGATGCACCCGGCAGAACCATGGTGCCCCCTTCCCCGGGGGACGGCCCCCGCCACGGGGCAAGAGCAGCCAGGAGGGGTTGGGGATGGGGACAGGTGACATGGCGGCGCGGGGATGGGGACAGCAGTACCTATTCGGCGGGGTCAGAGGTCAAACAAACCTAACGAGGGCCCCGGCCATTAACAAAGCGGCTGCCACTGTGGTGAGTCAGCATTAACAAACCCCTTTGTTCACCTCGCTGACTGTTCCCTTCAGTTTGCTCAGTGTAATCAAATTAAATCACATTTTTAATGGTTCATTTACTGGCATTTAGAGCAGCTCCACATGTGGAACTGCTCAGACCAGCCTTCCCAGCTGGGAATTATGGCTAATAAGGCGATTAGAAAAAGTTTCTGTCTGGTCTATGAAATTATTTCCACCACAATTAAAACCCCCCAGAACGGGCTGAGGTGAACCTTCTGCCCCGCGGACCCGATGCGCCGCAGAGGTGCTCGCCGGGGGTGGGGGGGGGCAGCCGCGGGGATGACAAGCCCGTCCCCATGAGCACTCCCCACCCCCATTTCGCAGGGCGCAGCACCCGTTTCTGCCAGGGGTGCGTGGGGAGGGTGGTCGGGGACCCCGGGTAAACCCCCCCAGCCCCACACTCCTCACCCACGACATCCAGCTGGTAGGTGTGGTTGATGCTCCCGTACTTGTTCTCCACGATGCAGGTGTAGTTGCCCTTATCGGACGGCACCACCGAGTCCATGATGATGCTCCAGGTCGCGTAGCGGACCTGGGGGCACAGGGAGGATGACAGACCCCGTTACGTGCGAGGCATTGGCGGGCTGGAGCGCACGAGCCCTCGCTCCCACTCACGTCAGAGCTCGGCCCCCACCGTACAGGCAGGACATAAATCTCCCTTTGAGGTCACCTTTCCCCTTTCCTACAGAGGGACCGTAATTGCTCCCAGCTGTCCCAGGACAGCCTCGCCACGGAGCCAACTGCGCCGAGAAGCAGATGTTGTGAGCCGAGCGTGATGGGCTCGCCCGGCGCAGGGACACCCCTCTCGGGCGGCCCCCAGCGTGCGCAGGGAACAGACCGGCATTGTTCCCCCGCAGCCCGGGAAGAGCCGCTGCCCCCCGGCTGGGACCTGTGGCCAGCCCCGCCGGCGAGAGGGCACCGTGCCGGGCAGGGCGCAGCCTGGGCGCTTCACACCGTGCCCCCGGGACACCCCCGTGGGTGCCGCTGACCAGGCACCATTCCTCTGGGATGGGTCCCGGTGTCCCGGCTGGGCTGTGAGCGCTCCCCAGGTCCCTCCCGGCTATGGGACACCGGGATGGCATTCCTATGCCCTGCCCCGCCGCCGGTTCTGGCTGCGGCTCCTCCTGGCGAGTCCTGCCCAAGCCCCGCTCCCTGCCAGGGCGGCTGCATTCCTCCCTCCCAGCTGGAAACTGCTTATTTCCACAGTCCTGCATTTCGGCCCCATTAGCTATCCAGGGCACCCTGCTGTCGCCGTCTGGGGAGCCGTGGCATTGCCAGCAGCCCCTCTCCTGCCCACGCGTGAGCCCGCGTCCCTCCCCGGGACATGCTACATGGAGCCGAGTGCCGTGACGTGGCCGCATTCCCGCTGGGTGTCCCTGGCACCCGGCTGGTTCGCGTGGCACGCGGGGCCACCGCTGGATCCCATTTGCGCAACGCGGCGCAGGACTCGGTGGCGAGCGAGCGCCCGAAGCCACGGCCCCGCAGCACCCGGCTGGGCCGGCCTGGGGGACCCACGCCGGGTGGGCGTCTCACCCACCCAGGGGTGCGAGGCTGCAGCCCCGCTCCACAAAACTACCTGAGAGACATGAAAAAAGGGGAGGGTGCCCCCCTGTAGGGTCACCCGGGGGTCCCCGGGCTGGAGCTGCCCCAGTGCCACAGCAGCCCTGGATGCTGAAGAAGCGCCGTCCACCCGCTCCTTTGGGGAGGGGAGAAGCTGGGGGGGTCCTGGCACGCTGGTCCCACCGCTGGGGCTCTTAAGCATCAGCAGCAGCACCCCCACTGTGAGACTGGAGCTTCGAGAGGGGGAAAGCCGAGCCCCCATCCCGCCCGGGGGGGCTCTGCAGCCTGGACCCGCTGTGGGTGCTGGGGGAGCAGCGCTGCAGCCCCCTGCCCAGCTCCGGGAGCAAACGTGGCCGCCCTGCACGGGCCAGGACCCCCTCCCTGACAAGCCGGTACCCCCGGGCTGCTGGCCCAGCTCCTGCCCACCAGCGCTGGGACACGGAGGGGCTCGTCCACCCCTGCAGCCCCAGGGCTGCCCAGCCACCCCCGGGAGCCCCCGGGGACGCCGAGACCCCCTCTCCCCGGCGGGGGGATTAGGCGAAGCCGGCAAAGGCAGGCTGCTTCGCCCGCCGCCCCCTCCCCCAGGGGTTGAGCCGGTGCAAACATGACCCAGAAGCAGGTCACTGCCGTAGGGCTATTTTGCAACAGGAATGTCAGAGGGGCCCATCTGCCCCCGCCGGGGGCTGCGCGGGCGGGGGGCTCGGTGCCTCTTAAGCTGCAGAGCCCCTTCCCGATCCTCCCCCTCCCCGGAGCGAGCCCTCCGGCCCCTGGAGGTGCGGCACAGCCTGGGACAGATGGAGCCCAGGGCAGCATCCGCGCAGGCAGGGCTGGGGGCTGCCCCCCTGCTGCCTCCCGTCCCGGCCCCCGTACCTTGTACCCCCCGATGCGGTGGTCGGGTTTGAACTCCTTGCCGTTCTTCAGCCAGCGCAGCGTGGGGTTGGGCGTCCCGCTGGACGGGCACTTGAATTTCACCGTTTTGGCGGCGGGGACGGCGTGGAGCTTCTTCTCCATCTTCTCGGGATAGGTCCAGTAGGGAGCGATGGCCTCTGGGGAGCAGAGCCGGGGGGGTATCAGCACCCCGGGGCTTCAGCCATGGGCGTTTCGCCCGTGGTTTGTCCCCGAGGATGCCCAGGGAAGCTGGAGAGGTGCCGGCAGCTGAGCCTGGCTCTGGCAGGGAGGGGAGCTCCCGGACACGGGGTGTTATGCAGGAGTCACGGCAGCCCTGCGGGACCCCTTCTTTGCGAGGTGCACAGACCGCCCCAGTGCGGCCATGCCGGCACCTCCCCTTGCTCCAGCCAGGCTCCTTTGCCCAGACCCGCTCCCCGCACCGAGGCCTCGCCATCGCCGGGTGCCCTGGGCTGGAGCAGGACCCCTGCCCATCCTCGCCCCTGCCCACCCTCGCCTGCCTTTCTCCGTCCCTGGGCAATGCTCACACGCATCTGCAGCCTCCCCACACCCCCCGCCAAAGGCCTGGGCGGCCCCAGAGACAAACCCAACGTACGGTTCGGCTTGGTGTTATCCGCCTCCTTCTCCTCCGAGGAGGAATCGTCTTCGTCGTCATCATCCTCCGCGGAGGGGAGCGCGTCTGCAAGAGACGAGACGGCCCGGCTGAATATCCGCGCGTGGACCCTTCCCTTCCCGAGGGGGACCAGGCGGGAACCGGAGCATCGCGGGCTGGTGGCGAGGGACTGTGCGCGGGGGGTGGCTGGGGCAGGGCAGCGTGGTGCACAGCGGGAGCTGCGGGGGTCCCGGCTGAACGCTGTGCGTGCCCATCGGCGCAGCCAGGGCTGACAGTGCCTGCCGTCCCAGTGCCCACAGCCCGTGGACGTCACGAAGCAATGTGTCCCCAGAGGTGACTTCAGGGCTCCATGCCGCGTGTCCAAGCACGGCTCCTCTCCCCGTGCCCGGTGCCACCAGCCCAGCTGGGGCGGCAGCCGAGACCCTGTGGGCACAGAAACGCCCCAAGCCTCGGTGGACACCTCCCGACCTCGAGCATTCCTTCTCCTCCAGCCTCACGCTCCGTCAACGCCAACACGGACCCGGCTCACGCCCAGTGTGTGCCCGCTGCTGCGGGCAGCCCCGCCGCCCCCCGGCCCCGTGCAGACAAACAGGCGACAACATCCAGCTGCTCCTCCCTGCACCGCAGCGGGAGGGACGTCACGGCACCGCGCCGGTACCTCCTCTGGCAGGTCGGAGGAGACCATCGCAGGTCTGTCCCCACCTCACTGAGCGGCCGGACAGACGCATGCGTGCGGGTAACACCAGGCGTGCAGAGACAGCCCGCTCCTTCCTCCGCAGCCCGGCCCGAGGGCTGCCCCTTCCCCGCTACGAACCTGAGACGTTCACGGAGAAGTAGGTGGTCTCGCTCCCCGAGGGGCTGTTGGTCATGCAGGCATAGAGCCCTGAGTCCTCGGGCACCGCGTCCCTGACCTCTACCTCCTCCCCGGTAATGCGCGTCCGGTTGTTCTCGGCCAGCTGGACGCCGTCGCGCACCCAGTTGATGCTCTGGACGTCATCCCTCAGCCGGCAGCGCAGCTGGAGGAGGTCACCGGGGTGGGCCGAGTAGGACTCCACTTCGATTTTGGCTTTGGGCAGAACTGGAGGAGTTAGGAGAGAGAAGAAGAAAAAAAAAAAGAAAAAAAAGAAGGAGAAAAGGAATAGAGACCAGAGGAAACCATGCTGCTGCTGCTGCTGCCGCCGCGGCTCTGTGTTAATGAGGCGACATGCGCTGCTGGGACGCTCCCGCGGTGGCACCGAGGACCGGCTGCCCCCGGGGCGGAGGGGAGGGGGGAGTCAGAGGCTGCGAGCACCCCAAGCAGCACCAAGCACTTCACCCCCGCGGCAGCACCCGCTCGGTGCCCGGGGAGTCCCAAAGCACCAACGCACCCCTCAGCCTCTTGCCAAGCACCGCTCGGCCCAGGGGGAGCGTCGAAACGGGGGAGAAATGGGCAATTTGAGACACCCCAGGCAGAGCTAGCTGGAGCGGCCGGATCCTACCCAAGCCAGGAGCATCCCGAATCCCTGCTCAGCTCTGCCACTGCGCAGATCCCCACCACCGCGAGCGGGCAGCCAGCGAAGCGGGCCAGGCTCCCCGTGCCTTGCCCCGGTTAGAGCGCGTCGGGGCAGGGGCAGGAAGGGCAGGGGGGGACGAGGGGCTGCGGCAGGAGAGCAGGCGGGGGAGCGAGGGGCTGCGAGCGCGGCAGCGCTGGGAAAGGTCAGCCCAGGGGAGCTCCGGCCAAACAGGTGCCGGTGGCGGCGTTCGCCATGGCAGCGCCCTGGGCAGGGAGAGCTGCAGCTGCTCCCCATGCGACATTTGTGTCCGCAGCACAAAGATCCTTTCTCTCCATCCCGCTGCTATGTGATCTTGTCTCTCCTGGCCCCGGCAGCGCAGACGCGGCTCCGTCCTCGAGTGCTGCCCTCCGTGGCGGTGCACGCGTGGCTCTCCCTGCGCTTGGGGCAGACGCCTGGATTTCAAACCATCTCTTCGCACTCCGCAGCCCAAGGCGGGGTTCAGGCTGCTGCAGCTCGGTGGGCGCTGAGGCTCCCTGTGACGGTGCGGAGCGGATGCAGCGTGAGCATCCTCCGGGGTACGAGCAGCACGGGCCGGCGTGCATGGCTCCGGGTCCGGGAGCAGCAGGGAGGGCACACGGTGCGGCGAACGCCGCTCCCGAGGGCCAGAGCCGCTCAACAGCATCCTGGAAGGAAGCACCGCGCTTCCAGCTCTCCTCCGGGCCGGCGGCAGGGCAGCTTCGGGCGGGCTGAGGGCAAACGCCGATGGTGCCAAAGCTCTCCAGGGTGCAACCACTCCATATCCGAGGGGTCCAGGTTGGGGGCTGGGAAATCCCACCAAACCCTGCGCGGGCGGCCCAGCAGAACCGGTCCAGAAACGTTCAAACTTCAGCTCTTCCACACCTTGAGGGCTGAACCCCTGTCACGGAGCGAGGTGGGCACGCAGCCCGCAGGCACCGCATGCCGGCCACGGGGCCAAGAGCGAAGCCACAGCTCTCCCTTGGGACCCAGGCGGCTCCCAGCGAGCCGCGTGGCAATTTGCAAAAGAGCAGCTAATTGCGAACGCCCACAGCATCGGAGCGCGCGTCGGAGAGGCTGTCTCACCGCAGCGCTAACACACGCCATCACCCTTGCCTCGGTGCCCACCGAGCCAGGCAAGTGTGTTCACCCTCCGAGCAGCCGCGGAGCAGCTCGTCCCGGGCACAGCCGCCACCAAAAGCCGGTGTGGGGTCCCTGCCTGCACCAGACCCCCTCGGACACCCCCCGAGCGGCCCAGCGCAGGCGGAGAGCGCAGGCGGGCAGCGGGCACCGCTCCTCCCGGGACACACCAGCAGCCAGCAATGAAACTCGCCAAAAACCAGCTCTTCAGAAACCCTCCTTTAGCACAGCGTGGTCTGCACCGCGCTTTCTGGCCGCTCTTCTTTTCCTCCGACCGATGAGAAGCTTCATGGGAAAAACACCTAGGAGCAGCTCCAGAGTTTCTCCTTTTCCCTTTGCTTGAAGGAAAACAGCGCTGGGGAGGAATTCACTTTCCTCATCCGCTGGAAGACCAAAAGCCAGGGCTCCAGATCCAGCAGCAGGAGGTTCCAAAGCGTTTGCACGCGGAATATGAAGAGCGGTGGGAGTCCCTTAGGTGGCAGGGTAAGGGTCTTGCTTTTCCAATCCTGTTTTCCCTGTTTTTCTCTCGCAGGACGGGCACTTCTCCGATTTGTGTTTCAAGGGATTAGTCACAGGCATCTTCCAGCGCACACAGCGCAGCAGCCGCGTCCCGTCCCGTCGCTGTGTGTGTGACCACCACGGCACTCGGTGACACAACGTCCTCCTGCCCGTCCCGATTCCCTTCTCACGCAGAGCAAGGTCAGCGCGCGACAAACAGCCACGAAAACCCCAACCAACAGGAGCCGCGGAGCCGCAGCCGTATCTGCCCTTATCTCGCTGCGTCCGTATCCCCGGCGCTCGGCTCTGCCCCCCTCCCCACGCACGAACAAACACTCCTTATCCAACAGAACGACCGGCAGAAGGCGGCTGGAGCTGCTGAGGACACCCACTGCCCACAAACGTCCCCTGATGCCCCCCACTGCCTGTCCCAGGCCACCCGCACGCCGGCACACGAAGAGCCACGCGCAGGTCCAGGGTCTGGCGTCCTGCGGCCGTGGTGGGCACTGCTGGACCTGTGGGGTCCCACCACACCACAGGTGAACCGATGCTGGGCCAGCGCAGGGTCAGTTCTAGCCAGAAAGACACCACTGTGGTCCAAGAGCTCGTACAGGTCACCTCCTCGCTGAGCCTGCCCGAGGGACCACCGTGGAAAGGCCACCTGCCCATGAACTTGCCCGGAAAGGTCTGGAGGACCGTGCTGGCGGAGGGAAGGAAGCTCCTGCCATCCTCGCGCTTGGCAAACATCCCTCAGCCGGAGCTGCAGACTGGGGAGGAGGCGGCCTGGGGGCAGAGGAGGAATTCGGATGGATGGAAATCTTGGAGCCACCCCCAGTCCACCGCTGGGGCTCGGGGAAGCAGCATCCCTTCCCACGGGCACAGCATTGCGGGGGTCCCTGGGCAAGTGCCACCGCTCCTTCAGGGCACCCTTCGCTCACGCCCCGGCTGGGAGCAGGGCTGGGCCAGCGCGGGCTTGGCCGGTGGTGCTGCGGGGTGGCCATGGCAGGCAGATGGCACCGTGGGCACCGGGGCAGCCCAGCTCCCACCACAGCTGATGGATGCACAGGATTCCCCTCGGAAATGCTGCCGCTCCGTAAACCCAGGGATGGCAGCAGGTGCTCCCAGGGCAGCGTGGTCCCAGCTGCCCCTCGCCACGGAGCAGCCGGCAGCACGAGGCGCGTTACCAGTGTGTCCTCCGCCTATGTTAATTAGTGCCAGCCCGCTCCATCCCGGGGCTCCATCAGCCCGAAACGTCTCTTTTCATAGGTTCTGCTTGTCCGTAACCTAAACCAGGCTCCAGGTGCAGCCCCTCTGCAGAGCCGCCAGCCCGGGGGCTGCTGCCACCGGGGCACGAGCGAGCCCCGAGCCGGCCACCTCCGCTGAGGTTTAATCAGCCAGACAAACGCTTGGCTCTCCTCCGCGGGCCCGTGCCTGCCCGGCGAGGCTCCGCAGGCTCCCAGCATCGCACCAAGGCGGCTGGGCAGTGCCTGGGGCGGGGGGATTCCCATCCCCAGCCCGGCTGCAGGGGCGCTCACGGCATCTTTGAGCAAAACGGGGCGACGGCGAGGAGGAGGGCGAACAAAATACCAGCAGCGCCCGCTGCTCGCCTGCCTGGAGAAAGCACAATAGGCACGTTAGATCTGGCACATCTAAACTATCTCCTGTTCCCTTTTTAACTTAAACTCTCCAGCTTCCCGGTGGGGACAGGAGCCCGCAGGCACCCCCGAGGTCCCCGGTGAGGGGCAGCCCCAGCCTCGGCCGATGGCGCCTGCGCTTCCAAACGAGCCCGAAAAGTAGCTGCACGCTCCAGCGGCCAGCGCAGCCCGCCGGGGTTTTATTGCTTTATTCCAGCTTTGAAATGGAACCGAAAGCGGAGCCGAGGCTGGCGAGCGCCGGCCAGATGGAGAGTGTCACCAAGTGCATATAACTGTCACCCGCTCCCCCGGGGCCGGCCCCACCGGGGATGGCGGGGGGACGGGGACACGGGGCAGCTGCCCTGGGGAGGGCAGCGGCACAGATTAACCTCGTCCCCCTGTCCCTGTCCCCAGCAGAGCATCCCGGCGTGCGGCCCCCCGAGCGCGGGAGCCGCGGGCTGTGCCGGCCACGGTGGTGGCAATAAAGCGGCCAACAAAGCGGCGCGGGGACAATGCGGGCGGGGGGCGCGGGGCCGGGGGCGCTGGTTGCCCTGGAGACCCCAGCGGGGCTTTCCGAAGGTATTTCCTGAAGAAAAAGCACACACATGCCCGGCAGCCCCGCTAATCCCAACAGGAAGCGCTTACCGGGACGCGGGGATTGGCTTCTTTCTTATTTAAAAAGCTCCTCGCCCTGCTGACCCCCCCCCCGCCCCCCAACCCGGGCTGCACCGGGGGGTGACCCCAGGGGGTCCCCCCAGCAGAATCCCTGCATCCCGGCTGCTCCTGGGGCAATGAGCATCCCTGGCTCCCCTTCCCCGGGGAAAGGCTGCAGCAGGGAAATGCCAGCAGGCAAGGACTGGGGGCTCGGGGGCACCCCGGCTCTTCCCTGGGGGGCTCAAGGCTCCCATGGCTCTTCCCTGGGGGTGGCTCAAGGCACCCCTGGCTGGGCTCAAGGCTCCCATGGCTCCTCCTTGGGGGGCTCAAGGCACCCATGGCTCTTCCCTGGGGGGCTCAAGGCACCCATGGCTCTTCCCTGGGGGGGCTCAAGGCACCCATGGCTCTTCCCTGGGGGGGCTCAAGGCACCCATGGCTCTTCCCTGGGGGGGCTCAAGGCACCCATGGCTCTTCCCTGGGGGGGCTCAAGGCACCCATGGCTCTTCCCTGGGGGGGCTCAAGGCACCCATGGCTCTTCCCTGGGGGGGCTCAAGGCACCCATGGCTCTTCCTGACCAAGCCAGCCCGGGGGGCGCTGGGCTTCTCTGCACCCTCCAGTCCCTGGATGCTTCCCCCGGCAGGGAGAGGGGGATTTCTGCCCTGCCCCGGGCACTCCCGCTCCCCCCAGCCCCTGCGTGTCAACCGCAGCAGCATTTAATTAACAGGCGTGCGGGTGGTTTGCAAAGCTGTCAGAATAAATCCACCCCTTTCCCCCCGGGACACCCCCGGCCACGCTGGCAGCTCTGCAGCGGAGCGGAGCCCTCGGGGCACAGGCACTCACCCATGGGCTCCAGGGGACGGCCGGGGGGGGGGTCCTGCCCATGCCAGGGGGCACAAGCGAACACCCCAATCCGCACAGGCGCCTATGGCTTTGAGCAATAACCGTTGGCTCGGCGGCTTCGTCTCCCCACATCTCTCCTGAGCAGCCCTGCGCTGTTGCACATGGCGGGGGGCTCAGCAGCCAGCCAGCCCCCCGACACAGGGACACCCCCCGGCACCCTCTGGCCTGGTTCCGCTCACCGTGGGGCAGCCCGGGCTGCGGCAGGGCGCCGCTGCTGCGCCCAAAGACTCATATTTCTTTTTTTCCTCCTCAATTAAGGGCCGGAGTGACAGCGTGCGAGTGGGAAGGCGGGAGGAGGGAACAATGCCCGCTCAACAGCTGGGGAGGGGACGGCCGCCGCGCCATGCCCCAGAGGACACGGCGGTGCCCCGGGGACGAGCGGCTGCAGCGACTGGGTCTGGGGGAGCGGGGGGCTCGGGGGTGCGGGTGGGGGCTGCTGGGCCCCCCCGAGCCCCGGTACCGACCCTGGGCTGTTGCCATCAATGGCAAACATGCAGGAGGCTCCATGGGGATCTCGTAGGGCTCCAGGGGGGAATGGGCTACTCCAAACCCCATCCCCTGGGGATCCCCGGGGCAAGGGGCGGGGAGACACCCAGAGCTGCAGAAACAAGGGGGGGGGGGGTGGCTGGAGAACAGGGAAACGGGGAGCGGGACACAGACCGAGGGCCAGCAGGCCACCCGGGGAGCAGCGGGGACAAGCCAAGGACCCTCGCTGTGCCACCTCCGGGGATGCCGTGGCCGGTGACAGCATGTCCCAGGCTACTGCTGAGCCAAAGAGCCCCAAACGCCTTTGCTGCTGGGGGGGTGGGGGGCAGGTTACAGCCCCCACGCTCCAGTACGATGTTCCTGCCAGCACAGAGCGAGTTTTGGGGAGAGGCGGCAGCACAGCCCCATGCTCACAGGGGTCCCTGGAGCCAAGCACCGCCCCCCCCCCCCCCCCCCCCCCCCCAGCCCTGACTTTTGGCCCCTGGGTTGGGTGCAGAGCAAGACCCCCCCGGATGAACCGGTCACAACAAAGCCCCGGGAGCCAGGGCCCCCGCTGGCCCCGCAGATGGGCCGGGGGGAGGTTAAGCCTGCGGCCAGCTGGGCGGCTGGGAAATGGGGCAGCCCCCCGCCCCAACGGGGGCTCGGCCACATGGGGAGGGGGCTGCAGCCATGGGCTCCTCTGCCAAACCCCCCCCCCCACCCCCGCCAGCTCCGGAGGGCAGATGCATCCCCCTGGGAAAGGGAGGGGATGCATCTGCTGCACCGGGGCGGCCGTCGGGGCTCAGCGTGCCCCAAAAAGACCTGCCCAAGGCAGGACCCCCCCCCCGCCAGGACACGACAGTGCCCCGCTCCCCAGGAAAACCTGCTCGGCTGCCCTGCACCCCCAGCACCCCCCAGGCAGGGATGAGGCAGAGCCCGGGCGGTGGAAATGCCTGAAGAGCGGCGAGGACAATAGCAGACAAGGAGAGAGGGAAAGAAAAAAAAAAATCCCCTCGGCAATTTTCTGCAGGTTTCTATTTAACCTGGAGACAAAGAGCGGCTTTGTGAGGGAGCGCGATGGAGGTTGCTCATGGAAATTTCTTGGCTTTTCCCCTTAACTAGGGCTGCTCTTTTTTTTTTTTTTTTTTTTTTTTTTTACCACCTCCAAATTTAGGTAACTATAAAATGCTGCAAGTGCCCATTAATATTTTATTTGCTGCAGATTTTTCAGCAACGGGAGCGAGCCCCTGACAAAGGCAGGGCCCCCGAGCCCCCTCCCCACGCCAGGAGGGGAGGCGGGCCAGGGCTGCGAGCCCTGCGAGGCAGCGGCCACGGCCGGGCGCGGGGGACGGTGCCCTGTCTGAGAAGGGAGCTCAGCTGCCTCAGAACCGGGGGTAAACCCAAACCCCATAAACATCCAGAACAAAGTCCGGGAAAGCTGCTGCCTCCGTCGCGGAGGGGACGGAGCGCGGCTGCCGCTGCCCCCCGGATGATGCTCCGACGCTCGTGAGCCGTTGGCGATGCTGGGGAAGGAGATGCGGGGACACGATGCCCCGCGGGACCCCGAATGCCCCCAGGGCTGGACACGGAGCCCACCCTGGCAGGGGACCTGCAAGGTGCCGGTGGCACGACCCTGGCTGCGGGTCCTGGCCTGGGACCGGCTCTTCCCATCCCGCGCGTCCTGCCGGGAACATTGTGTTCCCAGCAGCCGGCCCCGGAGCCAAGGGACGGACTCTCCCCAGCTGAGCTCCTGCTGTGGCACTAATTGGGCCGCCCTGGTGAGAACCGTGTCGGGAAACGTTTCCAGAGGTTATTGTTAGCCCTGGCATGAGGCTGGCGAGGAACCAGCTCCCTCCTCTCCAGCCTCTCCGCCGCCGGAGGCTGCTCCCCAATCCCTGCTGGGGCTGCGGGGCTCCCTAAGCACCCCAAAAACCACCTTTCCTCAAATTATCCCTCGGCCTGAACACCCCGACAGCTTTCCCAGCCGGGGCTGCCAGCACCGCTCTCCCGGCAGCACGAGAGCCATCCTCACCCCAACGCCACCAGGAAACCTCTTCCAAGAAGAGCAATCTCCCGAGAAAAACATGTTTACCACTGTCAACCCCGTTGTTTACAGAAGCGGGGAGTAAGCACGCCAATGGAAAAATCTCGGAGATGATCTCTGTGAGCGGCGATGCTCTGCCCGGGCTCCTCTGCCGCTCCCGTGGGACCATTCCCAGCCCCAGCCATCTCCCGGGACGTCTCTGTCACCAGGCTACCTGCTGCTCAGTCCCCAGCCCGCCGGTGACAGCATCGCGGCATCCATCCCCAGTCGTCCCCCCCCAGGGCTGGTGCGGGGACCCCAGCCGCAGCGTGGTTTGCTCATCGGTGCCAGCTCCGTCCCCATCCCTGAGCCGTGAAGGGACCGCAGGCACCGCGCAGTGCCGTGCCCGCGCCGGCAGCACCAGCCATCCGCCTCTCGGGGTTTGGGTGGCGGGGGGAGGGAAGGGGGAGCGACCCTTAAGAAGAAAAGCAGTACCCCACAGACCAGACATTCTTGGGTAATTAAAACCAAAAGGCCGCAAGTCAGAAGCCCTGCGCGGCGCTGCCTGCTCTGTTTATTCTCCGCCTCACCGCGGGGAAGGCCAGGGCTGTGGAATGCTGGAGCCGTGCTTTCCCTCGGGGACGGGTGACCCGCAACAGCCCATCCCCTGCATCCCGGGGTGCCACCGGGCTGCGGAGCCCCGCGGGGCTGCGTCGGGGACAAACCCCCATCCTGCCCATCACAGGCCACCAGCCCTTGCAAGGCCTTTAGGGGAAGCAGCGACGAGAAGCGAGGGGGATGCCCCTGCCCGGGGCTGAGCCCCCCAGCCCCAGCGATGTGGACATCGGGGCTGCAGGAGCCGCCTGACCCAGCCCCGGCTTTGAGCCCAGCCCCGTGGGCATTCCCCAGCCGGGAGCAACGCCGGAGCATCCCGGGGGTCTCCGCGGGGTGCGTTCATCCCACACACTGCCCGCTGCAAAGCCTGCCCCGGTGCCCTGTGCCCAAATCCTCATCCCCACCTGCCGAGCCCGGCATCACCCCCGTGCCCAGCAGGGTGGGAGAAGGCTTCACGCACGTCTCGGGCTGCAGATGGTCACAGGGGAGCAAGTGCCGTGACACGCAATGATCCCCTGCCGGGGACACAGCCCCTGGGGCTTTGCACCCTCCTCCAGACCAACAACGTGGGGTTTTGCCACAATTTCCCTCCGGGTTTAACACATCCACGGGCGACGCTGGAACCGTGCACGCGCTTCTTGTGCCCACGCGAACCGCTCTCGGCAGACAACATGTGCCACATCCCCACCGGCACCAGCCAACAGCCACCAGCGTGGCACCGCGCCGCTGCCGGGAGGACGTGCCCGTGCCCAGAGCTCACGCCAGCCTCCGCCTCTCCCGCAACGGAGAGCGGTGACCGCATGGCCGGGAGAGAGCCGCACAGGAGGAGGGAGCCGCGGTGGTTCGCTCTTACCTTGGTCGGGCAGGGTGGGGGCCGGCCGGGCAACTGAGAGCGCGGCTGTGACCAGCACAGCCCAAAGGATGAGGCACCTCCAGGTAAACATCCCACTGCTGCGGCTACTGCTCGGCGACTGGGCTCCGCAACTCCCACTCCATGGGGACCCCGGGGGGGGTCTCCGCCGGGCCGTCAGCCCCTCCGAGCTGCGAAGGAGGAAAGGGAGAGTCAGGGCAGGGCGAGAGGCACCCCCGCACCCCGCCATCCGGCCCCCTCCGTGCACAGCGCGGCTCCGCGGGGGCGATGCGCTCGCCAGCGCGGGCGACGCTCCTCCGGCATCTTCCCGGGCAGCGAGATGCTGCCGAGCCGCGGCGGCCGGTCCCCGCGGAGGCTGAAGCGACCCAGCGCTGACGGACAGGGTTATGTTTTCCCCGCGCAAAAGCGCTGATGTGTCGAGAGTAAAACCGCTGGCGAAGCAGAATCGAATGCAGCAAAATCTCCCAGAACGGCGGGAGAAATTTTCAAAGGCCGGTTAAAGAAACGGGAGAGTTCTGCTCCCCTGCACTCCTCTCCCTGTGCTTGGTTTGTGCTGCGAAGAGGGACTCCCACACGGATCAACATGCCGCAAGATTTTTGCGACAAAAACCCCCATGGCCCAAGCCGGGTCATCGCGGTGTGGCAGCTCCCAGAAATTTCTTGGTTTTCTTTAACTTTGCTCAGATGAAAAACAATCTCGAAATCTTGACAAGTTCTGTGGGACAGGAGAGATGTTTCTGTCGGGCTCTGAAAGGCCACTTCTCCCCTGCAGGAATGCCGGCGAATGCCCCTCCTGCCTCTCTCCCTTCTTCCCACATCTTCTGCCCCAAACGCCCCCCTCCGGACCAGCGGCACCTCGCTCCGCTGTGGCAAATCCCACATTATTCGGACCAAAATCTGACACTGCCCATGTCACTGTGCACCCCCGGCGAGGCAGATCCTGCTGCAAACCCCGGCCCCCTCCACCCCCTGTAGGATCTATAGGGCAGGCACGCAGCCCCCCGCCATGGGAAGGCTTCCCGGAGCTGAAGGGGTTAGCTCCCGCCTGCGGCAGATCGCTTCCCACCAACAGCTGTTTTCGGAGCAGCCGTTTGGGGAGAAATCCCCCGGCTTCCACGGCCAATACTGCAATTCGCTCTTGTCCCTGCCAGCTCTCAAGCCGGGCTCTCCAGCCCACCCGTCCCCTCGCGTCCCCGTCCCCTTCCCCTGCCAGGGCACCGCTCCGCGCCAGGAGGCATCAGAGCCGGGTTCTGGCCCAGGGAGACCAAGCAGAGCCTGATCCTGGCTCAGGGCGCCCCGGGGATGTGCCCTCCATGGCCTTCATCCCTCCTCCCCGCCATGCTGGGAGCGTGGAGCTCTGCCAAAACACGTCCGAGGGGGACGCCGGAGCCAAAGCCCGAGCCCAGCCGCCCCTGGCCAACTGTTTCCAGCAGTGTGGATGCGAACGAACGCCCCCCCCCCGCCCCGCTCCACCCCCGCGACACATCTGTGACTCCACAGGCGCCTGGGATGGAGGTCCTGACACCGGCCGCCGTTAATGGTCCCGCTGGGCTTTGCCGAAGAGCTCGCCGGCGAGAACCCTGCCCAGTTCGTTGCACAACCCGAGCACGGCCGCGCTGCTCCGGCCAGGGCACTGCTGGCGGCGGATGCTCCGGGAGAAGAGGAAGGAGCAGGGTGTGGAGGGGATGATACCATCCCCAAAACCCTCCTCCAGGCTGGGGCGGCCAGCGCGCCTCCCCAGGGAGCGGCCGTCCCCCCGTGCCCCGGAGCCCTCGCCCAGTATCCGCAGCTCACCCGGTTCCTCTCTCCACCGGCTCCTGCTCCCGCAGCCCCGTGCGGAGCCGTTCCCCACCTGCCTCGGGAACCAGCGCTTCCTTTTGCCATAAGGCGCCTGCCTAAAACGTGCGCTGTTAAAAACACTGAGTAATAATCGTAGTGAGTAATAAGCCGCTACTCATCCTCCCCACGCACTTGCTCCGTCGGAGCTCCGGACACCCGGCCGCCGCCTCTCCTGTTCCAGCGAGACCCTTCGCTCCCCTCGCCCGAAGCTTTTCTCCAGGGATGGGCTCAGAAGCCGCCAGCACCAGCCCCAGAGGGCTCTGGTTTAACACCGGGTGCCGCGCGGAGCTCAGACCCCCCCGAGCAGCCTCCGCAGCCCAAGGAAACCCAGCCGAGGTGCCGGTTTGGGGGCTCCGGCTGCCTCCTCCCACCCCCAACTGCTCCGGCTCTGCCCACCGCAGGAGCATTTGGGACCCAAAGTATTGACACAAGCCGTCAGGCAGGGGAAAGCGTCACCCGGCAAACACCGGCGTTATCTGCCAGCGCTCCCAGGCGCCAGGCAGTGCGCTTTAAAATAGTTATCGAATGTTAACAATTTATCAGGGTTTGGAAGGGGGAGGTGGAATTCTTCATGGAAAAAAAAAAAAAAAAAAGTCTTCGGTATTTCTGGAAATTATTTTCTGTCTCTAAGTGGTTTTGTTTATCGACAGCACATGCTCCCCGGAACATGCCCTAATGCGGAGCGTCTGCGTGGGCCTCCCGAGCCGGCCCCGCGCCGAGGGGAGGGAGGGAGGGATGGATGGATGGATGGATGGAGGGAGGGATGAGGGATGGAGGGAGGGGAGCGCAGAGCCTCCAGAAGCGGCAGTTCCTGAAAAATGAGTCAGTGCTGGCTCGACACCCAGCAAAGCCCTTCTCCAGATACACCTCGGAGCGGGCGCCTTCCAGCTGATTCAGGGGCTCGACAGCAGCATATTTCCATGGCGTAGGGAGCGCTCGCAGCCCAGCGCTGCCCCGCGCCTGGGAGAGTCACTGGGAGGGAGGGATGCATGCCAAGATCCAGAGGGAACGCAGGAGCCATGGCAGACGGGGCGGTGGCAGCAGTGCCAGCAGGCAGGCGCGGGACAGGGACGCGTCCTGCCCAAGGGGGGTGAAACCCAGTATCCTGCCTGCTCCCCTCGGGCAGGCTCTGCAGCACCCCAGGAATCCCCGCTGCTCGGGGAGGAGAGGATGCTGAAGGGACGGGGCAGCGCAGACCCTCCCCTCCTTCCCAGGGGAAAAGGGAGCTCGGGGAGCCCCCCCAGCGCCTGTCCCTGCCCCCCCAGGGCTCCCCTGCACCCGGCCGGCAAGGAGGCGAGGCAGCGAGAGCGCTCCTACCTGCGCGAACAACGGCATGGCTCTTCCCTGCGTTTATACGGCTTTTATAGGAATCCCAACAGGAAACCGTGCGCTCGGGAGGACGGCAGCGCTGGCAGGGGGGGTCTCCGGCTCCCACCGGGCACCGTCCCCGCTGCCGCGGCCCCGGCACTCTGCAATTTACTGCTCTGGGGTGGACTCTGACGACTAAAAATGGAAGCAGCCAGAGAGGAGCCAGGGCTGACTGCCCCTCACAGACCTGCCTCCCAGGCTGCAATTACAGCCGGCCATTACACCCACGGGGCTATTTCGGAGCGGTGACGGACACCCCTGCGCCCACCTGGGCACAGGCTCCCCGCACACCCGGGAAGATGCTCTCCGGCCGCCTTTGTGCACCCGTGCGTTGAGGAGAAGCAGCCCCGTGTAACCTGTCTCCCCCGCTGTCCTCGGGGACCCCGCCGGCTGCACTTTCCCCTCTCGCCTCTCCCATGGCCGTGAGTCACCGGGGCTGAGCCATCCTGGGGACACGGCACAGGACGGGACCTTCCAGCAGCCTGTGCCGAAGGTTTCTGAGCTGAGTGGAGTGGGGAAGCCCCTTCCCGTCCCGTGGCTCATCCCCAGGAATGCATCCGAGGTGCCAAAAGCAGGAGCGGGTGCCGGAGCAGGGTGCCCGGTTGGGGTACCCGGGGGTGGGAGCCCAGCCTGGGGCTCCCCGGGATGCTGTACCATCGACCCCCCGCAGCAGGCTCTGGGTGTCCCCGCTGACGGCCGGCTCGGTGGGGCTGGGGGGGCTCTGGAGCGGGGCAGCTCGGCCCCCACCTCCCCCTTGGAGCAGAGCTGGCCTGGGCAGCACCCACCACTGTCCCGGAGGCAGGCGAGCACCGGGGTGCCTCGGCGCCAGCAACCAGCCTGTAACGCAGCCGGCAGAAAAACAACCCGGCAAGGCCAAACCCAACAGGGAGAAGAGTCTGAGCTCGGCTCCCGGGTCTGCAAGGCTTCGGGAGCCCACGGCGGGGGCTGCACCCAGCTCGGGGCCGAGGGGTGGTGACTGCCAGTGGGAGCCCTTCCCTGGCACAGATCCCCTCCAGCTCCAAAAACACAGAAAGTAGACTTGTTTTTTCTTTGAGGCTCAACACAAGCAGCCCTCCAGGCGCCCTTGGGGAAGAAGAAGGGCACGCCAAAGGCAAAATTCGTGGGCGATGCGGAGAAAAGCCTTTCCCTCGCCCAGCGCTCCTTGCCCCAGCCTGCGGCTCGGGTCAGGAACCAAGTATTTGCTGAAATAAAAAGCAAACACGACTGCAAATGTAACTATAGGGAAAAACTATAATGCCTAAAGCAGATGCATGCTTGGAAAAATAAATATCCAACTGCGCAGCACACATACTGTGTTAACCCTTCCCGGCCATGCGTGCTGCAGCCTCGCAGCTACCAGGGGCATCTCTAAGCACGGCGTTCACTGCGTGCATCCAGCAGTGGGAGAGCCTGGATGTGGGGCAGGAGGGATGGGGAAAGGCCCGGCCTCATACACAGATGTCTGTAAAACCCAATCAGTTTCAGAAGCACCCTCAAATTCAGGGATCCCTGCCCAAGGGCTTGATTTTCACATCTACGGGGCATCAATTGGTACCTGAAAATCTGCACCGGGCTGGTACCACCAACCCTGGGAGGGGACTGGTCCAGGACAGGGACACTGGGACACAACCACAGCCTGCCATCCCCTGGAAGAGGCAGAGGCGTGTTATCAGCCCGGGAGGGAGCTGGATGGGGGTTTTGCTAGGAAAGCCGCTGGGAGGGGAAGGACACACAGCAGGCGTATCTCCAACTGTTGGCATCTGCCTTCGTGCCCAGAAGCAGAAGGTCCCCAACAGGGGAGAAAGCTGAATCACCGGGATGGGACGAGCATCCATGACCCAGCCCCAGCGGAGTGGCCCCTTCCAGCAGCCAGGGCTTGTGGGCACCAGGGGGAAACCAGCTGGGGCTGGAGGCAATACAGCTCCTAGTCCAGTTTACATTTTTCGGCACGTAAATAAACTGGGAGCTCCGTCCAGTTCACACCCGAAAGCAACCCGGGCTCCTTCCCAGCGCTCCCACGGCAGGCACCTCGCGCGCAGCGAACCCGGAGCCGACCGATGCAGCTTTTGCAAGGGCTCTGCTCCCGCCTTCACCCCGCCAGGGCAGGGACTATTTTAATCCTCTCCGAGCAACACAACGAAAAGGCAACAGTGCGTGCCAGCGACCACAGAGATTAAGGGAGGAAGTGCTCCTGTGTGGGGAAAATGGCTGCTAGCCAGAGCGGTCCACGGGGCCCGGGCTCCTGCAGCATCCCCGGGGCTGGGCTGGGCAGGGGGGCTGCCCCCCGCGCCCCCACAGCCCCGCACGCACACTCGCAGCCAGCTGGTCTGCACCCAGCCAGAGCACACCCCCGCCTCCGCGCAAATCCCGATTTCACCCGGGCTGGGACCCTGGCAGACCTGAACTCGCCTGTTTTATTAAGGCGGGCAGCTGGGCGATCCGCAGCGTTGGGGTTTAAACATTGATGGGAAGGAAGCCGCGCCAGCCAGCCGTGACACTCCAGGCACGGGGCAGTAACCCAACAATCCGGGCAGAGGAGGGAATGGCGGGGAGGCTTCAGCGCTCCTCGGCGTAAGCCCAACATGGACACGCTCTGCTCCTTCCCCACGCGGGGCCGGCTGCCTGCGACCGCCGCTCGCCGCCCCGACAGCAAAAATCGCCAACGCCGCAACCAAACCCGCCCCCCAAAAGCCAACCGGGCACTGGGGCTGTGCGCGTCGGCCCAGCAGAGAGCTGGGCATCGCAGAGGCCGCCACGCCGCACG